>NW_028296612.1:4552485-4874985 GCF_055471065.1 Atractosteus spatula | reverse complement strand
GCAACATACACTGCTACACACGCTCGTACACACTGCAACATACACTGCTACACACATCTATGTACACTGTTACACACACTCGTACACACTGCAACATACACTGCTACACACAGTCGTACACACTGCAACATACACTGCTACACACATCTATGTACACTGCTACACACAGTCGTACACACTGCAACATACACTGCTACACACATCTATGTACACTGCTACACAGTCGTACACACTGCAACATACACTGCTACACACATCTATGTACACTGCTACACACAGTCGTACACACTGCAACATACACTGCTACACACATCTATGTACACTGCTACACACAGTCGTACACACTGCAACATACACTGCTACACACATCTATGTACACTGCTACACACAGTCGTACACACTGCAACATACACTGCTACACACACTCGTACACACTGCAACATACACTGCTACACACATCTATGTACACTGCTACACACACTCGTACACACTGCAACATACACTGCTACACACATCTATGTACACTGCTACACACACTCGTACACACTGCAACATACACTGCTACACACATCTATGTACACTGCTACACACACTCGTACACACTGCAACATACACTGCTACACACATCTATGTACACTGTTACACACACTCGTACACACTGCAACATACACTGCTACACACGCTGCTAAACACATCTATATACGCTGCTACACACACTGTTATACACACACTCGTACACACTGCAACATACACTGCTACACACACTCGTACACACTGCAACACACATCTATGTACACTGTTACACACACTCATACACACTGCAACATACACTGCTACACACACTCGTACACACTGCAACATACACTGCTACACACATCTATGTACACTGTTACACACACTCGTACACACTGCAACATACACTGCTACACACACTTGTACACACTGCAACATACACTACTGCACACATCTATGTACAGTTTTACACACACTCGTACACACTGCAACATACACTGCTACACACAGTTACACACACACTAATGCACGCTGCTACACACATCTATGTACACTGTTACACACGCTCATACACACTGCAACATACACTGCTACACACATCTATGTACACTGTTACACACGCTCGTACACACTGCAACATACACTGCTACACACAGTTACACACACACTCGTACATGCTGCTTCACACATCTACATACACTGTTACACACACTCGTACATGCTGCTACACACACTGCAACACACACTGTTACACATATACATTCATTCCCACGCACACACACTGTAGCACAGCGTTCACACTCAACTCTCTATATATCTGTATGCACATTTAAGATTATAGTTCAGCTAAAAAATGAAATCTTCATCTCCATGCACATGCTATTTATTCTCCTTTTATCCCAGAAGCAGTGACAGCTGGGATAGAACTGTGACTTCCTGTCCGTCCCACTAAATGCTCCCCGCGGCCCCCCTGTGCTATGAGAACACGGTTCCGTTGTCTGAAGGAAGAGGAAATGACACCATCCTGTCCCTTTTTTATCTTTCTCGTCCAATATGTTGTTTTATTTTTTATAGCAACTGCAACTGTTGTGATGTTGTTCAAATGGAAGCAACAACAAACTGTCGAAGAGGATGAGATACAAGAGCTATTGTCTCAGCGAGTCAGCGGAGAGGGACCATGTCCTCTAATGCTCAGCCAGACTGCAGTAATTAATTAATTAATTAATTAATTAATTAATTAATTAATTAATTGCTTACACTTATATAGCGCTTTTCTGGACACTCCACTCAAAGCGCTTTACAGGTCATGGGGATCCCCTCCACCACCACCAGTGTGCAGCCCCACCTGGATGATGCGACGGCAGCCACAGTGCGCCAGAACGCTCCCCACACAGCAGCTCTCACTCAGTGGGGAGGAGAGCAGAGGGATGGAGCCAGTTCAGAGAGGGGGGTGATTAGGAGGCCGTGATTGATGAGGGCCAATGGGAAATTTGACCAGGACACTGGGGTAACACCCCTACTCTTGTCAAGAAACACCCTGGGATTTTTAATGACCACAGAGAGTCAGGACCTCGGTTTGACGTCTCATCCGAAGGACGGCACCTGTTTACTGTCCAGTGTCCCCGTCACTATACTGGGGCATCAGGACCCACACAGACCGCAGGGTGAGAGCGCCCCCTGTTGGCCCCACTCACACCTCTCCCAGCAGCAACCTTAGTTTTTCCCAGGAGTCTCCCCTCCAGGTACTGACCAGGCTCCCACCTGCTGGGCTTCAGTGGGGCTGCCAGTTGTGAGTTGCAGGGTGATGTGGCTGCTGGCTGTAACTCTGTTGCCTGTGGCTCAAGGTGGAAGGTTATCGCTGGTAACACACCGCGGTGAATGATTTTAAGGCAGGTCGGTGTTAATCGGCGTTTCTGTGTGCTTGTTTTTCGATGTGCCTATTTTTACGTCTACACAAACGGGATGTTTTTTTTCCCCACGATCAAACCTGTTGGTCGCGCTGTCCTTAATGTGTCCACTCCGCCCGTGGGCCTTAAAAGGGGACGGGGAGACCAGCGCCAAGTGGGTAAGGGTGACGGTCGTCGCTGGTCTCCGAGTCACAGCCTAGAAAAGGTCCTTCAGACGCCCATCACCTCCTCAGCTGGCCGGAGCAGTACAGCCCTGAGGTTCGGAGAGAGGAGCACCCAGAGGGAAACCCACACGAACCTGGAGGGAACACGCAAACTCCACCCAGACAGCGCCCCCCCTGAGATCTTCGAACCCAGATCTCGCTGACCGCCGCGCCCGCTTCACCACCTGCACTGGGAAGGAGAGCTTCTTGGGCGGCCCTGCGCAGCGGTGGCCCGTGTTACGAACGCAGCGGTTCTGTGAGCGCCGTGCGCCGCGTTCCCGCCTCCCGGGGCGCGGAGCCGTGACGAGAGAGAGAGAGAGAGAGACACGCGGAGTCTTCCTCAGCAGATCCCAGACCCCAGCGAGACGCGGCAGCATCAGAGACTCCGGCGTCAGCCATTCCTGTGGTTCTGCAGGTCCAGTCCAGCTCTGTTCACCAGGAGGCCCAGATCAGAGCAGGTAACACACACAGCTCTCTAAAGAGATCACAGCCTGCTTCCTGTGTGCAGCCTGAAGATCTCTGTCACACTGTCACACATCACCGGAAGTCCGATTTAAGAGCGGCAGAAACCACTGCAGTATCTACTCCCCCTATAGAGCAGGGCAGAGAGGCTGTGTGTATGTGTGTGCAGACACTGTGACTCGGGGTTAGCTAGCTGTGTGTGTCCTTGGGACCTGCTGCTGTATGAGGGCTGGGGCTGACAGTATACAACAGGTACACACCTTCCTGTTCAAGGTCTTGGTTTAATCAGAGTGTGAACAGAGACTCCGAGTCTGAACACAGTCTAGTTAAAGACACTGAGGGGTCACTGATACTGTCTGCTGTTCACTGGTATCTGACTGATTAGTCACCTAGTGCCCCCTGGTGTCCAAGAGAAGAATAAGGTGTCACAACACTGCCTGAGCTGACTTCATATTTTAGAATACATATTGCTATTTAAAATGCACTTGACAGGAATTCAGCTCAGCTCAGAGGGAACACGGGCCTCTAACATCCTTTCTCTTCGTTTATCACAGTCGGGACCGGACCTCCAGTTCCACCTCAGGAGACGAGTCTTCTGTAGGGAGAATCAGATCAGACTGTAGTCAGCAGGAGGATCACCACCACCTGACAAACTGAAGCTGATGGACTGAGACTGAGAGTCCCTGGTGAGAAATTCAAGCACAATTTGGTCTGTTACTGGAGTTTACAGCCTGTGGACAGACCTGCTCTAGACTGACTCCACTGCTCCATTACTTGAGTTTACAGCCTGTGGATAGACCTGCTCTAGACTGACTCCACTGCTCTGTTACTGGAGTTTACAGCCTGTGGACAGACCTGCTCTAGACTGACTCCACTGCTCTGTTACTGGAGTTTACAGCCTGTGGACAGACCTGCTCTAGACTGACTCCACTGCTCTGTTACTGGACTTTACTGGACAGACCTGCTCTAGACTGACTCCACTGCTCTGTTACTGGAGTTTACAGCCTTTGGACACACCTGCTCTAGACTGTCTCCACTGCTCCGTTACTGGAGTTTACAGCCTCTGGACACACCTGCTCTAGACTGTCTCCACTGCTCCGTTACTGGAGTTTACAGCCTGTGAACAGACCTGCTCTAGACTGACTCCACTGCTCTGTTACTGGAGTTTACAGCCTGTGGACAGACCTGCTCTAGACTGACTCCACTGCTCTGTTACTGGAGTTTACAGCCTGTGGACAAACCTGCTCTAGACTGACTCCACTGCTCTGTTACTGGAGTTTACAGCCTCTGGACACACCTGCTCTAGACTGTCTCCACTGCTCCGTTACCGGAGTTTACAGCCTGTGAACAGACCTGCTCTAGACTGACTCCACTGCTCTGTTACTGGAGTTTACAGCCTCTGGACACACCTGCTCTAGACTGTCTCCACTGCTCTGTTACTGGAGTTTACAGCCTGTGGACAGACCTGCTCTAGACTGACTCCACTGCTCTGTTACTGGAGTTTACAGCCTGTGGACAGACCTGCTCTAGACTGACTCCACTGCTCCATTACTTGAGTTTACAGCCTGTGGATAGACCTGCTCTAGACTGACTCCACTGCTCTGTTACTGGAGTTTACAGCCTGTGGACAGACCTGCTCTAGACTGACTCCACTGCTCTGTTACTGGAGTTTGCAGCCTGTGGACAGACCTGCTCTAGACTGACTCCACTGCTCTGTTACTGGACTTTACTGGACTGACCTGCTCTAGACTGACTCCACTGCTCTGTTACTGGAGTTTACAGCCTCTGGACACACCTGCTCTAGACTGTCTCCACTGCTCCGTTACTGGAGTTTACAGCCTGTGGACGGACCTGCTCTAGACTGACTCCACTGATCTGTTACTGGAGTTTACAGCCTGTGGACGGACCTGCTCTAGACTGACTCCACTGCTCCATTACTTGAGTTTACAGCCTGTGGATAGACCTGCTCTAGACTGACTCCACTGCTCTGTTACTGGAGTTTACAGCCTGTGGACAGACCTGCTCTAGACTGACTCCACTGCTCTGTTACTGGAGTTTACAGCCTGTGGACGGACCTGCTCTAGACTGACTCCACTGATCTGTTACTGGAGTTTACAGCCTGTGGACGGACCTGCTCTAGACTGACTCCACTGCTCCATTACTTGAGTTTACAGCCTGTGGATAGACCTGCTCTAGACTGACTCCACTGCTCTGTTACTTGCCTGTGAGTTTACTGTTCCTCCTCTTGGTATAAATGATGACCCCAAAGATCAGAGGGATGATCAGGACAACAAGGAAAACCACCACTCGCACTGCCAGCTTCACTGCTGAGCCTGGAAAGAAGTGTCAGAGAACAATATAATTTACTTTGATTGGTTTGACATAATCATGATCATTTCTTCCACGTGCTTGAAGCAGGATCAATATATCCTGTTATCCCAAACCTGCAACGTCAGTAGCTATTAGAGTTACTGTAAACATGTATTTTAAGAAAAGGTAATAACATTAAAAACCTAAAACCTAAAAAAAAGATTAAATATTTAATTTTCTGGTGTGTTTGCAAATAAGGTTGCATAAAGTAGGGGCTGACACTTTCCCACAATGACACTGGAGGAGGAGAGGAGGATGGACAGACAGTGAGAGAGAGAGACTGGAGGAGGAGAGGAGGATGGGCAGACAGTGAGAGAGAGACTGGAGGAGGAGAGGAGAATGGACAGACAGTGAGAGAGACTGGAGGAGGAGAGGAGAATGGACAGACAGTGAGAGAGACTGGAGGAGGAGAGGAGGATGGACAGACAGTGAGAGAGAGACTGGAGGAGGAGAGGAGGATGGACAGACAGTGAGAGAGAGACTGAAGGAGGAGAGGAGAATGGACAGACAGTGAGAGACTGGAGGGGGAGAGCAGGATGGACAGACAGAGTGAGAGAGACTGGAGGAGGAGAGAAGGATGGACAGAGTGAGAGAGAGCAGGATATTCTCTATCTCAAGCACCTGCTGCAGGAGGAGCTGTTGGTGTTGCAGCAGGAGCAGTTGGAGAGGCAGCAGGAGCTGTTGTCGCTACGAAGTCTGGGAAGAAACACACAGGGGACACGGGTTTCCCCTTAGATACAGATGTCGACCCTCGAGGTGCCTTGTCTGTGACACTGGCGCAGCTCCGGCCAGACAGCAACCGAGGAAAAACAGAGAGAGAATATCTAATCCCTGAATTCCCACACCTGCCACAATCACAACAACTCCCAATCCTACTGGGAGAGGGAGGAGGGAACTCCGCTGAACTGGCAGCCCAGTTTCTTAGTACGAACAGTGAAAATGAGGGTTTGCTTAATGCTACACACAATATGAAGGACAATCTGTGTGAACTTCACTGCTCCCTCCTGTGTTAGATCACATCTCCCCTGCCGGCTGTGGTCTGAGGGCTGCAGTCTCACAGTCACACAGAGGAACAGACAGACAAGCCCCCGTCAGCAGCAGACTACCTGTGAGCAGAGTGGAGTATCTGTGTGTGAACTTCACTGCTCCCTCCTGTGTTACATCACATCTCCACTGCCTGCTGTGGTCTGAGGGCTGCAGTCTCACAGTCAGTGTGGAGCTGCAGGGAGAGGAGCTGATCTGGTATCTGTCTCCCTGCAGCTCAGCTCCTGTCTCAGTCACCCAGATCACTTTAATTGATGCTTGTAGGTATGAGAGTTCAGGACCCTGATAAGTGTCCAGGAGACAGTGCAGAGTCACAGTGCTGCCGGTCCTCAGCTCTGCCCCTGGAGAGACTTGAACTGGGAAACAGAGAGACAAGATCACAGGTCACAGAGCAGGACTGACTCAGGGCTGAGCAGAGAGGACAGAGCTGTTGGCCCCTGAGGAGCACAGAAAGGACTGAGAGCCTCTTCTGCAGACATCTGTCCTGCTGCACAGTGTTCTCCACCTCAGCACACAGTAGCACTTAGTGCAGAGTTTACAGACCACCCCGTATCTGGAGGGCCCAACAAACTGAGCACAGGCTTCTATGTTCAGAGTGAGTGAGAATAGTCCGTTTGCTGGTAGTGTAGTATCAGGGAACAGTGCAGTCAGTGAGCACCAGTTTAAAGACAGTGTTGCACAGATACTCCAGGTTACAGATCCTTTATCATTGTGATTTCCATGTCTTGTCTGAAGCAGTGCAGAGTACTTCAGCAATTCACAGATTATCTTGCTAATGTGATCTAAAAGTGAAGCTCATGTTTCTATACCTGTGTTATCTTGGACACAGAGGTGACCTTTTAAAGGTTTGTTTTGGTTTCCATTGAGAGCTCTCACGAATTCAGGGCTTTTAAGTTAGAAGGGGTTTCAGTGCAAGAGAATAATTTTATTACATTATGATCCAACTGTGTTTTAAACTCATGTGTTGGCTGTGTTACCATTAAAATTCTGCTTCAGAAACACAAAACCTGTTTGAATGATCAGAAATGTATTTGAGATTCGGCGGTATGAAACTGACAGAGACTTACTGGTGAGGAGGGACAGATAGACATGAGAATCCTGTCCTTGCTGCTGGTCATTGACATACTGCTGACAGATGTACAGTCCAGTGTCCTGTGTGCTGAGAGTGTGGACGTGCAGAGAGCAGTCAGACCCCAGACTCACTCTCCCTGGCTCCTGGTCTCTGATCTTTCCAAGATTAACCAGTTCAACAGCTGCTGTCAGAGATCTGGACACGAAGAGCCATGTAGTTGTGGAACAGTCTGTCCTGTTCACTCCTCTACAGGGGAGAGTGACACTCCCTCCCACAGTGGAGAACACATTGGGGACAACACCTGGGGGAAGAAAATGAAGAAATTCAATTCTCATCTGTTAGTGTGCGAAACTGACACAGTCTGTGGTCAGTAACTGTGGGGCTCACTTCCCTGCCACTCAGATCCCTAAGAATTAATAAGGCTCAATTAAGCTCTGTCTGATCTACTGAATCCACACTGACGATCAGACTGCAGTGTGTGTCTCCTCTCTGTCTGATCTACTGAATCCACACTGACGATCAGACTGCAGTGTGTGTCTTCTCTCTGTCTGATCTACTGAATCACACTGACGAGCAGACTGCAGTGTGTCTCCTCTCTGTCTTATCTACTGAATCACACTGACAATCACACTGCAGTGTGTCTTCTCTCTCTGATCTGCTGAATCACACTGACGATCAGACTGCAGTGTGTGTCTCCTCTCTGATCTACTGAATCACACTGACGATCAGACTGCAGTGTGTGTCTCCTCTTTGTCTGATCTACTGAATCACACTGACGATCAGACTGCAGTGTGTGTCTTCTCTCTGTCTGATCTGCTGAATCACACTGACGATCAGACTGCAGTGTGTGTCTCCTCTCTGTCTGATCTACTGAATCACACTGACGATCAGACTGCAGAGTGTGTCTCCTCTCTGTGTGATCTACTGAATCACACTGACGATCAGACTGCAGTGTGTGTCTTCTCTCTGTCTGATCTACTGAATCACACTGACGATCAGACTGCAGTGTGTGTCTCCTCTCTGTCTGATCTACTGAATCACACTGACGATCAGACTGCAGTGTGTGTCTCCTCTCTGTCTGATCTACTGAATCACACTGACGATCAGACTGCAGAGTGTGTCTCCTCTCTGTGTGATCTACTGAATCACACTGACGATCAGACTGTAGTGTGTGTCTTCTCTCTGTCTGATCTACTGAATCACACTGAAGATCAGACTGCAGTGTGTGTCTCCTCTCTGTCTGATCTACTGAATCACACTGACGATCAGACTGTAGTGTGTGTCTTCTCTCTGTCTGATCTACTGAATCAGAGTGACGATCAGACTGCAGTGTGTCTTCTCTCTGTCTGATCTGCTGAATCACACTGACGATCAGACTGCAGTGTGTGTCTCCTCTCTGTCTGATCTACTGAATCACACTGACGATCAGACTGCAGTGTGTGTCTCCTCTCTGTCATGTAAACTCATGTGTTGGCTGTGTTACCATTAAAATTCTGCTTCAGAAACACAAAACCTATTTCAATGATCAGAAATGTATTTGAGATTCGGCGGTATGAAACTGACAGAGACTTACTGGTGAGGAGGGACAGATAGACACGAGAATCCTCTCCTTGTTTCTGTCCCTTGACAAACTGCTGACAGATATACAGTCCAGTGTCCTGTGTGCTGAGAGTGTGGACGTGCAGAGAGCAGTCAGACCCCAGACTCACTCTCCCTGGCTCCTGGTCTCTGATCCTCCCCAGAGTAACCAGTTCAACAGCTGCTCTCTGAGATCTGTAGCTGAAGAGCCATGTAGTTGTGGAACAGTCTGTCCTGTTCACTCCTCTACAGGGGAGAGTGACATTCCCTCCCACAGTGGAGAACACATTGGGGACAACACCTGGGGGAAGGAAATGAAGAAATTCAATTCTCAATAATCTGTCAGAGTGAGACACTGAGAGTCTGTGGTCAGTAACTGTGGGGCTCACTTCCCTGCCACTCAGATCCCTAAGAATTAATTAGGCTCAATTAAGCTCTGTCTGATCTACTGAATCCACACTGACGATCAGACTGCAGTATGTGTCTTCTCTCTGTCTGATCTACTGAATCACACTGACGATCAGACTGCAGTGTGTGTCTCCTCTCTGTCTGATCTACTGAATCACACTGACGATCAGACTGCAGTATGTCTTCTCTCTGTCTGATCTACTGAATCACACTGACGAGCAGACTGCAGTGTGTCTCCTCTCTGTCTTATCTACTGAATCACACTGACAATCACACTGCAGTGTGTGTCTCCTCTCTGTCTGATCTGCTGAATCACACTGACGATCAGACTGCAGTGTGTGTCTTCTCTCTGTCTGATCTGCTGAATCACACTGACGATCAGACTGCAGTGTGTGTCTTCTCTCTGTCTGATCTACTGAATCACACTGACGATCAGACTGCAGTGTGTGTCTTCTCTCTGTCTGATCTACTGAATCACACTGACGATCAGACTGCAGTGTGTGTCTTCTCTCTGATCTGCTGAATTACACTGACGATCAGACTGCAGTGTGTGTCTCCTCTCTGTCTGATCTACTGAATCACACTGACGATCAGACTGCAGTGTGTCTCCTCTCTGTCTGATCTACTGAATCACACTGACGATCAGACTGCAGTGTGTGTCTTCTCTCTGTCTGATCTACTGAATCACACTGACGATCAGACTGCAGTGTGTCTCCTCTCTGTCTGATCTACTGAATCACACTGACGATCAGACTGCAGTGTGTCTCCTCTCTGTCTGATCTACTGAATCACACTGACGATCAGACTGCAGTGTGTGTCTCCTCTCTGTCTGATCTACTGAATCACACTGACGATCAGACTGCAGTGTGTGTCTTCTCTCTGTCTGATCTACTGAATCGCACTGACGATCAGACTGCAGTGTGTGTCTCCTCTCTGTCTGATCTACTGAATCACACTGACGAACAGACTGCAGTGTGTGTCTCCTCTCTGTCTGATCTACTGAATCACACTGACGATCAGACTGCAGTGTGTGTCTTCTCCGTACCTGTCCTGTGAGGTGCAGTGTGTTGAGGAGGGAGGCTCTTACCTGTGCTGAGGTGAGCAGTGTTGAGTAGCAGCACCAGCAGCAGTCCTCTCTCAGTGTCCACACTCATTCTCACCCTGTCCCTGTGATCACTCTCTGCTCTGTATCTCTCCAGGACAAGCACAGCGCCTCAGAGTGTGAGAGTCAGTGTCTTATACTGAGAGCTGTGACGCAATTTCCCTTACACTGCTGGGCCTGAGTCTCTTTTAGATTCAGTGTGAAGCATGTTCAGACAAATATGGTAAAGACAGCACACTTCCGTGTTCTACACACCCAGCCTCTGTCTCACACTTGGTTAATAGGTTCATTGTCGCTGGTCTTTTAATGAGATCAGTGATCATGTTCACCACTGAATCTCAGAGTCACTGACTGATCACTGTCAGCACTGGGACACAGAATCACTGAACACCATCAGCACTGAGACACAGAGTCACTGATCACACGCCATCAGCACTGGGACACAGAGTCACTGAACACACGCCATCAGCACTGGGAAACAGAGTCAGGGAACACATCTCTACTGAGACAGAGTCACTAAACACTATCAGCACTGAGACACAGAGTCACTGAACACACGCCATCAGCACTGGGACACAGAGTCAGTGAACACCATCAGCACTGAGACACAGGGTCACTAAACGCGTATCCACTGAGATACAGTCCCTGTACACACCATCAATAAGCATCATCTCACTTGAGATAGAGTCAACTGAACACAGCAACCACTGAAACAGTCACTGAACACAGTTTATCCCCCTGGGAAAGAGTCAGTGTGTCTGAAATACAGCAGCAAGAGGTTCTGTACATCTCCAGGTACAACAGCTCCAGCTGAGCTGAAGACGGTCTCTGGGCTTCATTTTCACAAAGAAACCAGACGAATTCTCTCTCCTCTCTCCAGGGTGTGGAATCCAGGCCCGTCTCGCTCCTCCTGTTGCTGCTGTCTGACTGATCCAGGGTCTTGTCCAGCCTCTTCCCCGGGGAGACGGGTGACAGTGAGTGTTTCAGCCCCTCGTCCCCTCTCGTCTCTGGTCCTGCTGGCGGGTCACTGGGAAGGACTCTGCTGGTGAGGAGAGGGAGCAGGGCTGCTGTCCAGAGCTGCTGAGAGACACTTCTCCCCCTGAGCTGGACCAGCAGAACCAGGCTCTAGGGCCGCCGGGCCCCGCTGGGAACCAAGGAGCTCTGGGGAGACAGTGTTTGTGGAGTTTGGGGCATTTTAACCTGTTTCTGTTTCTGTCCGTCCTATGAGAGTCGGTGAGGAGCTGAACCCACAGGAAACGACCTCAGTGGCCCCGTGACCAGTCTGCACACATCCTGCGTCTATAAATACCCTTTAATAACAGTGATGTCTCTCATCGCTGAAGCACCTTTCCAAAGAGCAGGACGCTGTGCAGAAAAAGTAAGAGAAAAACTCAACCAAGAGCCCCCAGGTTTATACGGGTCGGGTGAAGGGCGATCAGACACAGGCCCTGGTGCAACAGGTGGGAAAGGTTTTGAGTTTGGATTTGAAGAGAGTCCGAGAGTTTGTCTCAGAGTCTGAGGATGGAAGAGAGAGATCAGATCTCTTTATCGGCCCTGTACAATTTCCTGCATGAGGAACGTGTCTTCTCCCAGACCCCAGCCTGCTCTCCATGAGACACACAGACAGGGAGAGAGAGAAGCTGGGGGTCAGAGCGCAGGGTCAGACAATTATACAGCACCCCTGGTGCAGCTGGGGTGAAGGGCCTTGCTCAGGGGCCCAACGGAGTAGGATTCCTCTGCCGGCAACGGGATTTGAACCTGCAACCTCCCAGCCACTGGCGCAGATCCTGAGCCACAGAGCCACTGCACCGCCCTCTCTTTTTAAGGACACCCCTCTCGACAGACTGTGAAACAGCGACAGGAAGCTCGTATTCCTGCCGGCACAACAGCCTCTACCTGTTCACACTCACTACAGCACCGGTCACATCGAACCCACAGGAAGGGGAGGGAGATCAAACAGACCTTTATTGTTTTAACATCACTCTGTTTCAGTCTCACTAGTCCTGAGTTCCAGTGCTGCTGCTCACAGGGCTGAACTGTGGGGGTGCGAGAGCTGCTCTCTGCTCACAGCCCTGACTCCGATCTGTATCAGGGAGCCCCTCAAGTCCTGTCCTCACACAGACATCGGACCTCTGTCTCTCCTCGTCTGTTCAGACTTTACAGCCCTTGAAAACGCTCTCGGCTGTGAGATCACTGTCAGTTCCTGCTTCCTGTGGTCGGTCTATCTAAACATGTGAGGGGTCAGCATGTCTCCTGTGACACTGACCTCTGTCTTTATTATTGAAGTTCTCTGTCACTCCTCACCGGAAGTCTGATTTAAGAGCTGCAGAAACCACTGCAGTATCTACTCCCCCTGGAGAGGAGGGCAGAGAGGTGTGTGTGTGTGTGTGTGGACACTGTGACTCGGGGTTAACTAGCTGTGTGTGTCCTTGGGCCCTGCTGCTGTATGAGGGCTGGGGCTGACAGTATACATCCACAGCTACAGCCTGACATAGTGACACCAGCTGACACACGTTCCTGGTCGAGGTCGTGGTTTAATCAGAGTGTGAACAGAGCAGAGACCCAGCCCGGAATTCAAGTGAAAACACAGGGCTCAGACCTCACACGCCAACATCCCTTCATGACACTCCCGAGCCCGAACACAGTCTAGTTAGCACTTCCTGCGCCGAGCTGCTGCACACCGCAGGTCCTCGAATCTCTCAGTGCCGTTTCTCACGCAGGAGGGAGGCTCTCGCCTGTGCTGAGGTGAGCAGTGTTGAGTAGCGGCACCAGCAGCAGTCCTCTCCCAGCGTCCACACCCATTCTCTCCCCCCCCCACACCCTCTCTCTCTCCCCAACACGCACGCCACGGTCTGGTGAGAGGTTACTGCAACAGCTCTGCTTACATCCAACCTACACTCAAGAAGAAGGAAACGATGTCCCAACGTCTGGGCAGGGGCCATCAGTGAAGCAACGTGTCTGGCAGGAACATCTGGACACAACCGTCCTTCTCTTCCGCCGTTAACAGAAACGATAACTCACACGGGATCAGGGACCAGGAAGAGGAGGAGGAGGAGGAGAAAAAAACACCACAGAGGAAGCGGGCTTTCCATTAAAACAAGATTTTTTTTATTTAACTTTCTTTTTAATTATTACAATAAGACACTTCTCTGCTCATACATTGCTCCCTTGAACGTGATAAAAATAACAGCGACTCTGCGTGGAGGGGGAGAGGAATGCAGGGGGGGGGGGGGCCAGGAACGCGCTTCAGCGCACGCGCGCACACGTGTGTGTGTGTGTGTGTGTGTGTGTGAGTGAGAGTGTCACGGACCTGCTTGACCGCACCACGGCCCCCCACTGGGGCGGGTGGAATTCTCAAACCGAGTGCCCCCCCCCCCTCGCCACGCCCCACAGACGAGCTTCCCAGCGCCCCCCGGAGCACGGCCTTCCCCGTGCCGAGTACTCGATTACTAACCCCCCTCCCCTGCCCCCGGTGGAGGGGGGGGGGGGGCAGGCTGGCCAGACTAACTCAAAATCCTGCCGTTCAAAAAAACCCACCCGGACCGCGGGAGAACCCCTCCCTCTCTCTCTCTCTCTCTCTCGGCAGAGGGAAGGAGGGGGGGAGCCTGGTCTCGCCAGGAGGGGAGCAGTCCGGAGGAACTTTGGGACGGGATCCGTTTTTCCCGGGTGGCCCGGCGACGTGGAGGAAGTCCAGGAGGAAAAAGAACTCCCCCCCCCAGGCCACGGCCCCTCCCTGAACCAATAGACACGCAGCCAGAGTAGAAACCCCCCCCCACCCACTCCCCCGGACTCTCCCACTGTCTCCCCCGGTCATTCTCCTCTCGACCGGCCCTCCAGGCGAGCTCGGGAGGCGCCCCAGCTCCGGGGCCGAGCGGGGCGCAGTCCGGGGGGCGAGGGAGCGAGCGAGCCGAGACGGAGAGCGAGGAATGTGAGCTGGGGGGGGGGGGGTACCTCCTTACAACTCGGGGAGACCGCAGAGAAGGGAGACGAGACGGCCGCGGGTTCGACAGCACGGACACTAGGGGGTGGATACGCGGGGGCGGGGGGGGGGGGGGGAGGTTCACCCCCATCTCCCCCTCAAGGTTCACAGCCCTTTGAAGGGGGAAAACCCGGCCGGCCCTACTTCCTGTTTCGCGACGAGGGCCAGCTGTTCGCGGCGCCGCCGCCGCCGTTGCTACGCTTGTCTCCACGGCTACCGCCGCCGCCGCCGCCGGGGCCTCCAGCTGTCCCCCGGGGCCCTCTTCCTCCTCCCCCTCCTCCTCCCCCCCCTCCCCCGGGAGCCCCTCTGCGGCTCTGCCGCTCCATCCCGGGCCGCTGGCTGGAGAAGCTGCGCTTCGCCGCCGCGTCCCTGGACGAGGGGTCCCCCCCGCCGGCCCGGCCGCCCCCCGCGGGGTGGTGGTGATGGGGGTGGTGGTGGTGGTGGTGGGGGTGGGGGTGGAACGCTCTGCCCCCTCCTCCCCCTCCCCCCCCCTCCCGCTCGCGGTGCTCGGCGAAGTCGCTGCTCTCCGACGCCGTCTCCCACTCCTCGTTGGCCTGGTCCGAGTTCTGGTTGGACAGGTCCGGGGACTTGGTGCCCGCGGGCTCCCGGTGGGGGTGTCCGTGGGGGGGCGGCGGGTAGTGGTGGCTGTTGAGGTGCCCGTGGCCGTTGTTGGCGCCGTGGTGGGGGCCGGGCGCGGGCGCCGCGGGCGTCTCGGCCTTCTCCTGCGGCAGCGCCAGCGGCGGCGGAGGAGGATTGTGAGGAGGCCCGGCCGGTGCCGGCGGCGGCGCGGGCTGCGGCTGGCCCCCCACGGCGCCGTTCATCCGGGCCGCGTTCTCGCGCTCCTGCCTCAGGCGCCGGAAGCGCGGGGGCTTGTCCTGCTGGTGCTGGGCCCGGCCGTGGCGCCGGCGGCGCGGGGGCCTGTCGAGGGGCCGGGCGGGGAAGCCCGCGGCGGGCGGGGGGGCCGCGGGGCCGGCCGGAGCCCCTTCCCCGTTGTCCAGGCTTGGCGGAGCGGGCGGCTGGGGGGCGGACGCCGCCGCCGCCGGCGCCGGGTTCTGGTTCTGGTTCGGAGGCGGGCCCGGGCCCTGGCTGGGGTTCTGGCTAGGCTGCGGATCCGGCTGTTTCTCCCGCCTCTCCCCCTTGCCCTCCTTCGGCGGCGCGGCGGAGGGGCCCGCCTGCTGCTGCTGCTTCGTCTTCGACGACGACGAGGACTTGGAGGGCCAGCCGCCGGCCTGCGAGGCCGAGGAGGAAGAGGCCTGCCGGCTTCCGGGGGCGCCTCCCCTGTAGCTGCCCCCTCCTCCTCCCCCTCCTCCCCCCCGGCCCCGGCGGGACGGGACGCCCCGGGGGGTGAACACCCTGCCCTGGGGCGCCCGGCCGGCGGGAAAGGCGCCGCTGTTGCTGCTGCTGTTGGTGGCGGCGGTGGGATTGCCGTCCGCCGCCCCGCCCTTCGGCTTGCGGTCCTCCTTGTCCGACTGCGCCAGGTCGCTGGCCGCGCTCTCGCTGCCCGTCTCCGAGCCCCTCTGCCGCCGGCGCTTGGGCACCTCCTCGTACTCCGAGCCCTCACTCCTGGTCTCGCTGCGGTTGCGGGCGCGGCCCGGGTTGGGCCTGCCTCCTCCTCCTCCGGCGCCGCCGCCCTCGGCCTTGTGCGAGCTGGGGTCCGGGCCGCCGGGCGGGTACGCGCCGCTCCTGCCCCCGGCCCGGCCCTGGCCGCCGCCGCCGCCGCCGCCGCCGCCCCCCGCGCTGTAGCCGCCCCGGTACCCCCGGCCGCGGCCGTAGAACTCCCCGCTCCTGCCCCGGGAGGCCCGGCTGCCCCGGGCGGGGTGGTAGGAGCCCGCCTGCTCGTAGGAGCGCTCCCTCTCCCGGCGGGAAGCGGGGTACCCCTGCTCCCCTCCGCCGCCGCCGCCGCCGTCTCGGGGCGCCTTGCCCGGCCTCTCCTTCTCCTTGGCGCCGTTCCTGGGGCGGGGGGCCTCGTCCTTGCCGGGGAGGGGGTCGCCGCCCGCAGCTGGCTTGGCCTGGGGGTCCCCGGATCTCGGCTCCCCCTCCGCGGGCGCCTCCCTCTTCAGCTCCTTCAGGATGGGCCTCTTGATGGGGCCCGCGCGCCGGCCCTGCTGCTGCTGCTGCTGCTGCTGGGCGAGAGCCCTCTCCGCGCCCGCCTCCTCGCCGCCCCCGCCCCCGCCCTTGCGGCCCCCGGAGCGGGGCCCCCAGTGGGTCTCGGTCTTGTGCTCCCGGCCCCCCCCGCGCTGGGGCTTGTGGTGAGGGGGGGCGGCGGCGGCGGCGGCGGGGGGGGAGACCCGGGCCGGCGCCGCCTTGTCCTGCTTCCTGCTGCCGCCGCCCGCGTCCTCATGACGCTGCTGCTGCTGCTGCTGCTGCTGCTGCTGGGGGGCCTTGTCGTCTCTGGCCGCCGAGGAAGAGGAGGAGGAGGAGGAGGAGGAGGAGGAGGACGGGGCGGCGGAGCCCGGCTCGGGGGCCGGCTTCTTCCCGGGGTCCCTGCCGTTCTCCGCCCTGCGGGGGTGCTGCTGGGGGAGGAGGTGGGGCGGCGGCGCCGCCGGCTGAGGATGATGGTGGAGGTGAGGAAGGTGGGCGGGGGGCGGCGGCGGCGGCTGGCCGGCCGGCTCCCGCGGGACGTCGGGGGCGGGGCGCCCGTTCCGGTCGTGCCCGTAGTGCCCCGCGTGAGGGTGGGGGTGGGGGAGGCCGCCGGAGCCCCAGACGGGCGGCGTGGCCCCCCGGGGGTCTTCGTCGCCGTGGCCGAAGCGGTGCGCCCCCCCTCCCGCCCGCTGCGGGGGGCCCCGCGCCCCGTTCTCGGGGAAGGGCTGGAAGCCCCGGCTGCCGCCCAGGTAGGACTGCGGGTGGGCGGGGTGGTGGGGGGGCGGGGTGTGGGCGGAGGGGCCCGCGGTCTGGGGCGCTGCCGGCGGCGGCTGCTGCTGCTGCTGCTGCAGGGGTCCCCCGTCCCTCAGGCGGACCGGAGGGGTGTCGCTCCTGTGAGGAACCAGAGAGAGGCCGTGTCTACCGTTTCTCCCGCCATCTTCCTCTCGCGCAGCACCGGAGCCCTCCTGCTCTCCTCCCATCATGCCCCTCTCCCTCCCCACTCGCACTGTAGCCCTCCTGCTCTCTTCCCATCATGCCCCTCTCCTCTCCCACTCGCACTGTAGCCCTCCTGCTCTCCTCCCATCATGCCCCTCTCCTCTCCCACTCGCACTGTAGCCCTCCTGCTCTCCTCCCATCATGCCCCTCTCCTCTCCCACTCGCACTGTAGCCCTCCTGCTCTCTTCCCATCATGCCCCTCTCTCCTCCCACTAGCAAAGTAGCCCTCCTGCTCTCTTCCCATCATGCCCCTCTCCTCTCCCACTCGCACTGTAGCCCTCCTGCTCTCTTCCCATCATGCCCCTCTCTCCTCCCACTAGCAATGTAGCCCTCCTGCTCTCTTCCCATCATGCCCCTCTCCTCTCCCACTCGCACTGTATGCGCCTCCTCTCTTCCTCCCATCATGCCCTTCTCTGCCCATCATGCCCCCCTTCCCCCTCACCTGGGACCTTTGTCATCCTCCTCGTGCTTCTGCCTCAGGGGGGACCCCAGGGGCCGGCCCTCCTGGGGGGGCCCGAACACGTCGGGGCCCCAGGCCAGCTTGGGGTCCATGGGGGGCGTCCCCCGGTCGCGCAGCAGGGAGGGGTGCCTATCGAACTGGTCCGAGCCCGACCCCCCGCTGTCGGAGCGCTCGCGCCCCATCAAGCCTGGAGAGACAGGGGGGGGGGGGGGTGAGTACTGACACGCAGGGGTAACGAGCGGCGCCGGGGGGGGGGCTCAGGGGACAGGGGCTCACCTGAGGGGTGCATGCTGGGAGGGTAGTAGTCCAGGGGGGGCGGGCGGCCCTGCATCATGCGGGGGTCCATGTAGGGTGTCATCATCATCCAGCGGGGGTCGAAGTTCATGGGCAGGGGCGGCGGGCGGCCGATGGAGCCGGGGGGGTACATGGGGGGCTGCTGCTGCTGCTGCGGCTGCTGCTGCTTGGGGGCGCCCTGCGGGGGCAGGGGCCCCGGGGAGGGGCCGGGCGGGGTCAGCTGGCTCTGGGCCACCTGGCTGTGCTGCTGCTGCTGCTGCTGCCACTGCTGCTGTTTCAAGAGCTGCTCCTGAGAGACAGAGAGGGGAGACAGAGACAGAGACAGACACAGAGACAGAGACAGAGAGAGGAGAGGGGAGAGAGACAGAGAGGGGAGAGAGACAGAGAGGGGAGAGAGACAGAGAGGGGAGAGGGGAGACAGGAGAGAGAGACGGGAGAGGAGACAGAGACGGGAGAGGAGACAGAGGTTAGTCATGGTTTTCCAGAAGAAAGCCAGACCTCGGGGAAACAAGTACCACTTCAGACTCAACAACAACACACTGGAGCACACTCCCAGCCACACACACTGGGCACCGCGGGTCTGACTATGGGCTCGTCTGGGAGTCTGGAGCTGGCAGTGAAGGCACTGGGGGAGAAGGCACGCAGGGCTTTCTACACAGTAAGAAGGGGGCTCTTCCACATCAACCCAGTTCGAACTCACCTGCTGCTGCCTCTGGAAACGGGGCGGCAGCGACTTCTGGAACTTGGAGAAGCCCTGCGAGGACGGGGGCTGCCGACCTCCTGACCCCAGGGGCTCCACCTTCGACCCCTCCGCAGCCCTGACCCCGAACCCCTCGTCCTTCACCTCGCCGGCATCGGCCTGCACAGAGGACAGGGCGCCCTGCTGGGACTCTGGAGAGAGAGAGAGAGAGGGGTTCATACAGACACACTGACTGGACACTCCAGTACATGAACACTGCACTGAGAGAGAGAGGGGTTCATACAGACACACTGACTGGACACTCCAGTACATGAACACTGCACTGAGAGAGAGAGGGGTTCATACAGACACACTGACTGGACACTCCAGTACATGAACACTGCACTGAGAGAGAGGGGTTCATACAGACACACTGACTGGACACTCCAGTACATGAACACTGCACTGAGAGAGAGAGGGGTTCATACACACACACTGACTGGACACTCCAGTACATGAACACTGCACTGAGAGAGAGAGAGGGGTTCATACAGACACACTGACTGGACACTCCAGTACATGAACACTGCACTGAGAGAGAGAGGGGTTCATACAGACACCCTGACTGGACACTCCAGTACATGAACACTGCACTGAGAGAGAGAGGGGTTCATACACACACACTGACTGGACACTCCAGTACATGAACACTGCACTGAGAGAGAGAGGGGTTCATACAGACACACTGACTGGACACTCCAGTACATGAACACTGCACTGAGAGAGAGAGGGGTTCATACACACACACTGACTGGACACTCCAGTACATGAACACTGCACTGAGAGAGAGAGGGGTTCATACAGACACACCGAGAAGAGAGAATATCACGATCTCTATTATCACTGTGACGTCACCATCTGTACAGTCCTGACTCCAGAATCTCTGCCTGGCATGGTGGGTGGGGGTCTCACCAGTGCTGGAGTCGTAGCTGCTGTTGCTCCCTGCTCTCTGCCTGTTGCCGCCGCCGCTGTTGTGCTGCTGCTGCTGCTGCTGCTGCTGCTCCTCAGTTTCTGCCCCGGGGGAGGGCGGCTGGCTGGCGGCCGCGGCCGAGGGCGGCTGGGGGGGGCCGGGCGCCCCCGAGGAGGAGGAGGAGGAGGAGGAGGAGGAGGAGGGGGGGGAGGAGGGGGTGGCCGGGGCGGAGGCCGGGGCGGTCGTCGGCGGCGGCTGCGCTTTGGCGCCGCCCTGCTGGTGCTGCTGCTGCTGCTGCTGCTGCTGCTGCTGCTGCAGCTTCTCCTTCTCGTCCAGCCGCTTGAGCTTCTCGGCGCAGGCCGCCCGCCGCTCCTCCTGCATGCGCCGCTCCTCCTCCTCCCGCCGCCGCCGCGCCCGCTCCACCGCCGCCGAGATCTCCGACGACGACTGCTTGCGCCGCTGGCGCCACGTCTCGTCCTCGTCCTCCGCCGGGCCCGGCTGGGGGGGCGGCGGCGGCTGCTGCTGCTGCTGCTGCTGCTGCTGCTGCGGCCCCTGGGGGGGCCCCGCCGGCGGCGGTGGGGGCTTCTGGGGGGGCGCCGGGCCGGTCTGGGGGCGAGCGAACACGAGGGAGACGGAGGAGAGGGGAGAGGGGGGTGAGAGAGTGAGGAGTCTGTCCTGACATGAGCAGACACACAGTTACCCCCCAGATCACACACACACACCTCGAAACACACACACACACCCCCTACAACACATGATCACACACACCTCGAAACACACACACACACACACCCCCTACAACACATGATCACAGACACACACCTCGAAACACACACACACACCCCCACAACACATGATCACACACACACACCTCGAAACACACACACACACCCCCTACAACACATGATCACACACACACCAACCCCCTACAACACATGATCACACACACACCCTCTCTTAATCACACACACCAACCCCCTACAACACATGATCACACACACACCCTCTCTTAATCACACACACCAACCCCCTACAACACATGATCACACACACACCTCCCCTCAATAACACACAACCCCCTACAACACATGATCACACACACACCTCCCAGATCACACACCCTCTCTCAATCACACACACCAACCCCCTACAACACATGATCACACACACACCCTCTCTCAATCACACACACACACACACCCCCTACAACACATGATCACACACACACACCCCTCCCTCCTCAAATCACACTGGATGCCAAGACCCCCCAGAGAGCCGCACAGCCCCTGACCCCTGACCCCTGACCCCCGACCCCTTACCTGCGGGGCCTGCCTGTAGTAGCCGCAGGGGCCCTGGCCCATCAGGGGACCCGGCGGAGCAGGGGGGGGCGTGGCGTTCTGCTCGCGGGCGCCGGGGGCCGCCGGCCGCCGACCCTGGGGGGGCAGAGACAGAGAGTTACAGAGCGCCGGGGAGCGGGGTACACCACAGGAGGGGGCTGGAGGACACTATTCCTCCGAGACAACGCCCCCACACACGGATTTCGAGGACGCACAAGGGCCAGGACTCGACGCAGACGAAAGCGCGCTCGCCGAGTGGAGCGGTCCGTCGCGTTTCACTTGTTTATTTACTGCTGTGGAGCCCCGAAACAGAAGAGGCAGCTCACCCCAAAAACATCCCAACACAGGGCCAGGTGAAGAAACGCGTTTCTCTCGCCCCGGTGCGAGGCGAGATACCTGCTGGGCACTGCTGGGGGAGAGGGGGGCAGAAGAGACAGGATACAAGGAAGACGGGGTGCAGTGTGCAGAGAGTGGGGTACAGGTGTGTGGGGGTGCAGAGAGGGGGGTACAGCGCCGGCGTCGCCCCCCGTACCTGGTAGCTGTTGCCGCCTGGGCCCCAGCCGCCTCCCCCGTCCTCGGCCCAGGCCGTCTTGCTGGGGGGTGGCTCCTCGGAGGGCGGGGTGCGCCGGGTGTCCCCGCCGCTGTCCGAGCCCCGCGGCCGGGTGCCGTTCTGAGGCCGCTGCTCCTGGGAGTCCCTGCAGGGGGAGAGGGGTCAGGGGTCAGGCACAGCTGGAACATCACAGCCCACCAGTGTCTGTGACTCTCTCATTCTCCCCCCCTCGACACTCCTCCTCCTCCACCACCCCTCTCACCTACTCATCCCCTCATCTAACCCCTCCCCACCCTCTAACAACCCCTCCCCTCACTCCCTAACCCCTCCCCCCCGTCTCTCTCACCCCTCTCCTCCCTCCCTCTAACCCCCCCCTCTCTAACCCCTCCCTCTTCACACCCTAACCCCTCCCCCCTCTCTAACCCCTTCCTCTTCACACCCTAACCCCCCTCTCTAACCCCTCCCTCTTCACACCCTAACCCTTCCCCTCCCTGCCTCTAACCCCTCCCCCCTCTCTAACCCCTCCCTCTTTACACCCTAACCCCTCCCCTCCCTGCATCTAACCCCTCCCCCCTCTCTAACCCCTCCCTCTTCACACCCTAACCCCTCCCTTCCCTGCCTCTAACCCCTCCCCTCCCACTAACAACCCCCCCCATCTGTCTCGCTCTCTCACCCCTCTCCCTCCCTCTCTATCTGACCCCTCTCCCTCTCTCCGACTCTCACCCCTCTGCCCCCCCCACCCCCTCACCAGGTGCAGTTCTTCTGGCCGTCGGCCTTGTCCTCCTCGGGCTCCTCGTCTCCCTCGTCGTCGCTGAACTTCAGCTTGGCGGAGTAGTCGATCTCCTCGTGGGCGCCTGCGGGGACAGAGCCGCGCTCGGGTGAGCTCTCACGCCTCCGACACCGGCCGCCGCCGAGAGCAGCCGCCAGCCCCCAGCCCCCAGCCCCCCGAGACACCCGCTCCGCGTTCGCGCCACCAAATACACCAGCAGTACGGAAACAGCTACAGGGCTTCAAAACTACCGCGTAACTCTAAAGCACTTGACACACTGAAGGGGACTCACTGAAAATAACAGCGATTCTCCTGCACCACTAACCCCACCTGGGAGACGCACAGCGATCATTGTGCACCAGTAACCCCACCTGGGAGACGCACAGCGATCATTGTGCACCAGTAACCCCACCTGGGAGACGCACAGCGATCACTCTGCACCAGTAACCCCACCTGGGAGACACACAGCGATCGTTCTGCACCAGTTACCCCACCTGGGAGACGCACAGCGATCGTTCTGGAGCAGTAACCCCACCTGGGAGACGCTCAACGATCGTTCTGGAGCAGTAACCCCACCTGGGAGACGCACAGCGATCACTCTGCACCAGTAACCCCACCTGGGAGACACACAGCGATCGTTCTGCACCAGTAACCCCACCTGGGAGACGCACAGCGATCGTTCTGGAGCAGTAACCCCACCTGGGAGATGCTCAACGATCGTTCTGGAGCAGTAACCCCACCTGGGAGACGCTCAGCGATCGTTCTGCACCAGTAACCCCACCTGGGAGACGCTCAGCGATCGTTCTGCACCAGTAACCCCACCTGGGAGACGCTCATCGATCGTTCTGGAGCAGTAACCCCACCTGGGAGACGCACAGCGATCGTTCTGGAGCAGTAACCCCACCTGGGAGACGCACAGCAATCGTTCTGGAGCAATAACCCCACCTGGGAGACGCACAGCGATCAGTCTGCACCAGTAACCCCACCTGGGAGACGCTCAGCGATCGTTCTGCACCAGTAACCCCACCTGGGAGACGCACAGCGATCGTTCTGGAGCAGTAACCCCACCTGGGAGACGCTCAACGATCGTTCTGGAGCAGTAACCCCACCTGGGAGACGCACAGCGATCGTTCTGGAGCAGTAACCCCACCTGGGAGACGCACAGCGATCGTTCTGGAGCAGTAACCCCACCTGGGAGACGCACAGCAATCGTTCTGGAGCAGTAACCCCACCTGGGAGACGCACAGCGATCGTTCTGGAGCAGTAACCCCACCTGGGAGACGCACAGCGATCGTTCTGGAGCAGTAACCCCACCTGGGAGACGCTCAACGATCGTTCTGGAACAGTAACCCCACCTGGGAGACGCACAGCGATCGTTCTGGAGCAGTAACCCCACCTGGGAGACGCTCAACGATCGTTCTGCACCAGTAACCCCACCTGGGAGACGCACAGCGATCGTTCTGGAGCAGTAACCCCACCTGGGAGACGCTCAACGATCGTTCTGGAACAGTAACCCCACCTGGGAGACGCACAGCGATCGTTCTGGAGCAGTAACCCCACCTGGGAGACGCACAGCAATCGTTCTGTAGCAGTAACCCCACCTGGGAGACGCACAGCGATCGTTCTGGAGCAGTAACCCCACCTGGGAGACGCACATCGATCGTTCTGGAGCAGTAACCCCACCTGGGAGACGCACAGCGATCGTTCTGGAGCAGTAACCCCACCAGGGAGACACACAGCGATCGTTCTGCACCAGTAACCCCACCTGGGAGACGCACAGCGATCAGTCTGCACCAGTAACCCCACCTGGGAGATGCACAGCGATCAGTCTGCACCAGTAACCCCACCTGGGTGACGCACAGCGATCGTTCTGGAGCAGTAACCCCACCTGGGAGACGCACAGCGATCGTTCTGGAGCAGTAACCCCACCTGGGAGACGCACAGCGATCGTTCTGCGCCAGCGGCCCCACTGCACACAGATCAGGTTTATCCTTTTAGTCCCTGCCTTGCTGGGCTGCTGAAATGTCAGCTTCTTTCCTGGTAAAACGCTCTGTTCCTCATCACTAACGTCAGGAAAACGTGATGATCTCCTCGCCTAACTGATGCATCGATTGTAACTGCAGTGACCTGAGCAGATATCCTCTAGCCCCAGGGGACTATGGGGCAGCTGATGGGGACCAGCGGACAGGAGCTCAGCCGGGGGTCACGGGGGGGGGGGGGGGGTCAAGGAGTCGAAGCAGAAGGAGGGGGCACCTACCGGCCCAGCCCTCGTCCCCGTCGTGGTCCAGCTCGTCCAGCTCCTTGAGGTCGTCCTGCTTGAGGATGGACGGGCGCTTCACCGCCTCCGCCCCCCGCCCGGGCTGGGGGCACGGACCGCCGCCGCCGCCGCCGCCCTGGGCCCGGGAGAACCTGCGGGCGGGGAGGGGGGGTTAACACAGCAGCACAGGCAGCGTGACCGGGGAGACCCCCAGAACCACAACATCAGCGGCTGCCCTTTCTTACCTGGGGGCTTCAGCAGGTGTGGGGTATCTGTAGGGCCCCTGGGGACCATAGGGCGGGGGGAACGGCAGGTACGGGGGGTACATCTGCAAGAAGACGGGGGGGGAGGGGAGAGAGGGGTTTAATACCAGCTGTTTCAGACAGAGACAGGCAGGCAGACAGACAGACACCCGCAGAGACACAGAGACACTGGCAGACACCCGCAGAGACACAGAGGCACAGAGACACTGGCAGACACCCGCAGAGACACAGAGGCACAGAGGCAGAGGCAGACACCCGCAGAGACACAGAGGCAGAGGCAGACACCCGCAGACACACAGAGACATTGGCAGACACCCACAGAGAGACACAGAGCAGAGGCAGACAGAGGCAGAGACGCAGAGAGAGACGCAGAGAGAGACGCAGAGAGAGACGCAGAGAGAGACGCAGAGAGAGAGGCAGAGAGAGAGGCAGAGAGAGAGGCAGACACCCGCAGAGACACTGGCAGATACCCGCAGAGACACTGGCAGACACCCGCAGAGACACAGAGGCAGAGGCAGACACCCGCAGAGACACAGAGACATGTGTCTCCAGCTGTGTCTGGCAGACACCCGCAGAGACACAGAGAGACACAGAGCAGAGGCAGAGGCAGAGACCCGCAGACACACAGAGAGACACAGAGGCAGAGGCAGACACCCGTAGACACACAGAGGCAGAGGCAGACACCCGTAGACACACAGAGGCAGAGGCAGACACCCGTAGACACACAGAGACAGAGGCAGACACCCGTAGACACACAGAGACAGAGGCAGACACCCGCAGACACACAGAGGCAGAGGCAGAGACCAGTTCACTTACGAACGGAGGCATCATCCCGCGGTAGGCCGAGAACTGCGGGGGCACGGGCGGCTGGGGGAGGGGCAGCGCGCCGCTGGCGGGGGGGTTCCTAGGGGGGTGTTGCGCCGGCGGCGGCTGTGCAGCCGAGGGGGGGGCCCCCTCCTGGCCCCCCTCCTGGCCCCCCTCCCCGGGCAGGGCCGCGGCGTTGAGAGCACGGCCCCCACCCTCCCGCCAACTGGTCACATCTGAGAGAGACAGAGAGGGCAAGAGGGGGAGTGACCACACTGGACCGACGGCACCGTGAGACGCACTCTGGGATCAGAGAAACAGCCTTCCCCGGATCGACACAGCTCATCCCAGAATTCCCACAGCTGCCACAATCACAACAGGGCCCAATCCTACTGAACTGGCAGCCCAGTGCGTGATCTCCTGTCCCAGCCTGAGGAATAGACAGTGAGCCTGTCTCTCAATAATAATAATACAGTGTGTGGTCTCCTGCCCCAGCCTGAGGAACAGACAGTGAGCCTGTCTCTCAATAATAATAATACAGTGTGTGATCTCCTGTCCCAGCCTGAGGAACAGACAGTGAGCCTGTCTCTCAATAATAATAATACAGTGTGTGATCTCCTGTCCCAGCCTGAGGAACAGACAGTGAGCCCGTCTATCAATAATAATAATACAGTGTGAGATCTCCTGTCCCAGCCTGAGGAACAGTGAGCCTGTCTCTCAATAATAATAATAATACAGTGTGTGATCTCCTGTCCCAGCCTGAGGAACAGACAGTGAGCCCGTCTCTCAATAATAATAATACAGTGTGTGATCTCCTGTCTCAGCCTGAGAAACAGACAGTGAGCCTGTCTCTCAATAATAATAATACAGTGTGTGATCTCCTGTCCCAGCCTGAGGAACAGACAGTGAGCCTGTCTCTCAATAATAATAATACAGTGTGTGATCTCCTGTCCCAGCCTGAGGAGCAGACAGTGAGCCTGTCTCTCAATAATAATAATATAGTGTGTGATCTCCTGTCCCAGCCTGAGGAACAGACAGTGAGCCTGTCTCTCAATAATAATAATACAGTGTGTGATCTCCTGTCCCAGCCTGAGGAACAGACAGTGAGCCCGTCTCTCAATAATAATAATACAGTGTGTGATCTCCTGTCCCAGCCTGAGGAACAGTGAGCCTGTCTCTCAATAATAATAATACAGCGTGTGATCTCCTGTCCCAGCCTGAGGAACAGTAAGCCCGTCTCTCAATAATAATAATACAGTGTGTGATCTCCTGTCCCAGCCTGAGGAACAGACAGCGAGCCTGTCTCTCAATAATAATAATACAGTGTGTGATCTCCTGTCCCAGCCTGAGGAACAGACAGTGAGCCTGTCTCTCAATAATAATAATACAGTGTGTGATCTCCTGTCCCAGCCTGAGGAACAGACAGTGAGCCTGTCTCTCAATAATAATAATACAGTGTGTGATCTCCTGTCCCAGCCTGAGGAACAGACAGTGAGCCTGTCTCTCAATAATAAAAATACAGTGTGTGATCTCCTGTCCCAGCCTGAGGAACAGACAGTGAGCCTGTCTCTCAATAATAATAATACAGTGTGTGATCTCCTGTCCCAGCCTGAGGAACAGACAGTGAGCCTGTCTCTCAATAATAATAATACAGCGTGTGATCTCCTGTCCCAGCCTGAGGAACAGACAGTGAGCCTGTCTCTCAATAATAATAATACAGTGTGTGATCTCCTGTCCCAGCCTGAGGAACAGTGAGCCTGTCTCTCAATAATAATACTACAGTGTGTGATCTCCTGTCCCAGCCTGAGGAACAGACAGTGAGCCTGTCTCTCAATAATAATAATCCAGTGTGTGATCTCCTGTCCCAGCCTGAGGAACAGACAGTGAGCCTGTCTCTCAATAATAATAATACAGTGTGTGATCTCCTGTCCCAGCCTGAGGAACAGTGAGTCTGTCTCTCAATAATAATAATACAGTGTGTGATCTCCTGTCCCAGCCTGAGGAACAGACAGTGAGCCTGTCTCTCAATAATAATAATCCAGTGTGTGATCTCCTGTCCCAGCCTGAGGAACAGACAGTGAGCCTGTCTCTCAATAATAATAATACAGTGTGTGATCTCCTGTCCCAGCCTGAGGAACAGACACTGAGCCCGTCTCTCAATAATAATAATACAGTGTGTGATCTCCTGTCCCTGCCTGAGGAACAGTGAGTCTGTCTCTCAATAATAATAATACAGTGTGTGATCTCCTGTCCCAGCCTGAGGAACAGACAGTGAGCCTGTCTCTCAATAATAAAAATACAGTGTGTGATCTCCTGTCCCAGCCTGAGGAACAGACAGTGAGCCTGTCTCTCAATAATAAAAATACAGTGTGTGATCTCCTGTCCCAGCCTGAGGAACAGACAGTGAGCCTGTCTCTCAATAATAATAATACAGTGTGTGATCTCCTGTCCCAGCCTGAGGAACAGACAGTGAGCCTGTCTCTCAATAATAATAATACAGTGTGTGATCTCCTGTCTCAGCCTGAGGAACAGCGAGCCTCTTGAACCGAGCTGGAGCTGACGGAGGCGGATGGGGGACTCACTCTGGGGGCGGAGGCTTGGTCCGGGCCCATACCACTGATCTGTAGTGTCCCGTTCTCTGCCAGCTCTGTCCTGGTCTCCAGCCGCCTGCAGGGTGGGAAATTCCTCGCGAGAGAATGGCGACGGTCGGCTTGATGCCTTTCCACCTGCCGGGCCGAGAGAGAGAGAGAGACGGGCACCCCCTCAGACAGAGCCAGAGAGGGAGAGACGGGCACCCCCTCAGACAGAGCCAGAGAGGGAGAGACACAGACAGACCAGGAGAGAGAATGACACAGACACAGGCAGGCAGGCCCGGAGAGAGAGACAGACAGTCACCCCCTCAGACAGAGCCAGAGAGAGAGACACAGACACAGGCAGACCCGGAGAGAGAGAGACGGGCACCCCCTCAGACAGAGCCAGAGAGGGAGAGACACAGACAGACCAGGAGAGAGAGAGACACAGACACAGGCAGGCAGGCCCGGAGAGAGAGACAGACAGTCACCCCCTCAGACAGAGCCAGAGAGAGAGAGACACAGACAGACCAGGAGAGAGAGAGACACAGACACAGGCAGGCCCGGAGAGAGACACAAGACAGTCACCCCCTCAGACAGAGCCAGAGAGAGAGAGAGACAGACACAGGCAGACCCGGAGAGAGAGAGACGGGCACCCCCTCAGACAGAGCCAGAGAGAGAGACACAGACAGTCACCCCCTCAGACAGAGCCAGAGAGAGAGAGACACAGACAGACCAGGAGAGAGAGAGACACAGACAGACCAGGAGAGAGAGAGACACAGACACAGACAGTCACCCCCTCAGACAGAGCCAGAGAGAGAGAGACACAGACACAGGCAGGCCCGGAGAGAGAGACAGACAGTCACCCCCTCAGACAGAGCCAGAGAGAGAGAGAGACAGACACAGGCAGACCCGGAGAGAGAGAGCGAGAGAGAGACGGGCACCCCCCCAGACAGAGAGAGGGAGAGGGAGAGGGACACAGGCAGACTTGGAGAGAGAGAGATGGACACAGACACTGCCCCAGTAAGAGGAGCAGCAGTCCTGGCTCCCATGAGGCCGAGCTCCACTCACCATCTCCTTGAGCTCCAGGTGTAACACTGGCCTGAGCCCAGGACCTTCCCCCTCCTGCCAGGGCTGCAGCCTGGGCCTGGAACACACAGCAGCACAGTCAGGGGGCTGCTACTGTACCCCTGGGGGACAGGGCGGTGTGTGTGGGGTAGAGGGCGGTGTTACTGTACCCCTGGGGGACAGGGCGGTGTGTGTGTGTGGGGTAGAGGGCGGTGTTACTGTACCCCTGGGGGACAGGGCGGTGTGTGTGTGGGGTAGACGGCGGTGTTACTGTACCCCTGGGGGACAGGGCGGTGTGTGTGTGGGGTAGAGGGCGGTGTTACTGTACCCCTGGGGGTGGGAGTGTGTAGTAGAGGGCGGTGTTACTGTACCTCTGGGGTACAGGGCGGCGTTACTGTACCCCTGGGGGTGGGAGTGTGTAGTAGAGGGCGGTGTACTACTGTACCTCTGGGGTACAGGAGGCTATGCTACTGTACCTCTGGAATACAGAGCAGCGTGCGGAGCAGAGGGTGGCGTACTGCTGCACCTCTGGGGTACAGGGCGGTGTGTGTGGGGTACAGGGTGGCGTTACTGTACCTCTGGGATACAGAGCAGCGTGCGGAGCAGAGGGTGGCGCACTGCTGCACCTCTGGGGTACAGGGCGGTGTGTGTGGGGTACAGGGTGGCGTTACTGTACCTCTGGAATACAGAGCAGCGTGCAGAGCAGAGGGTGGCGCACTGCTGCACCTCTGGGGTACAGGGCGGCGAGACCGTACCTCTGGGGGTGGGGGTGGCTTCTGCTGGGTCGCTACAGGCGTCGGTGAAGCCGCAGGCAGCTGCGACTCCGGCAGCGGAGCTGGCGACGCATCGGTACTGCGGACAGAGAAGGCACGGGCGTGTCAGGGGGGGCGTGTCGGGGGGGAGGGGTTCACGGGGGCTCCCCGCAGGCGGGCCGGCGCCGGGCTCACCTCTTTGGGTCGGCAGATTCCTGCTTGCTTGCCCATCCTGATCCGTCTTTGGGCACCAGCGAGACGTTGGGGTCGTTCCCTTTGTTCTCGGCTTTCAGACTGGGCAGGTTGGCCGGGGGGGGCATGCGCCGGGCTGAGGCAACTTTACCAAGACTCTGCAGGCCATGACGGGGGGGAACTGGGGCGCAGAGAGAGAGAGGGGTTCACACCGACACCCTGACTGGACACTCCAGTACATGAACACTGCACTGAGAGAGAGAGGGGTTCATACACACACACTGACTGGACACTCCAGTACATGAACACTGCACTGAGAGAGAGAGGGGTTCATACACACACACTGACTGGACACTCCAGTACATGAACACTGCACTGAGAGAGAGAGGGGTTCATACAGACACACTGACTGGACACTCCAGTACATGAACACTGCACTGAGAGAGAGAGGGGTTCATACACACACACTGACTGGACACTCCAGTACATGAACACTGCACTGAGAGAGAGAGGGGTTCATACACACACACTGACTGGACACTCCAGTACATGAACACTGCACTGAGAGAGAGAGGGGTTCATACACACACACTGACTGGACACTCCAGTACATGAACACTGCACTGAGAGAGAGAGGGGTTCATACAGACACACTGACTGGACACTCCAGTACATGAACACTGCACTGAGAGAGAGAGGGGTTCATACAGACACACTGACTGGACACTCCAGTACATGAACACTGCACTGAGAGAGAGGGGGGTTCATACACACACACTGACTGGACACTCCAGTACATGAACACTGCACTGAGAGAGAGAGGGGTTCATACACACACACTGACTGGACACTCCAGTACATGAACACTGCACTGAGAGAGAGAGGGGTTCATACAGACACACTGACTGGACACTCCAGTCCATTAACACTGCACTGAGAGAGAGAGGGGTTCATACACACACACTGACTGGACACTCCAGTACATGAACACTGCACTGAGAGAGAGAGGGGTTCATACAGACACACTGACTGGACACTCCAGTACATGAACACTGCACTGAGAGAGAGAGGGGTTCATACACACACACTGACTGGACACTCCAGTACATGAACACTGCACTGAGAGAGAGAGGGGTTCATACACACACACTGACTGGACACTCCAGTACATGAACACTGCACTGAGAGAGAGAGGGGTTCATACACACACACTGACTGGACACTCCAGTACATGAACACTGCACTGAGAGAGAGAGGGGTTCATACACACACACTGACTGGACACTCCAGTACATGAACACTGCACTGAGGGAGAGAGGGGTTCATACACACACACTGACTGGACACTCCAGTACATGAACACTGCACTGAGGGAGAGAGGGGTTCATACACACACACTGACTGGACACTCCAGTACATGAACACTGCACTGAGAGAGAGAGGGGTTCATACACACACACTGACTGGACACTCCAGTACATGAACACTGCACTGAGAGAGAGAGGGGTTCATACAGACACACTGACTGGACACTCCAGTACATGAACACTGCACTGAGAGAGAGAGGGGTTCATACACACACACTGACTGGACACTCCAGTACATGAACACTGCACTGAGAGAGAGAGGGGTTCATACACACACACTGACTGGACACTCCAGTACATGAACACTGCACTGAGAGAGAGAGGGGTTCATACAGACACACTGACTGGACACTCCAGTACATGAACACTGCACTGAGAGAGAGAGGGGTTCATACAGACACACTGACTGGACACTCCAGTCCATTAACACTGCACTGAGAGAGAGAGGGGTTCATACACACACACTGACTGGACACTCCAGTACATGAACACTGCACTGAGAGAGAGAGGGGTTCATACAGACACACTGACTGGACACTCCAGTACATGAACACTGCACTGAGAGAGAGAGGGGTTCATACACACACACACTGACTGGACACTCCAGTACATGAACACTGCACTGAGAGAGAGAGGGGTTCATACACACACACTGACTGGACACTCCAGTACATGAACACTGCACTGAGAGAGAGAGGGGTTCATACACACACACTGACTGGACACTCCAGTACATGAACACTGCACTGAGGGAGAGAGGGGTTCATACACACACACTGACTGGACACTCCAGTACATGAACACTGCACTGAGGGAGAGAGGGGTTCATACACACACACTGACTGGACACTCCAGTACATGAACACTGCACTGAGAGAGAGAGGGGTTCATACACACACACTGACTGGACACTCCAGTACATGAACACTGCACTAAGCGAGAGAGTGAGAGAGGGGGGGCTCACCGATGGGTTTCTGGGTCTCTAGAGTCTTCCCTTTGTACGTGTCAAACAGGTTGAGGGACGAGTACTTGGTTTTGCCATCCTTCCCCTTTGCTGTTTGCCCAGACCGCTCTGTCATCGCGCTGGAGGGTCATTGAGTACGGTGAAGGCCTGAGACCACCAGGGAACTCTGCCTCTGTCTGCGCGAGAGAGAGAGAGAGACGGGGGGGGGATGTTAACCAGGCGCCCGAAACGGGTCGGACCGGAGCCGCCCAGGCCCACCGGATCGAGAAGCAAGCGCACCCCTCCAGCTCGCGGAGCGATGTTCTCCAGCTCCTGCACCCACCCCACCCCAGGGAGGAGAGAGGTCCGTCCCCAGGGCAGCCGCAGCAGGAAGGCCCGTCGGACAGGAGTCGACCACTGACGCGCTCGCTGGTGTGTGTACACACTCCAGTAACTACACACACAGGTCACACACACTCCTGTAACTACACACACAGGTCACACACACACTCCAGTAACTACACACACAGGTCACACACACAATAAAAACACACCCTCACACACACACTCCAGTAACTACACACACAGGTCACACACACTCCAGTAACTACACACACAGGTCACACACACACTCCTGTAACTACACACACAGGTCACACACACTCCTGTAACTACACACACAGGTCACACACACTCCAGTAACTACACACACACAGGTCACACACACACTCCAGTAACTACACACACAGGTCACACACACTCCAGTAACTACACACACGGGTCACACACACAATAAAAACACACCCTCACACACACACTCCAGTAACTACACACACAGGTCACACACACTCCTGTAACTACACACACAGGTCACACAATAAAAACACACCCTCACACACACACTCCTGTAACTACACACACAGGTCACACAATAAAAACACACCCTCACACACACACTCCAGTAACTACACACACAGGTCACACACACTCCAGTAACTACACACACAGGTCACACACACAATAAAAACACACCCTCACACACACACTCCAGTAACTACACACACAGGTCACACACACACTCCAGTAACTACACACACAGGTCACACACACTCCAGTAACTACACACACACAGGTCACACACACAATAAAAACACACCCTCACACACACACTCCTGTAACTACACACACAGGTCACACACACTCCAGTAACTACACACACAGGTCACACACACTCCTGTAACTACACACACAGGTCACACACACACTCCAGTAACTACACACACAGGTCACACACACTCCTGTAACTACACACACACAGGTCACACACACACTCCAGTAACTACACACACAGGTCACACACACTCCTGTAACTACACACACACAGGTCACACACACTCCTGTAACTACACACACAGGTCACACACACACTCCAGTAACTACACACACAGGTCACACACACTCCAGTAACTACACACACAGGTCACACACACACTCCAGTAACTACACACACAGGTCACACACACTCCAGTAACTACACACACAGGTCACACACACTCCTGTAACTACACACACAGGTCACACACACAATAAAAACACACCCTCACACACACACTCCTGTAACTACACACACAGGTCACACACACACTCCAGTAACTACACACACAGGTCACACACACTCCTGTAACTACACACACAGGTCACACACACAATAAAAACACACCCTCACACACACACTCCTGTAACTACACACACAGGTCACACACACTCCTGTAACTACACACACAGGTCACACACACAATAAAAACACACCCTCACACACACACTCCAGTAACTACACACACAGGTCACACACACTCCAGTAACTACACACACAGGTCTCACACACAATAAAAACACACCCTCACACACACACTCCTGTAACTACACACACAGGTCACACACACTCCTGTAACTACACACACACAATAAAAACACACCCTCACACACACACTCCTGTAACTACACACACAGGTCACACACACACACACAATAAAAACACACCCTCACACACACACTCCAGTAACTACACACACAGGTCACACACACACACACACACACAATAAAAACACACCCTCACACACACACTACTGTAACTACACACACAGGTCACACACACACACACAATAAAAACACACCCTCACACACACACTCCAGTAACTACACAAACGGGTCACACACACACACACACAATAAAAACACACCCTCCTGTAACTACACACACAGGTCACACACACTCCTGTAACTACACACACAGGTCACTCACACACACACACACACACACACACACACAATAAAAACACACCCTCACACACACACTCCTGTAACTACACACACAGGTCACACACACTCCAGTAACTACACACACGGGTCACACACACAATAAAAACACACCCTCACACACACACTCCTGTAACTACACACACAGGTCACACACACTCCTGTAACTACACACACACAATAAAAACACACCCTCACACACACACTCCTGTAACTACACACACAGGTCACACACACACACACACACACAATAAAAACACACCCTCACACACACACTCCAGTAACTACACAAACGGGTCACACACACACACACAATAAAAACACACCCTCCTGTAACTACACACACAGGTCACACACACTCCTGTAACTACACACACAGGTCACACAATAAAAACACACCCTCACACACACACTCCTGTAACTACACACACAGGTCACACACACTCCTGTAACTACACACACGGGTCACACACACAATAAAAACACACCCTCACACACACACTCCTGTAACTACACACACAGGTCACACACACTCCAGTAACTACACACACAGGTCACACACACAATAAAAACACACCCTCACACACACACTCCAGTAACTACACACACAGGTCACACACACACACACACACACAATAAAAACACACCCTCACACACACACTACTGTAACTACACACACAGGTCACACACACACACACAATAAAAACACACCCTCACACACACACTCCAGTAACTACACAAACGGGTCACACACACACACACACAATAAAAACACACCCTCCTGTAACTACACACACAGGTCACACACACTCCTGTAACTACACACACAGGTCACACAATAAAAACACACCCTCACACACACACTCCTGTAACTACACACACAGGTCACACACACTCCTGTAACTACACACACGGGTCACACACACAATAAAAACACACCCTCACACACACACTCCTGTAACTACACACACAGGTCACACACACTCCTGTAACTACACACACACAATAAAAACACACCCTCACACACACACTCCTGTAACTACACACACAGGTCACACACACACACACACACAATAAAAACACACCCTCACACACACACTCCAGTAACTACACAAACGGGTCACACACACACACACACACACACACAATAAAAACACACCCTCACACACACACTCCTGTAACTACACACACAGGTCACACACACTCCTGTAACTACACACACGGGTCACACACACAATAAAAACACACCCTCACACACACACTCCTGTAACTACACACACAGGTCACACACACTCCTGTAACTACACACACACAATAAAAACACACCCTCACACACACACTCCTGTAACTACACACACAGGTCACACACACACACACACACACAATAAAAACACACCCTCACACACACACTCCAGTAACTACACAAACGGGTCACACACACACACACACAATAAAAACACACCCTCCTGTAACTACACACACAGGTCACACACACTCCTGTAACTACACACACAGGTCACACACACTCCTGTAACTACACACACGGGTCACACACACAATAAAAACACACCCTCACACACACACTCCTGTAACTACACACACAGGTCACACACACTCCTGTAACTACACACACACAATAAAAACACACCCTCACACACACACTCCTGTAACTACACACACAGGTCACACACACACACACACACACACACACAATAAAAACACACCCTCACACACACACTCCAGTAACTACACAAACGGGTCACACACACACACACACACAATAAAAACACACCCTCCTGTAACTACACACACAGGTCACACACACTCCTGTAACTACACACACAGGTCACACAATAAAAACACACCCTCACACACACACTCTCCAGTAACTACACACACACTCCCGTAACTACACACACAATCTGCAGACACCACACAAATACACACACAGTCCACGCACACGATCTCCAGACACTACACAAATACACACACAGTCCACGCACACGCTCTCCAGACACTACACAAATACACACAGTCTCATGCACATACATTCTTTTAAATAGGCTGGGCAGCTTGTTCCCCACCCCCACCCCCCTCTGTGTACAGTAGAGCCTCCTGTCCTGACTGGAGGAGCTCACCCAGCTGTGTCTGGAGAGAAGCTGGGGTATCGGCTTCATCCACAGGGCTGGGCAGCCTGTTCCCCACCCCCACCCACCTCTGTGTACAGAAGAGCCTCCTTCCTGACTGGAGGAGCTCACCCAGCTGTGTCTGTCAAAACAAAGACTAACAGCCCCACCGCACACAGATCCCAGAGAGAAAATGCTGCACCAGTAGGGTCATGGGGAACCTGAGAGAGGCTAAACCGCTCCAGACCAGAAAGAGAGACAACAAATTCTTACAGCTTATTGCTCTGTGAGCACAGCAGCTGAATCCTCAATGCTGAATCTCGGTATCACTACTCTGCTAGCTGACGAAGGCCTCACCCCTAACCACACAGCAGACAGCGCCCTCAAAAGGAAAGGCTGCGCTGCGTGTCTGAAGTCTCCCCCCTTCTCACACCCTGAGGCTGCAGGTGGGCCATCGCGAAAGGCATCACATGAACTCTTCACCTGCAGCCCCAGCAGAGATGACAAAGTCTCAGCAAATTCAAATTCAAAGAGCTCTGCTGGCAGGACCGATGCCAGCGCAGATGCAATCTGCACAACATTTAAAGGCATTTACAATGCAAACACAGTACTGGGCATTCACAGACACTACAGACAGACAGAGACAAGATACCATACAGTATTATTGAGAGAAAAGCTCACTGTCTGCTCCTCAGGCTGGGACAGGAGATCACACACTGTATTATTATTATTGAGAGACAGGCTCACTGTCTGTTCCTCAGGCTGGGACAGGAGATCACACACTGTATTATTATTATTATTGAGAGACAGGCTCACTGTCTGTTCCTCAGGCTGGGACAGGAGATCACACACTGTATTATTATTACTGAGAGACAGGCTCACTGTCTGTTCCTCAGGCTGGGACAGGAGATCACACACTGTATTATTATATTATTGAGAGACAGGCTCACTGTCTGTTCCTCAGGCTGGGACAGGAGATCACACGCTGTATTATTATTATTGAAAGACAGGCTCACTGTCTGTTCCTCAGGATGGGACAGGAGATCACACGCTGTATTATTATTATTGAAAGACAGGCTCACTGTCTGTTCCTCAGGATGGGACAGGAGATCACACACTGTATTATTATTATCGAGAGACAGACTCACTGTTCCTCAGGCTGGAACAGGAGATCACACACTGTATTATTATTATTGAGAGACAGGCTCACTGTCTGTTCCTCAGGCTGGGACAGATCACACACTGTATTATTATTATTGAGAGACGGGCTCACTGTCTGTTCCTCAGGCTGGGACAGGAGATCACACACTGTATTATTATTATTGAGAGACAGGCTCACTGTTCCTCAGGCTGGGACAGGAGATCACACACTGTATTATTATTATTGAGAGACAGGCTCACTGTCTGTTCCTCAGGCTGGGACAGGAGATCACACACTGTATTATTATTATTGAGAGACAGGCTCACTGTCTGTTCCTCAGGCTGGGACAGGAGATCACACGCTGTATTATTATTATTGAGAGACAGGCTCACTGTCTGTTCCTCAGGATGGGACAGGAGATCACACACTGTATTATTATTGAGAGACAGGCTCACTGTCTGTTCCTCAGGATGGGACAGGAGATCACACACTGTATTATTATTATTGAGAGACAGGCTCACTGTTCCTCAGGCTGGGACAGGAGATCACACACTGTATTATTATTATTGAGAGACAGGCTCACTGTTCCTCAGGCTGGGACAGGAGATCACACACTGTATTATTATTATTGAGAGACAGGCTCACTGTCTGTTCCTCAGGCTGGGACAGGAGATCACACACTGTATTATTATTATTGAGAGACAGGCTCACTGCTCCTCAGGCTGGGACAGGAGATCACACACTGTATTATTATTATTGAGAGACAGGCGCACTGTCTGTTCCTCAGGCTGGGACAGGAGATCACACGCTGTATTATTATTATTGAGAGACAGGCTCACTGTCTGTTCCTCAGGCTGGGACAGGAGATCACACGCTGTATTATTATTATTATTGAGAGACAGGCTCACTGTCTGTGCCTCAGGATGGGACAGGAGATCACACGCTGTATTATTATTATTGAGAGACAGGCTCACTGTCTGTTCCTCAGGCTGGGACAGGAGATCACACACTGTATTATTATTATTGAGAGACAGGCTCACTGTTCCTCAGGCTGGGACAGGAGATCACACACTGTATTATTATTGAGAGACGGGCTCACTGTCTGTTCCTCAGGCTGGGACAGGAGATCACACACTGTATTATTATTATTGAGAGACAGGCTCACTGTCTGTTCCTCAGGCTGGGACAGGAGATCACACACTGTATTATTATTATTGAGAGACAGGCTCACTGTCTGTTCCTCAGGCTGGGACAGGAGATCACACACTGTATTATTATTATTGAGAGACGGGCTCACTGTTCCTCAGGCTGGGACAGGAGGTCACACACTGTATTATTATTATTATTAGTATTATTATTATTATTATTATTGAGAGACGGGCTCACTGTTCCTCAGGCTGGGACAGGAGGTCACACACTGTATTATTATTATTATTATTATTGAGAGACAGGCTCACTGCTCCTCAGGCTAGGACAGGAGATCACACACTGTATTATTATTATTGAGAGACAGGCTCACTGTCTGTTCCTCAGGCTGGGACAGGAGGTCACACACTGTATTATTATTATTGAGAGACAGGCTCACTGTTCCTCAGGCTGGGACAGGAGATCACACACTGTATTATTATTATTGAGAGACAGGCTCACTGTCTGTTCCTCAGGCTGGGACAGGAGATCACACGCTGTATTATTATTATCGAGAGACAGGCTCACTGTCTGTTCCTCAGGCTGGGACAGGAGATCACATACTGTATTATTATTATTGAGAGACAGGCTCACTGTCTGTTCCTCAGGCTGGGACAGGAGATCACACACTGTATTATTATTATTGAGAGACAGGCTCACTGTTCCTCAGGCTGGGACAGGAGATCACACACTGTATTATTATTATTGAGAGACAGGCTCACTGTCTGTTCCTCAGGCTGGGACAGGAGATCACACACTGTATTATTATTATTGAGAGACAGGCTCACTGCTCCTCAGGCTGGGACAGGAGACACTGTGTTCAGTAAATGTCTAAGAGCTCATCCGAGCGCCATGTCCGTCCGGCCCGCTGCGCCACTTTCTCCCACGCAACCCAACCCCAGGCATGGAGAGACACCGGTCACACACACACGGGCCGAGGAGAGGCGAAAACACCTCCCCACCGAGAGAGGGGACGCGGGGCGAGAGCAGGCCCGCTGTCCCCCTGCCCCTCCCCGCAGCCGGGGAGAGGACGCAGGAAAGGCCGGTGCTTCGCATGAGGCCTACTCCGTCTGCAGCCGCCTCCCCCACCACCAACAACTCACCACCCCCCCCCCTCCCCCCGAGCCTGTCGCAAGAACCAAACCGAACACAAACCCACACAGCAACACACAAATCCCAGCAGCCACGCCGCGGTCACGGTCACGGGGGACGGGGGTCGAGCCGCGGGCCGGGCCGGGCCGGACCGGACCGGACCGGACCGAGCCGGACCCAGCCAAAGGGAGAGAGAGAGAGTGGGTGGGGGGGTTCCGGTAGGTTCGCCATTACAAATAAAAAAATCCAAATAAAACACACACACACACACACACACACCCGACACACTAACCCGTCTTTCCTCCGCCGGCGCCGGTACCGGTTCGGTTATATAACGACACCGCACGACAGAGAGAGAGCTACACGCACCTGTTTCACACCGTGCAAACAAGATCAAACTCGCACTAACACACACACTGCACCCCGAAGCCCCAATGGGGGGGGGGGGGGGAGGGGTCACCCCCTGGTAATACCACACCGAACCGGGACTGGACCGGACCGAACCGGCCAGCCTATCCTCCCTCCCTCCCTCCCGGCCGCCACCCCTCCTCCTCCTCCTCCCGATCGCTGTGAATGATGCCCACCGGCCACTGGCGAACAGGATCCGGCCCGGTTCCGACCCCCCCCATCCCCATCCCGGCCCGGGAGGAGAGAGAGGAGGAGGAGGAGGAGGGGGGGATCAGTAGGGCTGCTGTTTCATAACCAGGGCCCCCCCCCCCCCCCCCAGTCCGGACAGGGCGATCGACACCCCGGAAAAGGAGAAGGAGGACAGGGCAAAGAGGGGGTGACTCGTCACCCGATACCCCATCTCCATCCGCGCGTCTGTCGGCGACATGAACCCCCCCCCCCCCCCAAAAAAACACACACACACACACCGGCTCGGGTCACGACAACATGGCGGCTCAGCCGCAGCAACAAACCGGCCGGAGAGGTGAGAGAGAGAGAGAGAGAGAGGGGGGGTGACCATCCTCCCCACACACCACCCCCCTCCCCATCTCCTCTCACGAGTAACCCCCAGTACCCCCCAACACCACCAGCCCCACCACCACCACCACCACCGACCTCGCATGTCGGCGACACGAAACCCCCACCGGGTCGCGACAAGATGGCGGCGCTACAGCAGCAGCAGCAGCAGCAGCCACAACAACCAACCGACCGACCGGCCGGCCAGCCAGCCAGAGAGGAGAGAGGAGAGGATGATCCCTCGCTTCCCCTCATCCTCAACCCCTCCATCCCTCTCTCTCTCTCTCTCTCTCACCCTGCACCCCCAAAAGAGAAAGCGTGAGAGAGACCCCCACCCTCCCTCCATCTCTCCATCCCCGGGCCTGTCATCGAAACACAGCCGGGCAGCAGGAGCAGGAGAAGGAGCAGGAGCGGAGACCCCCCCACCACCACACACACACACACACACACACCCCGCCAGGAGACACGACACGACACCCCGCGGCACCCACCTGGCCTCGTCCCGGGCTCTGCGTGGGTCCGGCCTCCGGCGGGGCGAGAGGGAGAGTCGGGGTGAGGAGAGAGAGGGAGAGAGCGGGTCGTCCTGCTGCTGCTGCTGCTGCTGCTGCTGCTGCGGTCTCCGGGGCTGGACGCTGCTCCTCGTGTCTCTTATTTCAGATAATAAGAATGATGATAATAATTACCAGAAGAATACTACTAATACCGCTAATACTGCCGCCGAGAGCCCGGCCGCTCCCACCGCTCGTCCGAAAACCACCTCGCGTAACGAAAGAAATCATACAAAAAAAAAAATCAAGCCGGCCTTTTTTCCTCTCTCTCTCTCTCTTTCGCTCTCTCTTATTTTTTTTTTGTTTCCACCTCCGACAGGGGGGGAGAGAGAGGCCGTTTCTTCGTCGTCTTTTTTTTTAAAATTATTTTGCTCCTCCTCCTCCTCCTCCTCCTCCTGAGGAGAAAACCCACTTTTAAAAAATAAAACAACAACGAGAAAACGATTCGTGTTTTTTGTGGAATGAGGGAAAACGTGGTGGTGGTGGGGGGCGGGGGGTGGGAGGGAGAAAGGAGGTGAAAAGACCCCCCTCAAACTGGAGAAAAAAAAAATTGGGGTAAAAATTAAAAAAAAACCGGCGCTCGGAGCAGAGAGACGGGGTCCGTCAGCACAGGAGAGCCGCCAACGGCTACTGGGAGACGGCGCCGCGCAGGGGGGGGTGGGAGGAGGGGAGCCGGAAGGGGCGGGGCGCCGCCCCGGTGCGAGCCAATCAGCGGGCCGGGGGCGGGCAGGCGCGTCGCCGGGGCGTGGACGACGCCGTCGCCAGGCCGCCCGCCCGCCAGCCAATCGGGGGCCACGTCGGGGCGGCGAAGGGGGAGGGGCTTTGCGCTGCGTTCAGATGACGCCTCCCTCCCGCTCCTGCGTTCTCTCTCTCTCTGTTCTGTCATTTAGGAAGCGGAGTGGGTGGTCTTTCGTGTTTGAGAGGAAAATAAATGCGATTAATTAAGTTCAGCCCTCCACGGGGGGGGTGCGTTTGACAAAAGGCAGGGGGAAGAGGTGGCTCTTCTGTACACAGAGGGGGGTGGGGGTGGGGAACAAGCTACCCAGCCCAGTGGTTGAAGCCGATACCCTGGCTCCTCTCCAGACACAGCTGGGTGAGCTCCTCCAGTCAGGACAGGAGGCTCTACTGTACACAGAGGGGGGTGGGGGTGGGGAACAAGCTGCCCAGCCCTGTGGTTGAAGCTGATACCCCGGCTTCTCTCCAGACACAGCTGGGTGAGCTCCTCCAGTCAGGACAGGAGGCTCTGCTGTACACAGAGGGGGGTGGGGGCGGGGAACAAGCTGCCCAGCCCTGTGGTTGAAGCCGATACCCTGGCTTCTCTCCAGACACAGCTGGGTGAGCTCCTCCAGTCAGGACAGGAGGCTCTTCTGTACACAGAGAGGGGCAGGGGTGGGGAACAAGCTGCCCAGCCCTGTGGTTGAAGCCGATACCCTGGCTTCTCTCACACAGACACAGCTGGGTGAGCTCCTCCAGTCAGGACAGGAGGCTCTGCTGTACACAGAGGGGGGTGGGGGTGGGGAACAAGCTGTCCAGCCCTGTGGTTGAAGCCGATACCCTGGCTTCTCTCACACAGACACAGCTGGGTGAGCTCCTCCAGTCAGGACAGGAGGCTGTTCTGTACACAGAGGGGGTGGGGAACAAGCTGCCCAGCCCTGTGGTTGAAGCCGATACCCTGGCCTCTCTTCTGCATCGTTGATTAATTAGCTACTGAGCTACAGAGGCAGTAAGGGCTCCTCCTGTGCGTGACGTTTCTGATCTCACCCAGGCGGGGCCGGTGCCTGTGAGTGTGAAAGCCGACAGTGTCAGTGTGAGCTGCTGCATGTTGAGCACAACCCGCTGGGAGTCAGGAAAACGAGCCTTGTTCAGCCAAACCGTCTTTATTCTCCACAGACCTCCGTGCTGCAGCACAGTCTTCTCAGTTCGGCGTCTCAGATCGTCGCGCGTCTAGCGAAATGGCGTTTTCCCTCTGCGAGTTGCCGCGGTGTGGGGGGGGGTCCTCTGCCTGTTCCCCCAGGGTCTCCAGAGGGGCGAAGCAGGCGGTGAGTTCTGGGGCTCAGGGTCTGGACTGGGGGGGGGGTCACAGTGATCGAGTGACCTGCCCGACCCCCCCCGCCGTGGGACAGGAGATCCGCCGGACCGCCGACCGGCAGGCACTGCGGCCGCGCGGAGGAGGACGCCCGGCGGGGCGCCCTGGCGGGTCGGGGTGGGGGGGGACAGCAGCGCCCCCCGCTGGTCGGGAAGGCTGGCGCAAGGAGCAGGAGAGGGCTCAGCGGCAATTGGGAGGTCTGAGTCTGGGGGTGTGCGGGTTATCTGGAAGCGGGGGGGGGGGGGTGGGTGTGGGGATGGCTGGAGGGTGAGGGGTTGGGGTCAGGGGTCAGGGGTCAGGGGAGGTCAGAGAAGGTCTTCCGGGGTGGGGGCCCACTGGGCTTCACTTCCTGTTCTTTGGACTTGTCCTCAAACATCAGGATCCTGCAGAGCGAAACACAGGCGTCACTCTGACACTCTCACTGACACACTGACACTCTGACACTCTCACTGACACACTGACACTCTGACACTCTCTCTGACTCTCTGACACTCTGACACTCTCACTGACTCTCTGACACACTGACTGACACTCTCTGACACTCTGACTGACTCTCTGACACACTGACTCTGACACACTGACTGACTCTCTGACACTCTGACTGACTGACACTCTCACTGACTCTCTGACACACTGACTGACACTCTCTGACACTCTGACTGACTCTCTGGCACACTGACTGACTCTCTGACACTCTCACTGACTCTCTGACACACTGACACTGACACTCTGACACTCTCACTGACTCTCTGACACACTGACACTCTGACTCTCTGACACTCTCACTGACACTCTGACACACTGACACTCTGACTCTCTGACACTCTCACTGACACTCTGACTGACACACTGACACTCTGACACACTGACTGACTGACTCTCTGACACTCTGACACTCTGACTGACTCTGCCTGACACTCTGACTGACTCTCTGACACACTGTGTGTCGATGTGTCTGTCTTTGTGTCAGACAGACACACTGACACACAGACAGACACACTGACACACTGACAGACACACAGACAGACACACAGACACACAGACAGACACACTGCACTCACAGTCTCAGGATAGCTGATTTCTTGCCCAGCATCATCACCAGGAAGTCCTTGTAATCGATGGTCTCACTGACCCCTCCTGTCACCTCTGTCAAAATCTTCTTCAGCTCCAGGTGAGTCTTGGCCACACCCAGCTTCTCCAGCATCCTCTTGAGACCCATCAGATCTGAGAGAGAGAGGGGTTCATACAGACACCCTGACTGGACACTCCAGTACATGAACACTGCACTGAGAGAGAGAGGGGTTCATACACACACACTGACTGGACACTCCAGTACATGAACACTGCACTGAGAGAGAGAGGGGTTCATACAGACACACTGACTGGACACTCCAGTACATGAACACTGCACTGAGAGAGAGAGGGGTTCATACACACACACTGACTGGACACTCCAGTACATGAACACTGCACTGAGAGAGAGAGGGGTTCATACAGACACACTGACTGGACACTCCAGTACATGAACACTGCACTGAGAGAGAGAGGGGTTCATACAGACACACTGACTGGACACTCCAGTACATGAACACTGCACTGAGAGAGAGAGGGGTTCATACAGACACACTGACTGGACACTCCAGTACATGAACACTGCACTGCACTGAGAGAGAGAGGGGTTCATACACACACACTGACTGGACACTCCAGTACATGAACACTGCACTGAGAGAGAGAGGGGTTCATACAGACACACTGACTGGACACTCCAGTACATGAACACTGCACTGAGAGAGAGAGGGGTTCATACACACACACTGACTGGACACTCCAGTACATGAACACTGCACTGAGAGAGAGAGGGGTTCATACACACACACTGACTGGACACTCCAGTACATGAACACTGCACTGAGAGAGAGAGGGGTTCATACACACACACTGACTGGACACTCCAGTACATGAACACTGCACTGAGAGAGAGAGGGGTTCATACACACACACTGACTGGACACTCCAGTACATGAACACTGCACTGAGAGAGAGAGGGGTTTATACACACACACTGACTGGACACTCCAGTACATGAACACTGCACTGAGAGAGAGAGGGGTTCATACACACACACTGACTGGACACTCCAGTACATGAACACTGCACTGAGAGAGAGAGGGGTTCATACACACACACTGACTGGACACTCCAGTACATGAACACTGCACTGAGAGAGAGAGGGGTTCATACACACACACTGACTGGACACTCCAGTACATGAACACTGCACTGAGAGAGAGAGGGGTTCATACACACACACTGACTGGACACTCCAGTACATGAACACTGCACTGAGAGAGAGAGGGGTTCATACACACACACTGACTGGACACTCCAGTACATGAACACTGCACTGAGAGAGAGAGGGGTTCACACAGACACTCAGATAATACAGAACACTTTAAGCTCACTCGAGCTTAATGAATGTTCTCTCATGAATTAGTTTTCTTTTTTACAAGAAGACATATTGTTTTATTCTGGTTTCCTATTTTACTGTGCTTTTTATCAATCTCGCCTATATTGTAATGGACTTTTATATTTCTGCGACTTTAGTCTTGGCAGGAAAGCCACTCTGTCAATAACATCTCTGGTAACTATTAACGGGGTTTCCTGCTAAATAAATCCCGGAGGAACCGAGGCAAGCGCAAGAGGAATTTTTTAAATATTTAAAAAAAAGAGTTTTTTTTACAAAAGGGCGGGGAAACGTGGAGTCTCAGCTGCCCCGTTCCCCGCCTGCGGTCTGACGGGGCCGCTGTGCCGCACCTTGTCCGCCAGGGGGCAGCACGACCACGGCAAAAACCCAAAACGTCCTGCAGTAGCGGGACTGGAACAGCAGGCGGCAGCAGAGTCTCTCTCTCTCTCTCTCTCTCCCGCGTTTGCGGTTGAAACGCGCAGCAGAATTCAGACACGTTTGTAGTCTTTCTCGTTTCTGATGTGTGTTAGTGGATTAGTGCAGGAGAAGGCTGCGGGGGCTGACAGGGTCAGGGGCTGGATTAGGGGGCTCAGTTACCGATTTCTCCCTGGTCATTCAGGTCGAACTCCATGTATTTCTCTGTAAGACAAAACACACAGGGTCTGGTGAGAGCGGGGGGGGGGGGTAGCTGACACTCTGACACACTGACGCTCTGACACTCTGACGCTCTGCCTGACTGGCACACTGACGCTCTGACACACTGACACACTGACACTCTGACGCTCTGACACTCTGACGCTCTGCCTGACTGTCACACTGACGCTCTGACACTCTGACACTCTGACGCTCTGACGCTCTGCCTGACTGTCACACTGGCACACTGACGCTCTGACACACTGACGCTCTGACACTCTGACGCTCTGCCTGACTGTCACACTGACGCTCTGACACACTGACACACTGACACTCTGACGCTCTGACACTCTGACGCTCTGCCTGACTGTCACACTGACGCTCTGACACTCTGACACTCTGACGCTCTGACACTCTGACGCTCTGCCTGACTGTCACACTGGCACACTGACGCTCTGGCACACTGACGCTCTGAAACTCTGACTGACTGTCACACTGACCGTCTGGCACACTGACCATCTGACACACTGACTGTCTGACACTCTGGCACACTGCCTGACTGTCACACTGACGCTCTGACACTCTGACACTCTGACGCTCTGCCTGACTGTCACACTGGCACACTGACGCTCTGACACTCTGACACTCTGACACTCTGACTGACTGTCACACTGACCGTCTGGCACACTGACCATCTGGCACACTGACACTCTGACACTCTGACACTCTGACTGACTGTCACACTGACCGTCTGGCACACTGACCATCTGGCACACTGACACTCTGACACTCTGACGCTCTGCCTGACTGTCACACTGACACACTGACGCTCTGACACACTGCCTGACTGTCACACTGACACACTGACGCTCTGCCTGACTGTCACACTGGCACACTGACCGTCTGACACACTGACGCTCTGACGCTCTGCCTGACTGTCATACTGACACACTGACCGTCTGGCACACTGACGCTCTGACGCTCTGCCTGACTGTCATACTGACACACTGACCGTCTGGCACACTGACACACTGACGCTCTGCCTGACTGTCACACTGGCACACTGACCGTCTGACACACTGATGCTCTGACACACTGACTGACTGTCACACTGACACACTGACGCTCTGACACACTGACACTCTGACACTCTGGCACACTGCCTGACTGTCACACTGACACACTGACGCTCTGACACACTGACAGTCTGACACACTGACGCTCTGACGCTCTGACACACTGACTGACCGGCCAAATCGCACCACTACTCACGCTTGAAGGTCTCCAGCTTGTCTTCAAGGTCCTCTTCGTCAGCATATTTAGGACTGTCAAGAAATTCCTTTAGAACAAGAGACAGACGCCACTGTCACAGCTGAGACACTGAGACCGAGACACAGAGACAGACACCACTGTCACAGCTGAGACACTGAGACCGAGAGACACAGTCACAGAGACACAGAGATACAGAGACACAGAGACAGACACCACTGTCACAGCTGAGACACTAAGACCGAGACACAGAGACAGACACCACTGTCACAGCTGAGACACTGAGACCGAGAGACACAGAGTCACAGAGTCACAGAGATACAGAGACACAGAGACAGACACCACTGTCACAGCTGAGACACTGAGACCGAGAGTCACAGAGTCACAGAGTCACAGAGACACAGAGACACAGAGTCACAGAGTCACAGAGACAGACACCACTGTCACACACACACACAGACAGAGAACGACACTCCTGTCTCTCTCACACACACACACACACACACACACACACAGACCTTGTTGATGGCCTCCAGCTTCTCCTCCTGCTGGGATTTCAGGATCCCGAAGGCTTTCCCACCTGGAGGAGAGACAATCCCAGTCCGGTAAAAACCCGGGTCCTGGAGGGACAGCCGTGTCCCAGGAGGAGTCTCGGCGCCGACTTCAGGACACGGGTCCCAGAGAAAGTCTCTCGTGTCCCGGGCTCTGCTTCAAGCATCTTTACTGCCCAGAGCGAGGAGCTACTGAGCTGCAGGAACACAGAACACAGAGCAGGAACACGGAGCAGGAACACGGAACACAGAGCATGAACATGGAGCAGGAGCAGGAACACGGGGCAGGAACACGGAACACAGAGCATGAACACGGAGCAGGAGCAGGAACACGGAGCAGGAACACGGAACACAGAACATGAACATGGAGCAGGAGCAGGAACACGGAGCAGGAACACAGGGTAGGAACACGGGTCAGGAACACGGGGCAGGAACACAGAGCAGGAACACGGAGCAGGAACACGGAACACAGAGCATGAACATGGAGCAGAAGCAGGAACACGGGGCAGGAGCACGGACCAGGAACACGGAGCTGGAACACGGGGCAGGAAAATTCATAGCAATTGCATGCGTGTTCTCCCCTGTGTTTGCATGGGTCTCTTCCTGTGGTCACCGAACTGGGCCTCTCTGGACAGCCAAGTCTCTCTCACTGTCTCTATCTGTCACACACTGACACACACCAGACTACACTGTCAAACACACGCAGCCGCACGCACTCTGACACATACAGAAACACACGCCCGGCGCTATAAACAGAAGTGGTCATGCAGGGACTTCCTGCGAGGTGCAGCACCTCAGTGTCTCAGTCCGTATATAGACTCAGCGGCTTCGTGTTCACAGCATGCTCAACACTCCCACTGCGCAGAGACCCCCTCCTCCCCAGCACGTGCAAACACACAGTGTGTCCAATAAGAGTCTGTACAGGAGTGTGTGTGTGTGTGTCTATACAGTGTGTCCAATAAGAGTCTGTACAGGAGTGTGTGTGTGTGTCTATACAGTGTGTCCAATAAGAGTCTGTACAGGAGTGTGTGTGTCTATACAGTGTGTCCAATAAGAGTCTGTACAGGAGTGTGTGTGTCTATACAGTGTGTCCAGTAAGAGTCTGTACAGGAGTGTGTGTGTGTCTATACAGTGTGTCCAGTAAGAGTCTGTACAGGAGTGTGTGTGTGTGTGTGTGTGTGTGTGTGTGTGTGTGTCTATACAGTGTGTCCAGTAAGAGTCTGTACAGGAGTGTGTGTGTCTATACAGTGTGTCCAATAAGAGTCTGTACAGGAGTGTGTGTGTCTATACAGTGTGTCCAGTAAGAGTCTGTACAGGAGTGTGTGTGTGTCTATACAGTGTGTCCAGTAAGAGTCTGTACAGGAGTGTGTGTGTGTCTATACAGTGTGTCCAATAAGAGTCTGTACAGGAGTGTGTGTGTGTCTATACGGTGTGTCCGATAAGAGTCTGTACAGGAGTGTGTGTGTGTGTCTATACAGTGTGTCCAATAAGAGTCTGTACAGGTGTGTGTGTGTGTCTATACAAGGTAGTGGATTATTGTAATCGTGCTGTCCTGGACTGGTCTGTAGAAGACAGTACTACACTGGATTGGTTTTAGTGAGCAGTATTGGACTGTCCTGGCCTGCAGTGTTCAGAACTGGCCTGCAGTGGTCAGTACTGGCCTGTACTAGCCTGCAGTGGTCAGTACTGGCCTGCAGTGTTCAGGACTGTCCTGACCTGCAGTGGTCAGTACTGGCCTGTACTAGCCTGCAGTGGTCAGTACTGGCCTGCAGTGTTCAGGACTGTCCTGGCCTGCAGTGGTCAGTACTGGCCTGTACTAGCCTGCAGTGGTCAGTACAAGCCTGCAGTGTTCAGGACTGTCCTAGCTTGCAGTGCTCAGGACTGGCCTGGCCTGCAGCGTTCAGTACTGGCCTGCAGTGTTCAGGACTGTCCAGGCCTGCAGTGGTCAGTACTGGCCTGTACTAGCCTGCAGTGGTCAGTACTAGCCTGCAGTGTTCAGGACTGTCCTGGCCTGCAGTGATCAGTACTAGCCTGCAGTGTTCAGGACTGTCCTAGCTTGCAGTGCTCAGGACTGGCCTGCAGTGTTCAGGACTGTCCTGGCCTGCAGTGGTCAGTACTGGCCTGCAGTGGTCAGTACTAGCTTGCAGTGTTCAGGACTGTCCTGGCCTGCAGTGGTCAGTACTGGCCTGTACTAACCTGCAGTGGTCAGTACTAGCCTGCACTGTTCAGGACTGTCCTGGCCTGCAGTGGTCAGTACTGGCCTGCAGTGTTCAGGACTGTCCTGGCCTGCAGTGGTCAGTACTGGCCTGCATTGTTCAGGACTGTCCTGGCCTGCAGTGGTCAGTACTGGCCTGCAGTGGTCAGTACTGGCCTGTACTAGCCTGCAGTGGTCAGTACTAGCTTGCAGGGTTCAGGACTGTCCTGGCCTGCAGTGGTCAGTACTGGCCTGCAGTGTTCAGGACTGTCCTGGCCTGCAGTGGTCAGTACTGGCCTGCAGTGGTCAGTACTAGCTTGCAGTGCTCAGGACTGTCCTGGCCTGCAGTGGTCAGTACTGGCCTGTACTAGCCTGCAGTGGTCAGTACTAGCTTGCAGTGTTCAGGACTATCCTGGCCTGCAGTGGTCAGTACTGGCCTGTACTAACCTGCAGTGGTCAGTACTTGCTTGCAGTGTTCAGGACTGTCCTGGCCTGCAGTGGTCAGTACTGGCCTGCAGTGATCAGGACTGTCCTAGCTTGCAGTGCTCAGGACTGGCCTGGCCTGCAGTGTTCAGTACTGGACACAGCGGAGGAGGGAGCTGTGCAGAGCTTCCCCACAGCTCACCCCCACACAGCAAAGAGAAAGAGGAAGAGGAACAGCCACATTCCTGTAATCACGACGCGCGCTCACCCGCGGAGCAGACACACGGCTCAGGCCCTGCCTCTCACCCCCAGCCCCTGTCCTGCCTGCCCTGCAGCGTTCAGTACTGACCTGGTCTGTAGCGTTCAGTACTGGCCTGGCCTGCTGTGTTCAGTACTGGCCTGCAGCATTCAGTACTGGCCTGCTGTGTTCAGTACTGGCCTGCAGCATTCAGTACTGGTCAGCCATGTTCAGTGCTGGTCTGCAGCATTCAGTACTGGCCTGCAGTGTTCAGTACTGGCCTGGTCTGTAGCATTCAGTACTGGCATGGCCTGCTGTATTCAGTTCTGACCTGCAGCATTCAGTACTGGCCTGCTGTGTTCAGTACTGGCCTGCAGCATTCAGTACTGGCCTGCCGTGTTCAGTGGTGGTCTGCAGCATTTAGTACTGGCCTGCCGTGTTCAGTGCTGGTCTGCAGCATTCAGTACTGGCCTGCAGTGTTCAGTACTGGCCTGGCCTGCTGTATTCAGTACTGACCTGCAGCATTCAGTACTGGCCTGCTGTGTTCAGTACTGGCCTGCAGCATTCAGTACTGGCCTGCTGTGTTCAGTACTGGCCTGCAGCATTCAGTACTGGCCTGCCGTGTTCAGTACTGGTCAGCCGTGTTCAGTACCGGTCTGCAGTGCTCAGTGCTGGCGGCTGTAGGTGTGAGAGAGAGTCAGTGTGTGTGTACCATCAGCCCAGCACCTCGACTGTCACGCAGTATGGCAAGCAGGAATGTCAAGACAGCAGTGGGCAAGAGCACAGTGTGAAGAGCTCGCTGGGTTTACAGAGCAGAGAGGAGGAACTACCAGCACAGAGACACTGTGCTACACACACACACGGACACACAGAGACACTGCACTACACACACACACGGACACACAGAGACACAGAACTACACAAACACACGGGGACACAGACACAGAGCTAAACACACACACAGAGACACAGAGCTACACATGCAGACACACTGAGCTACAGACACATAGAGACACAGACACACAAACACACAGAGCTACGGACACACAGACACACTGAGCTACAGACACACAGAGACACAGAGACACAGACACACAAACACACTGAGCTATACGCACATACGGACACAGAGACACAGACCCACAGACACACAGAGCTACAGACACACAGAGCTACAGTCACATACAGACACACAGACACAGGGCTCCAGACACACAGACACACATCAACGTGACAGAGATCTCCAGATACACGGACACACAGAGCTACAGACACACAGACACACAGAGCTACAGTCACATACAGACACACAGACACAGGGCTCCAGACACACAGACACACATTGACGTGACAGAGATCTCCAGACACACGGACACACAGACACAGATCCGCCGAGCAGCAGCAGCAGCAGCAGCAGCAGGCGGGACACGGACAGGGCGATCAGAGGAGGTTTAGAGAGCCACACTCACCCTGTGCGTCTCTGCTCATGGCTGTCGGGGAGTGAGGAAGTAGTCCTCTCACGAGGAGCACTGAGATTGAGGAAGTGTGCGAGCAGGGCGTGCGTGCGCGAATGGGTCTGTTTGAGATCATCTGTGTGTGTGTGTGTCAGTTTTTTAGGTCATTTTGTGTGTTGGAATGAATTTCAGTGTGCACCTTAATTAGTTATTAATAACAGACACACTGACTGGACACTCCAGTACATGAACACTGCACTCAGAGAGAGAGGGGTTCATACACACACACTGACTGGACACTCCAGTACATGAACACTGCACTGAGAGAGAGAGGGGTTCATACACACACACTGACTGGACACTCCAGTACATGAACACTGCACTGAGAGAGAGAGAGGGGTTCATACACACACACTGACTGGACACTCCAGTACATGAACACTGCACTGAGAGAGAGAGGGGTTCATACACACACACTGACTGGACACTCCAGTACATGAACACTGCACCGAGAGAGAGAGGGGTTCATACAGACACACTGACTGGACACTCCAGTACATGAACACTGCACTGAGAGAGAGAGGGGTTCATACACACACTGACTGGACACTCCAGTACATGAACACTGCACTGAGAGAGAGAGGGGTTCATACACACACACTGACTGGACACTCCAGTACATGAACACTGCACTGAGAGAGAGAGAGGGGTTCATACACACACACTGACTGGACACTCCAGTACATGAACACTGCACTGAGAGAGAGAGGGGTTCATACACACACTGACTGGACACTCCAGTACATGAACACTGCACTGAGAGAGAGAGGGGTTCATACACACACACTGACTGGACACTCCAGTACATTAACACTGCACTGAGAGAGAGGGGGGTTCATACACACACACTGATTGGACACTCCAGTACATGAACACTGCACTGAGAGAGAGAGGGGTTCATACACACACTGACTGGACACTCCAGTACATGAACACTGCACTGAGAGAGAGAGGGGTTCATACACACACACTGACTGGACACTCCAGTACATGAACACTGCACTGAGAGAGAGAGGGGTTCATACACACACACTGACTGGACACTCCAGTACATGAACACTGCACTGAGAGAGAGAGAGAGGGGTTCATACAGACACACTGACTGGACACTCCAGTACATGAACACTGCACTGAGAGAGAGAGGGGTTCATACACACACACTGACTGGACACTCCAGTACATGAACACTGCACTGAGAGAGAGAGGGGTTCATACACACACACTGACTGGACACTCCAGTACATGAACACTGCACTGAGAGAGAGAGGGGTTCATACAGACACACTGACTGGACACTCCAGTACATGAACACTGCACTGAGAGAGAGAGGGGTTCATACACACACACTGACTGGACACTCCAGTACATGAACACTGCACTGAGAGAGAGAGGGGTTCATACACACACACTGACTGGACACTCCAGTACATTAACACTGCACTGAGAGAGAGAGGGGTTCATACACACACTGACTGGACACTCCAGTACATGAACACTGCACTGAGAGAGAGAGGGGTTCATACACACACTGACTGGACACTCCAGTACATGAACACTGCACTGAGAGAGAGAGGGGTTCATACACACACACTGACTGGACACTCCAGTACATGAACACTGCACTGAGAGAGAGAGGGGTTCATACAGACACACTGACTGGACACTCCAGTACATGAACACTGCACTGAGAGAGAGAGGGGTTCATACACACACACTGACTGGACACTCCAGTACATGAACACTGCACTGAGAGAGAGAGGGGTTCATACACACACACTGACTGGACACTCCAGTACATGAACACTGCACTGAGAGAGAGAGGGGTTCATACACACACACTGACTGGACACTCCAGTACATGAACACTGCACTGAGAGAGAGACGGGTTCATACACACACACTGACTGGACACTCCAGTACATGAACACTGCACTGAGAGAGAGAGGGGTTCACACACACACTGACTGGACACTCCAGTACATGAACACTGCACTGAGAGAGAGAGGGGTTCATACACACACACTGACTGGACACTCCAGTACATGAACACTGCACTGAGAGAGAGAGGGGTTCATACACACACACTGACTGGACACTCCAGTACATGAACACTGCACTGAGAGAGAGAGGGGTTCATACAGACACACCGAGAAGAGAGAATATCACGATCTCTATTATCACTGTGACGTCACCATCTGTACAGTCCTGACTCCAGAATCTCTGCCTGGCATGTAAGAACAAGTCAACAAGAGCAACAACTGCTATCACAGCGACCGACGCCGCTGCAGGACGAGCAGCCGTCTCAGATGTCGGGGCTCCGGCGCGCCCCCTGGTGGCCACAAGCGCCACTGCAGGTCGAGTCAAGTGAGGCTCACAGTCAGGTCAGATCAGACCACTTTATCGACCCTGTACAACGTCTTGCATGAGGACTGTGTCTTTTCACAGACCCCAGCCTGCTCTCCATGAGACACACAGACAGGGAGAGAAGCTGGGGGTCAGAGCGCAGGGTCAGCCATTTATCCGGCGCCCCTGGAGCAGCTGGGGTGAAGGGTCTCGCTCGGGGGCCCAACGGAGTAGGATTCCTCTGCCAGCCACGGGATTCGAACCGGCAACCTCCCAGCCACAGGCGGCGCACACACGGGGAACAGGCCCGTCGGCGCGGGGCTCTCGGAGTCAGCTCAGGGGAGGTCCGCCCCCCTCCTGCGTGGGCGCCCCTGTCTCCAGTGTCCACGTCTGCCCCCCAGCGGAGTCGTGTCCACGAGGAGCCGGTCCCCTGCGCCGCGGACAGACGGACTGGCCGGGGGGGGGGGGGCTGGGATCCGGGCTGGGCGGATGTCGGACCTGAGCGTAGAGGGACAGACAGGAGACAGAAGACGAAGGAAGAAAGAAAACGACTTAATGTGGTATCGCTGCCCCCTGCTGGACACACAGGGGAAACGCATGCCTCGTCATCGAGGTCCTGACTGATTTTGGATCTCTTGTCTGTGGAGGGGCCAGTCAGTGTGTCCAGTCCTGGTCCTGGAGGGGTCACTGTGTGTGTGTGTGTCTGCAGAGTCCCCAGGGGTCTTTAAAGCAGGGCTGTCCAGTCCTGGTCCTGGAGGGGTCAGTGTGTGTGTGTGTCTGCAGAGTCTCCAGGAGTCTTTAAAGCAGGGCTGTCCAGTCCTGGTCCTGGAGGGGTCAGTGTGTGTGTGTCTGCAGAGTCTCCAGGAGTCTTTAAAGCAGGGCTGTCCAGTCCTGGTCCTGGAGGGGTCAGTGTGTGTGTGTGTCTGCAGAGTCTCCAGGGGTCTTTAAAGCAGGGCTGTCCAGTCCTGGTCCTGGAGGGGTCAGTGTGTGTGTGTCTGCAGAGTCTCCAGGGGTCTTTAAAGCAGGGCTGTCCAGTCCTGGTCCTGGAGGGGTCAGTGTGTGTGTGTCTGCAGAGTCTCCAGGGGTCTTTAAAGCAGGGCTGTCCAGTCCTGGTCCTGGAGGGGCCAGTCAGTGTGTCCAGTCCTGGTCCTGGAGGGGTCAGTCAGCGTGTCCAGTCCTGGTCCTGGAGGGGTCAGTTAGTGTTTCTGCAGCAGGGCTGTCCAGTCCTGGTCCTGGAGTGTGTGTCTGCAGCGGTCTGTGTGGGTCCTGATGCCCCAGTATAGTGACGGGGACACTGGACTGTAAACAGGCGCCGTCCTTCGGATGAGACGTCAAACCGAGGTCCTGACTCTCTGTGCTCATTAACAATCCCGGGGTGTCTCTCGAGAAGAGTAGGGGTGTCACCCCAGTGTCCTGGCCAAATACCCCCCCCTGGTCTTTACCCATCATGGCCTCCTAATCACCCCCCTCTCTGAACTGGCTCCATCCCTCTGAGAGCTGCTGTGTGTGGCGCATCATGCAGGTGGGGGTACACGCTGGTGGGGCGGGGGAGGGGATCCCCGTTACTGCACAGAGCTCGGAGGGGGGGGTCCAGAGAAGAGCTCCAGACGTGCGAGGAGTGACGAGTGTGGAGCTGTCCAGAGTGCTGAACTGAGTTCCTGTGAGTCTTCCTCCTCGGCGTGGTCTGAGACCCGGTGCAGCGCTCTAAAAACGTCTGTGAGAACTCTGCCCGTTCTCAGGACATGCTTCCTGAGGTCAGGCTATCAGTGAGCCTGGGCGCTGAATTCTCACCTCAGTCTCTATTCACGGACGCACTAACGATCGCTCCCAGACCACACCGGATGCCTCTGCTTATAGACACGCACGCACGCCGGGTGTGCTGTCAGAGCAGGGCAGCGAGACTCCTGCTATGATTTCAGGCAGGCAGTGACTGTGTGTCAGAGCGAGAGAGAGAGAGAGAGAGGGATCAATTCTCATTCTTCCCTGACTCACAAAGAAGACCAGGACTGGACACACACACTGACCCCTCCAGGACCAGCAGGGTGAGAGCGCCCCCTGCTGGCCCCACTGACACCTCTCCCAGCAGCAGCCTTAGTTTTTCCCCCAGGAGTCTCCCCTCCAGGTACTGGCCGGGCTCACACCTGCTGGGCTCCGGGGGGAGGGCGATGGAGCTGCTGGGTGACTCCATCTCTGTAACGATGGTGTGCGTTCAGTAACCCTGTGCAGCACACGTGTTCAGTACGACACAACACCCACAGCGCTGCCGTTCGTCCTGAACTGTTAGCCTCTGCAGTCAACCTCTCCTCTGTAACCCCTGCCTGTAGAGGCAGCTTTTAAACACAGACCTGCGTCTATTCAACTATAATACACTAACACTTTTAGAAGAAACATACAAAACATGATCTTAAAAGAGAAGGAAGCAGAGTTGAGCCCCTTCGCACCGAGTTTAAAAACCACTCCACAGCCCAGCAGTGTAAGGGAAATTGCGTCACAGCTCTCAGTATAAGACACCGACTCTCACACTTTGAGGCGCTGTGCTTGTCCTGGAGAGATACAGAGCAGAGAGTGATCACAGGGACAGGGTGAGAATGAGTGTGGACACTGAGAGAGGACTGCTGCTGCTGCTGCTACTCAACACTGCTCACCTCAGCGCAGGTAAGAGCCTCCCTCCTCAACACACTGCACCTCACAGGACAGGTACAAGACACACACTGCAGTCTGATCGTCAGTGTGATTCAGTAGATCAGACAGAGAGAAGACACACACTGCAGTCTGATCGTCAGTGTGATTCAGTAGATCAGACAGAGAGAAGACACACTGCAGTCTGATCGTCAGTGTGATTCAGTAGATCAGACAGAGAGAAGACGCACACACTGCAGTCTGATCGTCAGTGTGATTCAGTAGATCAGACAGAGAGAAGACACACACTGCAGTCTGATCGTCAGTGTGATTCAGTAGATCAGACAGAGAGGAGACACACACTGCAGTCTGATCGTCAGTGTGATTCAGTAGATCAGACAGAGAGAAGACACACACTGCAGTCTGATCGTCAGTGTGATTCAGTAGATCAGACAGAGAGAAGACACACACTGCAGTCTGATCGTCAGTGTGATTCAGTAGATCAGACAGAGAGAAGACACACTGCAGTCTGATCGTCAGTGTGATTCAGTAGATCAGACAGAGAGAAGACACACACTGCAGTCTGATCGTCAGTGTGATTCAGTAGATCAGACAGAGAGAAGACACACACTGCAGTCTGATCGTCAGTGTGATTCAGTAGATCAGACAGAGAGAAGACACTGCAGTCTGATTGTCAGTGTGATTCAGTAGATCAGACAGAGAGAAGACACACACTGCAGTCTGATCGTCAGTGTGATTCAGTAGATCAGACAGAGAGGAGACACACACTGCAGTCTGATCGTCAGTGTGATTCAGTAGATCAGACAGAGAGGAGAGACACACTGCAGTCTGATCGTCAGTGTGATTCAGTAGATCAGACAGAGAGAAGACACACACTGCAGTCTGATCGTCAGTGTGATTCAGTAGATCAGACAGAGAGAAGACACACGCTGCAGTCTGATCGTCAGTGTGATTCAGTAGATCAGACAGAGAGGAGACACATACTGCAGTCTGATCGTCAGTGTGATTCAGTAGATCAGACAGAGAGAAGACACACACTGCAGTCTGATCGTCAGTGTGATTCAATAGATCAGACAGAGAGAAGACACACTGCAGTCTGATCGTCACTCTGATTCAGTAGATCAGACAGAGAGAAGACACACACTGCAGTCTGATCGTCAGTGTGATTCAGTAGATCAGACAGAGTTTAATTGACCCTAATTAATTCTTAGGGATCGGAGTGGCAGGGAAGTGAACCCCACAGTTACTGACCACAGACTCTCAGTGTCTCACTCTGACAGATTATTGAGAATTTAATTATTTCATTTTCTTCCCCCAGGTGTTGTCCCCGATGTGTTCTCCACTGTGGGAGGGAGTGTCACTCTGTCCTGTAGAGGAGTGATCAGGACAGACTGTTCCACAACTACATGGGTCTTCAGGTCCAGAACTCAGAGAACAGCTGTTGAACTGGTTACTCTGGGGAGGATCAGAGACCAGAAGCCAGGGAGAGTGAGTCTGGGGTCTGACTGCTCTCTGCACGTCCACACTCTCAGCACACAGGACATTGGACTGTACTCCTGTCAGCAGTATGTCAATGGACAGAAACAAGGAGAGAATTCTCCTGTCTATCTGTCCCTCCTCACCAGTAAGTCTCTGTCAGTTTCATACTGCCGAATCTCAAAAATATTTGTACCATAGTTCCAGGTTTTGTGTCTTTGAAAACAAAATTCTACTGGTTACCCAGCATCCAGAGAGCATTAACACACAATCAGACACTTTCCAAGAAGTAAAATAAGTCTGCATGAGAAGACTCGTTGGACAGTGGGTCAGTGGAAAGGAGCAAGGAGAGAGCCTGTACGATCTGTACTCTCTGGCTCTTCTGCACAGTAATTTACTGCCAGTGTCTCTGCTGGGAAATTATCAGAAACTGTGAACTATCCTGAAAACATCAGTGGAGGCAGTGAAGCACGAGCTTCATTACTGTGTCTTTTTAACAGGGATATGACAAACGCTGACACAGGGGAGCAGAGACTTCTCAGCCAGCCTGTCTGCCAGTGTCTCAGTGCACTGTGTTAGGGGTAGGGTGTGTTAGGGTTGCTCCAAGCTGCGTTCAAACAAACAGCGGTTTTATTTTATTCTTATTTTAAAACTCCTCTTACAACGAACGCGTTCAGTAAACACACAGACAGTGCAGGAATTCCTGGTGGTGTGTCTTTGTACTGAGGCGTGTGCGATCGGTGACACAACAAGACAGTCAGTCCGCAAACTGGGACAGTTCACACACACCAGCAAAGGGGCAAAACTCAAAACCACAGAGAGTTTTTATCTCTAAAGCCCTTTTCTGTTCCTCTGAGTTGTTTTTTAGTAAGAATTTAAGTCACCAAAAGTTGCCATATTTGCCAGAGAACCAGCTCTGTCCTCGCTGCTCAGCCCTGAGTCAGTCCTGCTCTGTGACCTGTGATCTTGTCTCTCTGTTTCCCAGTTCAAGTCTCTCCAGGGGCAGAGCTGAAGACCGGCAGCACTGTGACTCTGCACTGTCTCCTGGACACTTACTGGGGTCCTGGACACTGTCTCTCATACCTACACTCTTATACAGTGATCTGGGTGACTGAGACAGGAGCTGAGCTGCAGGGAGACAGATACCAGATCAGCTCCTCTCCCTGCAGCTCCTATCTAACTGTGAAGCTCCAGCCCTCAGACCACAGCAGGCAGTGGAGATGTGATGTAACACAGGAGGGAGCAGTGAAGTTCACACACAGATACTCCACTCTGCTCACAGGTACAGTCTGCTGCTGGTGCTTGTCTGTCTGTTCCTCTGTGTGACTGTGAGACTGCAGCCCTCAGACCACAGCCGGCAGTGGAGATGTGGTCTGACACAGGAGGGAGCAGTGAAGGTCACACACAGATACTCCACTCTGCTCACAGGTACAGATTGTATGACTCCTGGACAGAGTGCAGAAATAACTATTTAATTCTTGTTAACATACGACAAAATGTGCCAAAATGAGTTGCCAAAATTGTTGATTTCTAAAGTGCAGAATACAACAAGTATTAAAGATAACAACACCGTCAATCATTTAACAATTAACATTGTGTTCCTGTGGTATAGTAAGGGATTCACAAAGAATTCACTTACTGTACCTCTAAAACACAATACAGGTCTGCTGTCATTTTGCACACTGCAGAACCCACGCAGCCCTTAATCCTCTGCTGGAGAAACAGATTTCCTTCAGTCCCTGAGAGTGAGCCTGTCTCGTACCAGAGCACACTGACACGAGGAGAATGATGAGGGCGTTGCCTTGAGAGGGGTGCAGGAACGTGGGCTTCATTCTCAAGTGCTGGAGGACACACAGGAGGGTTTAGACTCTAGAACAGCTCGACAAACAAACACCATCAAGAGAAAAGAGTCTGTTCTGTGTGGTTCTCACTACACCTGTGTTTTTTTCACAGACAAAGCAACTAAAACGACTGAATCAACTTCTACAACACCTCCAACTACACCTTCTAAAACAACTCCAACCACAACTCCTACAACTCCAGGAAAAACTCCATCTACAGTAGGTAATGACCCCTCATTCTTAATCCCAGACAGAGGACAGCTCTGAATGCTCTGATTCATTAGTCTTATCTGTGCTCTATTATATCACCTATAGTCGAGCTGGCACTGAGACTGACCACTTTCCTCCTTGTCCTGATCATCCCTCTGGTCATTGGAGTCACTATCTATACCAAGAGGAGGAACAGCAAACTCACAGGCAAGTAACAGAGCAGTGGAGTCAGTCCAGAGAAGGTCTGTCCACAGGCTGTAAACTCCAGTAACGGAGCAGTGGAGTCAGCCTAGAGCAGGTCCGTCCACAGGCTGTAAACTCCAGTAACAGAGCAGTGGAGTCAGTCTAGAGCAGGTCCGTCCACAGGCTGTAAACTCCAGTAACGGAGCAGTGGAGTCAGTCTAGAGCAGGTCCGTCCACAGGCTGTAAACTCCAGTAACGGAGCAGTGGAGTCAGTCTAGAGCAGGTCCGTTCACAGGCTGTAAACTCCAGTAACGGAGCAGTGGAGTCAGTCTAGAGCAGGTCCGTCCACAGGCTGTAAACTCCAGTAACGGAGCAGTGGAGTCAGTCTAGAGCAGGTCTGTCCACAGGCTGTAAACTCCAGTAACGGAGCAGTGGAGTCAGTCTAGAGCAGGTCCGTCCACAGGCTGTAAACTCCAGTAACGGAGCAGTGGAGTCAGTCTAGAGCAGGTCCGTCCACAGGCTGTAAACTCCAGTAACGGAGCAGTGGAGTCAGTCTAGAGCAGGTCCGTTCACAGGCTGTAAACTCCAGTAACGGAGCAGTGGAGTCAGTGTAGAGCAGGTCCGTCCACAGGCTGTAAACTTCAGTAACGGAGCAGTGGAGTCGGTCTAGAGCAGGTCCGTTCACAGGCTGTAAACTCCAGTAACGGAGCAGTGGAGTCAGTGTAGAGCAGGTCCGTCCACAGGCTGTAAACTCCAGTAACAGAGCAGTGGAGTCAGTCTAGAGCAGGTCTGTTCACAGGCTGTAAACTCCAGTAACAGAGCAAATTGTGCTTGAAATTCTCACCAGGGACTCTCAGTCTCAGTCCATCAGCTTCAGTTTGTCAGGTGGTGGTGATCCTCCTGCTGACTACAGTCTGATCTGATTCTCCCTACAGAAGACTCGTCTCCTGAGGTGGAACTGGAGGTCCGGTCCCGACTGTGATAAACGAAGAGAAAGGATGTTAGAGGCCCGTGTTCCCTCTGAGCTGAGCTGAATTCCTGTCAAGTGCATTTTAAATAGCAATATGTAAACTAAAATATGAAGTCAGCACAGGCAGTGTTGTGAGACCTTATTCTTCTCTTGGACACTAGGGGGCACTAGGTGACTAATCAGTCAGATACCAGTGAACAGCAGACAGTATCAGTGACCCCTCAGTGTCTTTAACTAGACTGTGTTCAGACTCGGAGTCTCATGAAGGGATGTTGGCGTGTGAGGTCTGAACCCTGTGTTTTCACTTGAATTCCGGGCTGGGTCTCTGCTCTGTTCACACTCTGATTAAACCACGACCTCGACCAGGAATGTGTGTCAGCTGGTGTCACTTGGTCAGGCTGTAGCTGTGGATGTATACTGTCAGCCCCAGCCCTCAAACAGCAGCAGGGCCCAAGGACACACACAGCTAGTTAACCCCGAGTCACAGTGTCTGCACACAGATACACACACACAGACAGCCTCTCTGCCTTCCTCTCCAGGGGGAGTGGATACTGCAGTGGTTTCTGCAGCTCTTAAATCAGACTTTCGGTGAGGAGTGACAGAGAACTTCAATAATAAGGACAGAGGTCAGTGTCACAGGAGACATGCTAACCTCTCACATGTTTAGATAGACTGACCACAGGAAGCATGAACTGACAGTGATCTCACAGCGGAGAGCGTTTTCAAGGGCTGTAACGTCTGAACAGACGAGGAGAGACAGAGGTCCGATGTCTGTGTGAGGACAGGACTTGAGGGGCTCCCTGATACAGATCGGAGTCGGGGCTGTGAGCAGAGAGGAGCTCTCACACCCCCACAGTTCAGCCCTGTGAGCAGCAGCACTGGATCTCAGGACTGGTGAGACTGAAACAGAGTGATGTTAAAACAATAAAGGTCTGTTTGATCTCCCTCCCCTTCCTGTGGGTTCGATGTGACCGGTGCTGTAGAGTGTGAACAGGTAGAGGCTGTTGTGCCGGCAGGAATACAAGCTTCCTGTCGCTGTTTCACAGTCTGTCAAGAGGAGCTCTGGGAGAGGTGTGTCCTTAAAAAGAGAGGGTGGTGTGGTGACTCTGGGGCTCAGGATCTGCGCCTGTGGCTGGGAGGATGCTGGTTCAAATCCTGCGGCCGGCAGAGGAATCCTACTCCGTTGGGCCCCTGAGCAAGGCCCTTCACCCCAGCTGCTCCAGGGGTGCCGTATAAATGGCCGACCATGCGCTCTGACCCCCAGCTTCTCTCCCTGTCTGTGTGTCTCATGGAGAGCAGGCTGGGGTCTGGGAGAAGACACGTTCCTCATGCAAGACATTGTACAGGGCTGATAAAGAGATCTGATCTCTCTCTTCCATCCTCAGACTCTGAGACAAACTCTCTGACTCTCTTTAAATCCAAACTCAAAACCTTTCCCACCTGTTGCACCAGGGCCTGTGTCTGATCGCCCTTCACCCGACCCGTATAAACCTGGGGGCTCTTGGTTGAGTTTTTCTCGTACTTTTTCTGCACAGCCTCCTGCTCTTTGGAAAGGTGCGTCAGCGATGAGAGACATCACTGTTATTAAAGTGTATTTATAGACGCAGGATGTGTGCAGACTGGTCACGGGGCCACTGAGGTCGTTTCCTGTGGGTTCAGCTCCTCACCGACTCTCACAGGACGGACAGAAACAGAAACAGGTTGAAATGCCCCAAACTCCACAAACACTGTCTCCCCAGAGCTCCTGGGCTCCAGCGGGGCCCGGCGGCCCGAGAGCCTGGTTCTGCTGGTCCAGCTCAGGGGGAGAAGTGTCTCTCAGCAGCTCTGGACAGCAGCCCTGCTCCCTCTCCTCACCAGCAGAGTCCTTCCCAGTGACCCGCCAGCAGGACCAGAGACGAGAGGGGACGAGGGGCTGAAACACTCCCTGTCACCCGTCTCCCCGGGGAAGAGGCTGGACAAGACCCTGGATCAGTCAGACAGCAGCAACAGGAGGAGCGAGACGGGCCTGGATTCCACACCCTGGAGAGAGGAGAGAGAATTCGTCTGGTTTCTTTGTGAAAATGAAGCCCAGAGACCGTCTTCAGCTCAGCTGGAGCTGTTGTACCTGGAGATGTACAGAACCTCTTGCTGCTGTATTTCAGACACACTGACTCTTTCTCAGGGGGATAAACTGTGTTCAGTCACTGTTTCAGTGGTTGCTGTGTTCAGTTGACTCTATCTCAAGTGAGATGATGCTTATTGATGGTGTGTACAGTGACTGTATCTCAGTGGATATGTGTTCAGTGATTCTGTGTCTCAGTGCTGATGGTGTGTGTTCAGTGATTCTGTGTCTCAGTGGAGATGGTGTTCAGTGACTCTGTGTCACAGTGCTGATAGTGTTCAGTGACTCTATGTCTAAGTGCTGATAGTGTTTAGTGACTCTGTGTCTCAGTGGAGATGTGTTCCCTGACTCTGTGTCCCAGTGCTAATGGCGTGTGATCAGTGACTCTGTGTCCCAGTGCTAATGGCGTGTGATCAGTGTCTCTATGTCTAAGTGCTGATAGTGTTAAGTGATTCTGTGTCTCAGTAGAGATGTGTTCACTGACTCTGTGTCTCAGTGCTGGTGGTGTTCAATGACTCTGTGTCCCAGTGCTGGTGGCGTATGTTCAGTGACTCTATGTCTCAGTGCTGATAGTGTTTAGTGACTCTGTGTCTCGGTACTGATGGTGTTCAGTGATTCTGTGTCCCAGTGCTGACAGTGATAAGTCAGTGACTCTGAGATTCAGTGGTGAACGTGATCACAAATCTCATTAAAAGACCAGCGACAATGAACCTATTAACCAAGTGTGAGATAGAGGCTGGGTGTGTAGAACACGGAAGTGTGCTGTCTTTACCATATTTGTCTGAACATGCTTCACACTCAATTTAAAAAAACTCAGGCCCAGCAGTGTAAGGGAAATTGCGTCACAGCTCTCAGTATAAGACACTGACTCTCACTCTGAGGCGCTGTGCTTGTCCTGGAGAGATACAGAGCAGAGAGTGATCACAGGGACAGGGTGAGAATGAGTGTGGACACTGAGAGAGGACTGCTGCTGGTGCTGCTACTCAACACTGCTCACCTCAGCACAGGTAAGAGCCTCCCTCCTCAACACACTGCACCTCACAGGACAGGTACAAGACACACACTGCAGTCTGATCGTCAGTGTGATTCAGCAGATAAGAGAGGAGACACACACTGCAGTCTGATCGTCAGTGTGATTCAGTAGATCAAACAGAGAGAAGACACACTCTGCAGTCTGATCGTCAGTGTGATTCAGTAGATCAGACAGGTACAAGACACACACTGCAGTCTGATCGTCAGTGTGATTCAGCAGATAAGAGAGGAGACACACACTGCAGTCTGATCGTCAGTGTGATTCAGTAGATCAGAGAGAAGACACACACTGCAGTCTGATCGTCAGTGTGATTCAGTAGATCAGAGAGAAGACACACACTGCAGTCTGATCGTCAGTGTGATTCAGTAGATCAGACAGAGTTTAATTGACCCTAATTAATTCTTAGGGATCTGAGTGGCAGGGAAGTGAGCCCCACAGTTACTGACCACAGACTGTGTCAGTTTCTCACACTAACAGATTATTGAGAATTTAATTATTTAATTTTCTTCCTCCAGGTGTCACTGTGTTTTTCTCCACTGTGGGAGGGAGTGTCACTCTGCCCTGTAGAGGAGTGATCAGGACAGACTGTTCCACAACTACATGGGTCTTCAGGTCCAGATCTCAGAGAACAGCTGTTGAACTGGTTAATCTTGGAAAGATCAGAGACCTGGAGCCAGGGAGAGTGAGTCTGGGGTCTGACTGCTCTCTGCACGTCCACACTCTCAGCACACAGGACGCTGGACTGTACACCTGTCAGCAGTTTGTCAATGACCAGCAGCAAGGACAAGATTCTCATGTCTATCTGTCCCTCCTCACCAGTAAGTCTCTGTCAGTTTCATACCGCCAAATCTCAAATACATTTCTGATCATTCAAATAGGTTTTGTGTTTTTGAAGCAGAATTTGAATGCCAACAGCCAACACATGAATTAAAAACACAGTTGGATCATAATGTAATAAAATTATTCTCTTGCACTGAAACCCCTTCTAACTTAAAATCCCTGAATGCGTGAGAGCTCTCAATGGAAACCAAAACAAACCTTTAAAAGGTCACCTCTGTCTAAGATAACACAGGTATAAAAAATGAGCTTCACTTTTAGATCACATTAGCAAGATAATCTGTGAATTACTGAAGTACTCTGCACTGCTACAGACAAGACATGGAAATCACACTGATAAAGGATCTGTAACCTGGAGTATCTGTGCAACACTGTCTTTAAACTGGTGCTCACTGACTGCACTGTTCCCTGATACTACACTACCAGCAAACGGACTATTCTCACTCACTCTGAACATAGAAGCCTGTGCTCAGTTTGTTGGGCCCTCCAGATAGGGGGTGGTCTGTAAACTCTGCACTAAGTGCTACTGTGTGCTGAGGTGGAGAACACTGTGCAGCAGGACAGATGTCTGCAGAAGAGGCTCTCAGTCCTTCCTGTGCTCCTCAGGGGCCAACAGCTCTGTCCTCTCTGCTCAGCCTGAGTCAGTCCTGCTCTGTGACCTGTGATCTTGTCTCTCTGTTTCCCAGTTCAAGTCTCTCCAGGGGCAGAGCTCAGGACCGGCAGCACTGTGACTCTACACTGTCTCCTGGACACTTATCGGGGTCCTGCACTCTGTCTCTCATACCTACAAGGATCAATTAAAGTGATCTGGGTGACTGAGACAGGAGCTGAGCTGCAGGGAGACAGATACCAGATCAGCTCCTCTCCCTGCAGCTCCACACTGACTGTGAGACTGCAGCCCTCAGACCACAGCAGGCAGTGGAGATGTGATGTAACACAGGAGGGAGCAGTGACGTTCACACACACATACTCCACTTTGCTCACAGGTACAGATTGTATGACTCCTGGACAGAGTGCAGAAATAACTATTTAATTCTTATTAACATACGACAAAATGTGCCAAAATGAGTTGCCAAAATTGTTGATTTCTAAAGTGCAGAATACAACAAGTATTAAAGATAACAACACCGTCAATCATTTAACAATTAACATTGTGTTCCTGTGGTATAGTAAGGGATTCACAAAGAATTCACTTACTGTACCTCTAAAACACAATACAGGTCTGCTGTCATTTTGCACACTGCATAACTCACGCAGCCCTTAATCCTCTGCTGGAGAAACAGATTTCCTTCAGTCCCTGAGAGTGAGCCTGTCTCGTACCAGAGCACACTGACACGAGGAGAATGATGTGGGCGTTGCCTTGAGAGGGGTGCAGGAACGTGGGCTTCATTCTCAAGTGCTGGAGGACACACAGCAGGGTTTAGACTCTAGAACAGCTCGACAAACAAACACCATCAAGAGAAAAGAGTCTGTTCTGTGTGGTTCTCACTACACCTGTGTTTTTGCACAGACAAAGCAACTAAAACGACTGAATCAACTTCTACAACAACTCCAACCACACCTTCTAAAACAACTCCAACCACAACTCCTACAACTCCAACAACAATTCCAGCCACATCTCCTACAACAACTCCAACCTCAACTTCTAGAACAACTCCAACCACAACTCCTACAACTCCAGGAAAAACTCCATCTACAGTAGGTAATGACCCCTCATTCTCAATCCCAGACAGAGGACAGCTCTGAGTGCTCTGATTCATTAGTCTTATCTGTGCTCTATTATATCATCTGTAGTCGAGCTGGCACTGAGACTGACCACTTTCCTCCTTGTCCTGATCATCCCTCTGGTCATTGGAGTCACTATCTATACCAAGAGGAGGAACAGCAAACTCACAGGCAAGTAACAGAGCAGTGGAGTCAGTCCAGAGAAGGTCCGTCCACAGGCTGTAAACTCCAGTAACGGAGCAGTGGAGTCAGTCTAGAGCAGGTCCGTCCACACGCTGTAAACTCCAGTAACGGAGCAGTGGAGTCAGTCCAGAGCAGGTCCGTCCACAGGCTGTAAACTCCAGTAACGGAGCAGTGGAGTCGGTCCAGAGAAGGTCCATCCACAGGCTGTAAACTCCAGTAACGGAGCAGTGGAGTCAGCCTAGAGCAGGTCTGTTCACAGGCTGTAAACTCCAGTAACAGAGCAGTGGAGTCAGTCTAGAGCAGGTCTGTCCACAGGCTGTAAACTCCAGTAACGGAGCAGTGGAGTCAGTCTAGAGCAGGTCTGTTCACAGGCTGTAAACTCCAGTAACAGAGCAAATTGTGCTTGAATTTCTCACCAGGGACTCTCAGTCTCAGTCCATCAGCTTCAGTTTGTCAGGTGGTGGTGATCCTCCTGCTGACTACAGTCTGATCTGATTCTCCCTACAGAAGACTCGTCTCCTGAGGTGGAACTGGAGGTCCGGTCCCGACTGTGATAAACGAAGAGAAAGGATGTTAGAGGCCCGTGTTCCTCTGAGCTGAGCTGAATTCCTGTCAAGTGCATTTTAAATAGCAATATGTAAACTAAAATATGAAGTCAGCTCAGGCAGTGTTCTGAGACCTTATTCTTCTCTTGGACACCAGGGGGCACTAGGTGACTAATCAGTCAGATACCAGTGAACAGCAGACAGTATCAGTGACCCCTCAGTGTCTTTAACTAGACTGTGTTCAGACTCGGAGTCTCATGAAGGGATGTTGGCGTGTGAGGTCTGAGCCCTGTGTTTTCACTTGAATTCCAGGCTGGGTCTCTGCTCTGTTCACACTCTGATTAAACCACGACCTCGACCAGGAACGTGTGTCAGCTGGTGTCACTATGTCAGGCTGTAGCTGTGGATGTATACTGTCAGCCCCAGCCCTCAAACAGCAGCAGGGCCCAAGGACACACACAGCTAGTTAACCCCGAGTCACAGTGTCTGCACACACATACACACACACACAGCCTGTCTGCCGTCCTCTCCAGGGGGAGTAGATACTGCAGTGGTTTCTGCAGCTCTTAAATCAGACTTCCGGTGAGGAGTGACAGAGAACTTCAATAATAAAGACAGAGGTCAGTGTCACAGGAGACATGCTGACCCCTCACATGTTTAGATAGACTGACCACTGGAACTGACAGTGATCTCACAGCGGAGAGCGTTTTCAAGGGCTGTAACGTCTGAACAGACGAGGAGAGACAGAGGTCCGATGTCTGTGTGAGGACAGGACTTGAGGGGCTCCCTGATACAGATCGGAGTCAGGGCTGTGAGCAGAGAGGAGCTCTTGCACCCCTACAGTTCAGCCAAGTGAGCAGCAGCACTAGATCTCAGGACTGGTGAGACTGAAACAGAGTGATGTTAAAACAATAAAGGTCTGTTTGATCTCCCTCCCCTTCCTGTGGGTTCGATGTGACCGGTGCTGTAGAGTGTGAACAGGTAGAGGCTGTTGTGCCGGCAGGAATACGAGCTTCCTGTCGCTGTTTCACAGTCTGTCAAGAGGAGCTCTGGGAGAGGGGTGTCCTTAAAAAGAGAGGGTGGTGTGGTGACTCTGGGGCTCAGGATCTGCGCCTGTGGCTGGGAGGATGCCGGTTCAAATCCTGCGGCCGGCAGAGGAATCCTACTCCGTTGGGACCCTGAGCAAGGCCCTTCAACCCAGCTGCTCCAGGGGTGCTGTATCAATGGCTGACCCTGCGCTCTGACCCCCAGCTTCTCTCCCTGTCTGTGTGTCTCATGGAGAGCAGGCTGGGGTCTGGGAGAAGACACATTCCTCATGCAAGACATTGTACAGGGCCGATAAAGAGATCTGATCTCTCTCTTCCATCCTCAGACTCTGAGACAAACTCTCTGACTCTCTTCGAATCCAAACTCAAAACCTTTCCCACCTGTTGCACCAGGGCCTGTGTCTGATCGCCCTTCACCCGACCCGTATAAACCTGGGGGCTCTTGGTTGAGTTTTTCTCGTACTTTTTCTGCACAGCCTCCTGCTCTTTGGAAAGGTGCGTCAGCGATGAGAGACATCACTGTTATTAAAGAGTATTTATAGACGCAGGATGTGTGCAGACTGGTCACGGGGCCACTGAGGTCGTTTCCTGTGGGTTCAGCTCCTCACCGACTCTCACAGGACGGACAGAAACAGAAACAGGTTGAAATGCCCCAAACTCCACAAACACTGTCTCCCCAGAGCTCCTGGGCTCCCAGCGGGGCCCGGCGGCCCGAGAGCCTGGTTCTGCTGGTCCAGCTCAGGGGGAGAAGTGTCTCTCAGCAGCTCTGGACAGCAGCCCTGCTCCCTCTCCTCACCAGCAGAGTCCTTCCCAGTGACCCGCCAGCAGGACCAGAGACGAGAGGGGACGAGGGGCTGAAACACTCACTGTCACCCGTCTCCCCGGGGAAGAGGCTGGACAAGACCCTGGATCAGTCAGACAGCAGCAACAGGAGGAGCGAGACGGGCCTGGATTCCACACCCTGGAGAGAGGAGAGAGAATTCGTCTGGTTTCTTTGTGAAAATGAAGCCCAGAGACCGTCTTCAGCTCAGCTGGAGCTGTTGTACCTGGAGATGTACAGAACCTCTTGCTGCTGTATTTCAGACACACTGACTCTTTCCCAGGGGGATAAACTGTGTTCAGTGACTGTTCCAGTGGTTGCTGTGTTTAGTTGACTCTATCTCAAGTGAGACAATGCTTATTGATGGTGTGTACAGTGACTGTATCTCAGTGGATACGTGTTCAGTGACTCTGTGTCCCAGTGCTGATGGCGTGTGTTCAGTGACTCTGTGTCCCAGTGCTGATGGCGTGTGATCAGTGACTCTGTGTCTCAGTGCTGATGGTGTTCAGTGATTCTGTGTCCCAGTGCTGACAGTGATCAGTCAGTGACTCTGAGATTCAGTGGTGAACGTGATCACTAATCTCATTAAAAGACCAGCGACAATGAACCTATTAACCAAGTGTGAGATAGAGGCTGGGTGTGTAGAACACGGAAGTGTGCTGTCTTTACCATATTTGTCTGAACATGCTTCACACTCAATTTAAAAAAACTCAGGCCCAGCAGTGTAAGGGAAATTGCGTCACAGCTCTCAGTATAAGACACTGACTCTCACTCTGAGGCGCTGTGCTTGTCCTGGAGAGATACAGAGCAGAGAGTGATCACAGGGACAGGGTGAGAATGAGTGTGGACACTGAGAGAGGACTGCTGCTGGTGCTGCTACTCAACACTGCTCACCTCAGCACAGGTAAGAGCCTCCCTCCTCAACACACTGCACCTCACAGGACAGGTACAAGACACACACTGCAGTCTGATAGTCAGTGTGATTCAGCAGATAAGAGAGGAGACACACACTGCAGTCTGATCGTCAGTGTGATTCAGTAGATCAAACAGAGAGAAGACACACTCTGCAGTCTGATCGTCAGTGTGATTCAGTAGATCAGACAGGTACAAGACACACACTGCAGTCTGATCGTCAGTGTGATTCAGCAGATAAGAGAGGAGACACACACTGCAGTCTGATCGTCAGTGTGATTCAGTAGATCAGAGAGAAGACACACACTGCAGTCTGATCGTCAGTGTGATTCAGTAGATCAGAGAGAAGACACACACTGCAGTCTGATCGTCAGTGTGATTCAGTAGATCAGACAGAGTTTAATTGACCCTAATTAATTCTTAGGGATCTGAGTGGCAGGGAAGTGAGCCCCACAGTTACTGACCACAGACTGTGTCAGTTTCTCACACTAACAGATTATTGAGAATTTAATTATTTAATTTTCTTCCTCCAGGTGTCACTGTGTTTTTCTCCACTGTGGGAGGGAGTGTCACTCTGCCCTGTAGAGGAGTGATCAGGACAGACTGTTCCACAACTACATGGGTCTTCAGGTCCAGATCTCAGAGAACAGCTGTTGAACTGGTTAATCTTGGAAAGATCAGAGACCTGGAGCCAGGGAGAGTGAGTCTGGGGTCTGACTGCTCTCTGCACGTCCACACTCTCAGCACACAGGACGCTGGACTGTACACCTGTCAGCAGTTTGTCAATGACCAGCAGCAAGGACAAGATTCTCATGTCTATCTGTCCCTCCTCACCAGTAAGTCTCTGTCAGTTTCATACCGCCGAATCTCAAATACATTTCTGATCATTCAAATAGGTTTTGTGTTTTTGAAGCAGAATTTTAATGCCAACAGCCAACACATGAGTTAAAAACACAGTTGGATCATAATGTAATAAAATTATTCTCTTGCACTGAAACCCCTTCTAACTTAAAATCCCTGAATGCGTGAGAGCTCTCAATGGAAACCAAAACAAACCTTTAAAAGGTCACCTCTGTCTAAGATAACACAGGTATAAAAAATGAGCTTCACTTTTAGATCACATTAGCAAGATAATCTGTGAATTACTGAAGTACTCTGCACTGCTACAGACAAGACATGGAAATCACACTGATAAAGGATCTGTAACCTGGAGTATCTGTGCAACACTGTCTTTAAACTGGTGCTCACTGACTGCACTGTTCCCTGATACTACACTACCAGCAAACGGACTATTCTCACTCACTCTGAACATAGAAGCCTGTGCTCAGTTTGTTGGGCCCTCCAGATAGGGGGTGGTCTGTAAACTCTGCACTAAGTGCTACTGTGTGCTGAGGTGGAGAACACTGTGCAGCAGGACAGATGTCTGCAGAAGAGGCTCTCAGTCCTTCCTGTGCTCCTCAGGGGCCAACAGCTCTGTCCTCTCTGCTCAGCCTGAGTCAGTCCTGCTCTGTGACCTGTGATCTTGTCTCTCTGTTTCCCAGTTCAAGTCTCTCCAGGGGCAGAGCTCAGGACCGGCAGCACTGTGACTCTACACTGTCTCCTGGACACTTATCGGGGTCCTGCACTCTGTCTCTCATACCTACAAGGATCAATTAAAGTGATCTGGGTGACTGAGACAGGAGCTGAGCTGCAGGGAGACAGATACCAGATCAGCTCCTCTCCCTGCAGCTCCACACTGACTGTGAGACTGCAGCCCTCAGACCACAGCAGGCAGTGGAGATGTGATGTAACACAGGAGGGAGCAGTGACGTTCACACACAGATACTCCACTTTGCTCACAGGTACAGATTGTATGACTCCTGGACAGAGTGCAGAAATAACTATTTAATTCTTATTAACATACGACAAAATGTGCCAAAATGAGTTGCCAAAATTGTTGATTTCTAAAGTGCAGAATACAACAAGTATTAAAGATAACAACACCGTCAATCATTTAACAATTAACATTGTGTTCCTGTGGTATAGTAAGGGATTCACAAAGAATTCACTTACTGTACCTCTAAAACACAATACAGGTCTGCTGTCATTTTGCACACTGCATAACTCACGCAGCCCTTAATCCTCTGCTGGAGAAACAGATTTCCTTCAGTCCCTGAGAGTGAGCCTGTCTCGTACCAGAGCACACTGACACGAGGAGAATGATGAGGGCGTTGCCTTGAGAGGGGTGCAGGAACGTGGGCTTCATTCTCAAGTGCTGGAGGACACACAGCAGGGTTTAGACTCTAGAACAGCTCGACAAACAAACACCATCAAGAGAAAAGAGTCTGTTCTGTGTGGTTCTCACTACACCTGTGTTTTTGCACAGACAAAGCAACTAAAACGACTGAATCAACTTCTACAACAACTCCAACCACACCTTCTAAAACAACTCCAACCACAACTCCTACAACTCCAACAACAATTCCAGCCACATCTCCTACAACAACTCCAACCTCAACTTCTAGAACAACTCCAACCACAACTCCTACAACTCCAGGAAAAACTCCATCTACAGTAGGTAATGACCCCTCATTCTCAATCCCAGACAGAGGACAGCTCTGAGTGCTCTGATTCATTAGTCTTATCTGTGCTCTATTATATCATCTGTAGTCGAGCTGGCACTGAGACTGACCACTTTCCTCCTTGTCCTGATCATCCCTCTGGTCATTGGAGTCACTATCTATACCAAGAGGAGGAACAGCAAACTCACAGGCAAGTAACAGAGCAGTGGAGTCAGTCCAGAGAAGGTCCGTCCACAGGCTGTAAACTCCAGTAACGGAGCAGTGGAGTCAGTCTAGAGCAGGTCCGTCCACACGCTGTAAACTCCAGTAACGGAGCAGTGGAGTCAGTCCAGAGCAGGTCCGTCCACAGGCTGTAAACTCCAGTAACGGAGCAGTGGAGTCGGTCCAGAGAAGGTCCATCCACAGGCTGTAAACTCCAGTAACGGAGCAGTGGAGTCAGCCTAGAGCAGGTCTGTTCACAGGCTGTAAACTCCAGTAACAGAGCAGTGGAGTCAGTCTAGAGCAGGTCTGTCCACAGGCTGTAAACTCCAGTAACGGAGCAGTGGAGTCAGTCTAGAGCAGGTCTGTTCACAGGCTGTAAACTCCAGTAACAGAGCAAATTGTGCTTGAATTTCTCACCAGGGACTCTCAGTCTCAGTCCATCAGCTTCAGTTTGTCAGGTGGTGGTGATCCTCCTGCTGACTACAGTCTGATCTGATTCTCCCTACAGAAGACTCGTCTCCTGAGGTGGAACTGGAGGTCCGGTCCCGACTGTGATAAACGAAGAGAAAGGATGTTAGAGGCCCGTGTTCCTCTGAGCTGAGCTGAATTCCTGTCAAGTGCATTTTAAATAGCAATATGTAAACTAAAATATGAAGTCAGCTCAGGCAGTGTTCTGAGACCTTATTCTTCTCTTGGACACCAGGGGGCACTAGGTGACTAATCAGTCAGATACCAGTGAACAGCAGACAGTATCAGTGACCCCTCAGTGTCTTTAACTAGACTGTGTTCAGACTCGGAGTCTCATGAAGGGATGTTGGCGTGTGAGGTCTGAGCCCTGTGTTTTCACTTGAATTCCGGGCTGGGTCTCTGCTCTGTTCACACTCTGATTAAACCACGACCTCGACCAGGAACGTGTGTCAGCTGGTGTCACTATGTCAGGCTGTAGCTGTGGATGTATACTGTCAGCCCCAGCCCTCAAACAGCAGCAGGGCCCAAGGACACACACAGCTAGTTAACCCCGAGTCACAGTGTCTGCACACACATACACACACACACAGCCTGTCTGCCGTCCTCTCCAGGGGGAGTAGATACTGCAGTGGTTTCTGCAGCTCTTAAATCAGACTTCCGGTGAGGAGTGACAGAGAACTTCAATAATAAAGACAGAGGTCAGTGTCACAGGAGACATGCTGACCTCTCACATGTTTAGATAGACTGACCACTGGAACTGACAGTGATCTCACAGCGGAGAGCGTTTTCAAGGGCTGTAACGTCTGAACAGACGAGGAGAGACAGAGGTCCGATGTCTGTGTGAGGACAGGACTTGAGGGGCTCCCTGATACAGATCGGAGTCAGGGCTGTGAGCAGAGAGGAGCTCTTGCACCCCCACAGTTCAGCCAAGTGAGCAGCAGCACTAGATCTCAGGACTGGTGAGACTGAAACAGAGTGATGTTAAAACAATAAAGGTCTGTTTGATCTCCCTCCCCTTCCTGTGGGTTCGATGTGACCGGTGCTGTAGAGTGTGAACAGGTAGAGGCTGTTGTGCCGGCAGGAATACGAGCTTCCTGTTGCTGTTTCACAGTCTGTCAAGAGGAGCTCTGGGAGAGGGGTGTCCTTAAAAAGAGAGGGTGGTGTGGTGACTCTGGGGCTCAGGATCTGCGCCTGTGGCTGGGAGGATGCCGGTTCAAATCCTGCGGCCGGCAGAGGAATCCTACTCCGTTGGGACCCTGAGCAAGGCCCTTCAACCCAGCTGCTCCAGGGGTGCTGTATCAATGGCTGACCCTGCGCTCTGACCCCCAGCTTCTCTCCCTGTCTGTGTGTCTCATGGAGAGCAGGCTGGGGTCTGGGAGAAGACACATTCCTCATGCAAGACATTGTACAGGGCCGATAAAGAGATCTGATCTCTCTCTTCCATCCTCAGACTCTGAGACAAACTCTCTGACTCTCTTCGAATCCAAACTCAAAACCTTTCCCACCTGTTGCACCAGGGCCTGTGTCTGATCGCCCTTCACCCGACCCGTATAAACCTGGGGGCTCTTGGTTGAGTTTTTCTCGTACTTTTTCTGCACAGCCTCCTGCTCTTTGGAAAGGTGCGTCAGCGATGAGAGACATCACTGTTATTAAAGAGTATTTATAGACGCAGGATGTGTGCAGACTGGTCACGGGGCCACTGAGGTCGTTTCCTGTGGGTTCAGCTCCTCACCGACTCTCACAGGACGGAGAGAAACAGAAACAGGTTGAAATGCCCCAAACTCCACAAACACTGTCTCCCCAGAGCTCCTGGGCTCCCAGCGGGGCCCGGCGGCCCGAGAGCCTGGTTCTGCTGGTCCAGCTCAGGGGGAGAAGTGTCTCTCAGCAGCTCTGGACAGCAGCCCTGCTCCCTCTCCTCACCAGCAGAGTACTTCCCAGTGACCCGCCAGCAGGACCAGAGACGAGAGGGGACGAGGGGCTGAAACACTCACTGTCACCCGTCTCCCCGGGGAAGAGGCTGGACAAGACCCTGGATCAGTCAGACAGCAGCAACAGGAGGAGCGAGACGGGCCTGGATTCCACACCCTGGAGAGAGGAGAGAGAATTCGTCTGGTTTCTTTGTGAAAATGAAGCCCAGAGACCGTCTTCAGCTCAGCTGGAGCTGTTGTACCTGGAGATGTACAGAACCTCTTGCTGCTGTATTTCAGACACACTGACTCTTTCCCAGGGGGATAAACTGTGTTCAGTGACTGTTCCAGTGGTTGCTGTGTTTAGTTGACTCTATCTCAAGTGAGACAATGCTTATTGATGGTGTGTACAGTGACTGTATCTCAGTGGATACGTGTTCAGTGACTCTGTGTCCCAGTGCTGATGGCGTGTGTTCAGTGACTCTGTGTCCCAGTGCTGATGGCGTGTGATCAGTGACTCTATGTCTCAGTGCTGATAGTGTTTAGTGACTGTGTGTCTCAGTACTGATGGTGTTCAGTGATTCTGTATCCCAGTGCTGACAGTGATCAGTCAGTGACTCTGAGATTCAGTGGTGAACGTGATCACTAATCTCAGTAAAAGACCAGCGACAATGAACCTATTAACCAAGTGTGAGATAGAGGCTGGGTGTGTAGAACACGGAAGTGTGCTGTCTTTACCATATTTGTCTGAACATGCTTCACACTCAATTTAAAAAAACTCAGGCCCAGCAGTGTAAGGGAAATTGCATCACAGCTCTCAGAATAAGACACTGACTCTCACACTCTGAGGCGTTGTACTTGTCCTGGAGAGATACAGAGCAGAGAGTGATCACAGGGACAGGGTGAGAATGAGTGTGGACACTGAGAGAGGACTGCTGCTGGTGCTGCTACTCAACACTGCTCACCTCAGCACAGGTAAGAGCCTCCCTCCTCAACACACTGCACCTCACAGGACAGGTACAAGACACACACTGCAGTCTGATCGTCAGTGTGATTCAGTAGATCAGACAGAGAGGAGACACACACTGCAGTCTGATCGTCAGTGTGATTCAGTAGATCAGACAGAGAGGAGACACACACTGCAGTCTGATCGTCAGTGTGATTCAGTAGATCAGACAGAGAGGAGACACACACTGCAGTCTGATCGTCAGTGTGATTCAGTAGATCAGACAGAGAGAAGACACACTGCAGTCTGATCGTCAGTGTGATTCAGTAGATCAGACAGAGAGAAGACACACACTGCAGTCTGATCGTCAGTGTGATTCAGTAGATCAGACAGAGAGGAGACACACACTGCAGTCTGATCGTCAGTGTGATTCAGTAGATCAGACAGAGAGAAGACACACACTGCAGTCTGATCGTCAGTGTGATTCAGTAGATCAGACAGAGAGAAGACACACACTGCAGTCTGATCGTCAGTGTGATTCAGTAGATCAGACAGAAGACACACACTGCAGTCTGATCGTCAGTGTGATTCAGTAGATCAGACAGAGAGAAGACACACACTGCAGTCTGATCGTCAGTGTGATTCAGTAGATCAGACAGAGAGAAGACACACTGCAGTCTGATCGTCAGTGTGATTCAGCAGATCAGACAGACAGGAGACACACACTGCAGTCTGATCGTCAGTGTGATTCAGTAGATCAGACAGAGAGGAGACACACACTGCAGTCTGATCGTCAGTGTGATTCAGTAGATCAGACAGAGAGAAGACACACACTGCAGTCTGATCGTCAGTGTGATTCAGTAGATCAGACAGAGGGAAGACACACACTGCAGTCTGATCGTCAGTGTGATTCAGCAGATCAGACAGAGAGAAGACACACTGCAATCTGATCGTCAGTGTGATTCAGCAGATCAGACAGAGAGAAGACACACACTGCAGTCTGATCGTCAGTGTGATTCAGTAGATCAGACAGAGAGGAGACACACACTGCAGTCTGATCGTCAGTGTGATTCAGTAGATCAGACAGAGAGAAGACACACTGCAGTCTGATTGTCAGTGTGATTCGGTAGATCAGACAGAGAGGAGACACACACTGCAGTCTGATCGTCAGTGTGATTCAGTAGATCAGACAGAGTTTAATTGACCCTAATTAATTCTTAGGGATCTGAGTGGCAGGGAAGTGAGCCCCACAGTTACTGATCACAGACTGTGTCACTTTCTCACACTAACACATTATTGAGAATTTAATTATTTAATTTTCTTCCCCCAGGTGTCACTGTGTTTTTCTCCACTGTGGGAGGAAGTGTCACTCTGCCCTGTAGAGGAGTGATCAGGACAGACTGTTCCACAACTACATGGCTCTTCAGGTCCAGACCTCAGAGAGCAGCTGTTGAACTGGTTACTCTGGGGAGGATCAGAGACCAGAAGCCAGGAAGAGTGAGTCTGGGGTCTGACTGCTCTCTGCACGTCCACACTCTCAGCACACAGGACGCTGGACTGTACTCCTGTTGGCAGTTTGTCAAGGGACAGAAACAAGGAGGGGATTCTCCTGTCTATCTGTCCCTCCTCACCAGTAAGTCTCTGTCAGTTTCATACTGCAGAATCTCAAATACATTTCTGATCATTCAAATAGGTTTTGTGGTTCTGAAGCAGAATTTTAATTGTAACACAGCCTAACACACGAGTTAAAAACACAGTTGGATCATAATGTAATACAATTATTCTCTTGCACTGAAACCCCTTCTAACTTAAAATCCCTGAATTCGTGAGAGCTCTCAATGGAAACCAAAACAAACCTTTAAGAGGTCACCTCTGTGTCCAAGATAACACAAGTATAGAAACATGAGCTTCACTTTTAGATCACATTAGCAAGATAATCTGTGAATTACTGAAGTACTCTGCACTGCTTCAGACAAGACATGGAAATCAGACTGATAAAGGATCTGTAACCTGGAGTATCTGTGCAACACTGTCTTTAAACTGGTGCTCACTGACTGCACTGTTCCCTGATACTACACTACCAGCAAACGGACTATTCTCACTCACTCTGAACATAGAAGCCTGTGCTCAGTTTGTTGGGCCCTCCAGATACGGGGTGGTCTGTAAACTCTGCACTAAGTGCTACTGTGTGCTGAGGTGGAGAACACTGTGCAGCAGGACAGATGTCTGCAGAAGAGGCTCTCAGTCCTCCCTGTGCTCCTCAGGGGCCAACAGCTCTGTCCTCTCTGCTCAGCCCTGAGTCAGTCCTGCTCTGTGACCTGTGATCTTGTCTCTCTGTTTCCCAGTTCAAGTCTCTCCAGGGGCAGAGCTGAGGACCGGCAGCACTGTGACTCTGCACTGTCTCCTGGACATTTATCGGGGTCCTGCACTCTGTCTCTCATACCTACAAGCATCAATTAAAGTGATCTGGGTGACTGAGACAGGAGCTGAGCTGCAGGGAGACAGATACCAGATCAGCTCCTCTCCCTGCAGCTCCTATCTAACTGTGAAGCTCCAGCCCTCAGACCACAGCAGGCAGTGGAGATGTAATGTAACACAGGAGGGAGCAGTGAAGTTCACACACAGATACTCCACTCTGCTCACAGGTACAGTCTGCTGCTGGTGCTTGTCTGTCTGTTCCTCTGTGTGACTGTGAGACTGCAGCCCTCAGACCACAGCAGGCAGTGGAGATGTGATGTAACACAGGAGGGAGCAGTGACGTTCACACACAGATACTCCACTCTGCTCACAGGTACAGACTGTATGACTCCTGGACAGAGTGCAGAAATAACTATTTAATTCTTGTTAACATACGACAAAATGTGCCAAAATGAGTTGCCAAAATTGTTGATTTCTAAAGTGCAGAATACAAAAAGTATTAAAGATAACAACACCGTCAATCATTTGACAATCAACATTGTGTTCCTGTGGTATAGTAAGGGATTCACAAAGAATTCACTTACTGTACCTCTAAAACACAATACAGGTCTGCTGTCATTTTGCACACTGCAGAACCCACGCAGCCCTTAATCCTCTGCTGGAGAAACAGATTTCCTTCAGTCCCAGAGAGTGAGCCTGTCTCGTACCAGAGCACACTGACACGAGGAGAATGATGTGGGCGTTGCCTTGAGAGGGGTGCAGGAACGTGGGCTTCATTCTCATGTGCTGGAGGACACACAGGAGGGTTTAGACTCTAGAACAGCTCGACAAACAAACACCATCAAGAGAAAAGAGTCTGTTCTGTGTGGTTCTCACTACACCTGTGTATTTTCACAGACAAAGCAACTAAAACGACTAAATCAACTTCTACAACAACTTCAACCACAACTTCTAAAACAACTCCAACCACAACTCCTACAACTCCAGGAAAAACTCCATCTACAGTAGGTAATGACCCCTCATTCTTAATCCCAGACAGAGGACAGCTCTGAATGCTCTGATTCATTAGTCTTATCTGTGCTCTATTATATCACCTGTAGTCGAGCTGGCACTGAGACTGACCACTTTCCTCATTGTCCTGATCATCCCTCTGGTCATTGGAGTCACTATCTATACCAAGAGGAGGAACAGTAAACTCACAGGCAAGTAACAGAGCAGTGGAGTCAGTCTAGAGCAGGTCTGTCCACAGGCTTTAAACTCCAGTAACAGAGCAGTGGAGTCAGCCTAGAGCAGGTCCGTCCACAGGCTGGAAACTCCAGTAATGGAGCAGTGGAGTCAATCTAGAGCAGGTCCGTCCACCGGCTGTAAACTCCAGTAACCGAGCAGTGGAGTCAGTCTAGAACAGGTCCGTCCACCGGCTGTAAACTCCAGTAACGGAGCAGTGGAGTCAGTCTAGAGCAGGTCCGTCCACCGGCTGTAAACTCCAGTAACGGAGCAGTGGAGTCAGTCTAGAGCAGGTCTGTCCACAGGCTGTAAACTCCAGTAACGGAGCAGTGGAGTCAGTCTAGAGCAGGTCTGTTCAGAGGCTGTAAACTCCAGTAACAGAGCAGTGGAGTCAGTCTAGAGCAGGTCCGTTCACAGGCTGTAAACTCCAGTAACGGAGCAGTGGAGTCAGTCTAGAGCAGGTCCGTCCACAGGCTGTAAACTCCAGTAACGGAGTAGTGGAGTCAGTCTAGAGCAGGTCTGTTTACAGGCTGTAAACTCCAGTAACAGAGCAGTGGAGTCAGTCTAGAGCAGGTCCGTCCACAGGCTGTAAACTCCAGTAACAGAGCAAATTGTGCTTGAAATTCTCACCAGGGATGCTCAGTCTCGGTCCATCAGCTTCAGTTTGTCAGGTGATGGTGATACTCCTGCTGACTAGAGTCTGATCTGATTCTCCCTACAGAAGACTCGTCTCCTGAGGTGGAACTTGAGGTCCGGTCCCAGTGAACAGCAGACAGTATCGGTGACCCCTCAGTGTCTTTAACTAGACTGTGTTCAGACTCGGAGTCTCTGTTCACACTCTGATTAAACCACGACCTCGACCAGGAACGTGTGTCAGCTGGTGTCACTATGTCAGGCTGTAGCTGTGGATGTATACTGTCAGCCCCAGCCCTCAAACAGCAGCAGGCCCCAAGGACACACACAGCTAGTTAACCCCGAGTCACAGTGTCTGCACACACATACACACAGCCTCTCTGCCCTCCTCTCCAGGGGGAGTAGATACTGCAGTGGTTTCTGTAGCTCTTAAATCGGACTTCCGGTGAGGAGTGACAGAGAACTTCAATAATAAAGACAGAGGTCAGTGTCACAGGAGACATGCTGACCCCTCACATGTTTAGATAGACCGACCACAGGAAGCAGGAACTGACAGTGATCTCACAGCGGAGAGCGTTTTCAAGGGCTGTAACGTCTGAACAGACGAGGAGAGACAGAGGTCCGATGTCTGTGTGAGGACAGGACTTGAGGGGCTCCCTGATACAGATCGGAATCAGGGCTGTGAGCAGATAGGAGCTCTCACACCCCCACAGCTCAGCCCTGTGAGCAGCAGCACTGGAACTCAGGACTGGTGAGACTGAAACAGAGTGATGTTAAAACAATAAAGGTCTGTTTGATCTCCCTCCCCTTCCTGTGGGTTCGATGTGACCGGTGCTGTAGAGTGTGAACAGGTAGAGGCTGTTGTGCCGGCAGGAATACGAGCTTCCTGTCGCTGTTTCACAGTCTGTCAAGAGCAGCTCTGGGAGAGGGGTGTCCTTAAAAAGAGAGGGTGGTGTGGTGACTCTGGGGCTCAGGCTGGGGTCTGGGAGAAGACACATTCCTCATGCAAGACATTGTACAGGGCCGATAAAGAGATCTGATCTCTCTCTTCCATCCTCAGACTCTGAGACAAACTCTTTGACTCTCTTCAAATCCAAACTCAAAACCTTTCCCACCTGTTGCACCAGGGCCTGTGTCTGATCGCCCTTCACCCGACCCGTATAAACCTGGGGGCTCTTGGTTGAGTTTTTCTCGTACTTTTTCTGCACAGCCTCCTGCTCTTTGGAAAGGTGCGTCAGCGATGAGAGACATCACTGTTATTAAAGTGTATTTATAGACGCAGGATGTGTGCAGACTGGTCACGGGGCCACTGAGGTCGTTTCCTGTGGGTTCAGCTCCTCACCGACTCTCACAGGACGGACAGAAACAGAAACAGGTTGAAATGCCCCAAACTCCACAAACACTGTCTCCCCAGAGCTCCTGGGCTCCCAGCGGGGCCCGGCGGCCCGAGAGCCTGGTTCTGCTGGTCCAGCTCAGGGGGAGAAGTGTCTCTCAGCAGCTCTGGACAGCAGCCCTGCTCCCTCTCCTCACCAGCAGAGTCCTTCCCAGTGACCCGCCAGCAGGACCAGAGACGAGAGGGGACGAGGGGCTGAAACACTCACTGTCACCCGTCTCCCCGGGGAAGAGGCTGGACAAGACCCTGGATCAGTCAGACAGCAGCAACAGGAGGAGCGAGACGGGCCTGGATTCCACACCCTGGAGAGAGGAGAGAGAATTCGTCTGCTTTCTTTGTGAAAATGAAGCCCAGAGACCGTCTTCAGCTCAGCTGGAGCTGTTGTACCTGGAGATGTACAGAACCTCTTGCTGCTGTATTTCAGACACACTGACTCTTTCCCAGGGGGATAAACTGTGTTCAGTGACTGTTTCAGTGGTTGCTGTGTTTAGTTGACTCTATCTCAAGTGAGACGATGCTTATTGATAGTGTGTACAGTGACTGTATCTCGGTGGATACGTGTTCAGTGACCCTGTGTCTCAGTGCTGATGGTGTTCAATGACTCTGTGTCTCAGTAGAGATGTGTTCAGTGACTCTGTGTCTAAGTGCTGATAGTGTTCAGTGACTCTGTGTCTCAGTAGAGATGTGTTCCCTGACTCTGTGTCTCAGTGCTGATGGCCTGTGTTCAGTGACTCTGTGTCTCAGTGCTGATAGTGTTTAGTGACTCTGTGTCTCGGTACTGATGGTGTTCAGTGATTCTGTGTCCCAGTGCTGACAGTGATAAGTCAGTGACTCTGAGATTCAGTGGTGAACGTGATCACTAATCTCATTAAAAGACCAGCGACAATGAACCTATTAACCAAGTGTGAGATAGAGGCTGGGTGTGTAGAACACGGAAGTGTGCTGTCTTTACCATATTTGTCTGAACATGCTTCACACTCAATTTAAAAGAGACTCAGGCCCAGCAGTGTAAGGGAAATCACGTCACAGCTCTCAGTATAAGACACTGACTCTCACTCTGAGGCGCTGTGCTTGTCCTGGAGAGATACAGAGCAGAGAGTGATCACAGGGACAGGGTGAGAATGAGTGTGGACACTGAGAGAGGACTGCTGCTGCTGCTGCTACTCAACACTGCTCACCTCAGCACAGGTAAGAGCCTCCCTCCTGCGTGAGTACCGGCGCTGAGAGAATGAGGAACCGCGGTGTGCAGCAGCTCGGCGCAGGAAGTGCTATTTGAAGTCCTGTCCCCAGCGTGTGCAGCGATCGATGTGAGCAGATCAGTACCAGACTCGAGAGGTGCTGAACATTATTATTTTACTGGCTAATTCGTCATTGCAACTGTGGAGGAACATGAGCTGACCATCTCTGTGGTACAGACAGTCAGAAGCTGTAGTCTGCTGGTAAAGATTGTGATGCTGTATCTCAGCTCATCAAACAGCAGGTCTTGTCATAGAATTGTGTGTTTCATGAAGCTCTCTGTTTTGGAAAGAGTTGAGGATAAAGAGAGAATCGGGCTACTGCTTGTAAAATCCCCTCAGAGTACAGTACTTGAACGTGTATTATTTTTATAGAGCTTGGTATTCAACAGAGACCTCTACTGACCAGAATGACTCACTGTACCATTTCTCTTTTAATGGGTCTTTTCACGAATCTTTTCCCCCAGGTGTTACTGTGTTTTTCTCCACTGTGGGAGGGAGTGTCACTCTGCCCTGTAGAGGAGTGATCAGGACAGACTGTTCCACAACTACATGGGTCTTCATGTCCAGACCTCAGAGAGCAGCTGTTGAACTGGTTTATCTGGGGAGGATCAGAGACCAGAAGCCAGGGAGAGTGAGTCTGGGGTCTGGCTGCTCTCTGCACGTCCACACTCTCAGCACACAGGACACTGGACAGTATGTCTGTCAGCAGTATGTCAAGGGACAGAAACAAGGAGAGAATTCTCCTGTCTATCTGTCCCTCCTCACCAGTAAGTCTCTGTCAGTTTCATACTGCTGAATCTCAAAAATATTTGTACTATAGTTCCAGGTTTTGTGTCTTTGAAAACAAAACAATATTCTACTGGTTACCCAGCGTCCAGAGAGCATTAACACACAATCAGACACTTTCCAAGAAGTAAAATAAGTCAGTATGAGAAGACTCTTTGGACAGTGGGTCAGTGGACAGGAGCAAGGAGAGAGCCTGTACGATCTGTACTCTCTGGCTCTTCTGCACAGTAATTTACTGCCAGTGTCTCTGCTGGGAAATTATCAGAAACTGTGAACTATCCTGAAAACATCAGTGGAGGCAGTGAAGCACAAGCTTCATTACTGTGTCTTTTTAACAGGGATATGACAAACGCTGACACAGGGGAGCAGAGACTTCTCAGCCAGCCTGTGTCCCTCCTCAGACACCATGTTTGCTCCAAGCTGCGTTCAAACAAACATTGGTTTTATTTTATTCTTATTTTAAAACTCCTCTTACAGCAAACACGTTCAGTAAACACACAGACAGTGCAGGAATTCCTGGTGGTGTGTCTTTGTACCGAGGCGTGTGCGATTGGTGACACAACAAGACAGTCAGTCCGCAAACTGGGACAGTTCACACACACCAGCAAAGGAGCAAAACTCAAAACCACAGAGAGTTTTTCAAGTTTTTAGCTCCAAAGCCCTTTTCTGTTCCTCTGAGTTGTTTTTTATTAAGAATTTAAGTCACCAAAAGTTGCCATATTTGACAGACAAGCTGCTCTGTCCTCTCTGCTCAGCCCTGAGTCAGTCCTGCTCTGTGACCTGTGATCTTGTCTCTCTGTTTCCCAGTTCAAGTCTCTCCAGGGGTGGAGCTGAGGACCGGCAGCACTGTGACTCTGCACTGTCTCCTGGACATTTATCGGGGTCCTGCACTCTGTCTCTCATACCTACAAAGACCACTTAAAGTGATCTGGGTGACTAAGACAGGAGCTGAGCTGCAGGGAGACAGATACCAGATCAGCTCCTCTCCCTGCAGCTCCTATCTGACTTTGAGACTGCAGCCCTCAGACCACAGCAGGCAGTGGAGATGTGATGTAACACAGGAGGGAGCAGTGAAGTTCACACACAGATACTCCACTCTGCTCACAGGTACAGATTGTATGACTCCTGGACAGAGTGCAGAAATAACTATTTAATTCTTGTTAACATACAACAAAATATGCCAAAATGAGTTGCCAAAATTGTTGATTTCTAAAGTGCAGAATACAAGAAGTATTAAAGATAACAACACCGTCAATCATTTGACAATTAACATTGTGTTCCTGTGGTATAGTAAGGGATTCACAAAGAATTCACTTACTGTACCTCTAAAACACAATACAGGTCTGCTATCATTTTTCACACTGCAGAACCCACGCAGCCCTTAATCCTCTGCTGGAGAAACAGATTTCCTTCAGTCCCTGAGAGTGAGCCTGTCTCATACCAGAGCACACTGACACGAGGAGAATGATGTGGGCGTTGTCTTGAGAGGGGTGCAGGAACGTGGGCTTCATTCTCAAGTGCTGGAGGACACACAGCAGGGTTTAGACTCTAGAACAATTTGACAAGCACACACCATCAAGAGAAAAGAGTCTGTTCTGTGTGGTTCTCACTACACCTGTGTTTCTTCACAGACAAGGCAACGAAAACGACTGCACCAAATTCTACAACAACTCCAACCACAACTCCTACAACTGCAACAACAATTCAAGCCACATCTCCTACAATAACTCCAACCTCAACTTCTAGAACAACTCCAACCACAACTCCTACAACTCCAGGAAAACCTCCCTCTACAGTAGGTAATGACCCCTCATTCTTAATCCCAGACAGAGGACAGCTCTGAATGCTCTGATTCATTAGTCTTATCTGTGCTCTATTATATCATCTGTAGTCGAGCTGGCACTGAGACTGACCACTTTCCTCATTGTCCTGATCATCCCTCTGGTCATTGGAGTCACTATCTATACCAAGAGGAGGAACAGCAAACTCACAGGCAAGTAACAGAGCAGTGGAGTCAGTCTGGAGCAGGTCCGTTCACAGGCTGTAAACTCCAGTAACAGAGCAGCGGAGTCAGTCTAGAGCAGGTCTGTCCACAGGCTGTAAACTCCAGTAACACAGCAGTGGAGTCAGTCTAGAGCAGGTCCGTCCACAGGCTTTAAACTCCAGTAACAGAGCAGTGGAGTCAGTCTAGAGCAGGTCTGTCCACAGGCTGTAAACTCCAGTAACGGAGCAGTAGAGTCAGTCTAGAGCAGGTCCGTCCACAGGCTGTAAACTCCAGTAACAGAGCAGTGGAGTCAGTCTAGAGCAGGTCCGTCCACAGGCTGTAAACTCCAATAACAGAGCAGTGGAGTCAGTCCAGAGAAGGTCCGTCCGCAGGCTGTAAACTCCAGTAAGAGAGCAGTGGAGTCAGTCTAGAGCAGGTCTGTTCACAGCCTGTAAACTCCAGTAACAAAGCAGTGGAGTCAGTCGAGAGCAGGTCTGTCCACAGGCTGTAAACTCCAGTAACGGAGCAGTGGAGTCAGTCTAGAGCAGGTCTGTTAACAGGCTGTAAACTCCAGTAACAGATCAGTGGAGTCAGTCTAGAGCAGGTCTGTTCACAGCCTGTAAACTCCAGTAACAGAGCAAATTGTGCTTGAATTTCTCACCGGGGACTCTCAGTCTCAGTCCATCAGCTTCAGTTTGTCAGGTGGTGGTGATCCTCCTGCTGACTACAGTCTGATCTGATTCTCCCTACAGAAGACTCGTCTCCTGAGGTGGAACTGGAGGTCCGGTCCCGACTGTGATAAACGAAGAGAAAGGATGTTAGAGGCCCGTGTTCCCTCTGAGCTGAGCTGAATTCCTGTCAAGTGCATTTTAAATAGCAATATGTAAACTAAAATATGAAGTCAGCACAGGCAGTGTTGTGACACCTTATTCTTCTCTTGGACACTAGGGGGCACTAGGTGACTAATCAGTCAGATACCAGTGAACAGCAGACAGTATCAGTGACCCCTCAGTGTCTTTAACTAGACTGTGTTCAGACTCGGGAGTCTCATGAAGGGATGTTGGCGTGGGAGGTCTGAGCCTTGTGTTTTCACTTGAATTCTGGGCTGGGTCTCTGCTCTGTTCACACTCTGATTAAACCACGACCTTGACCAGGAACGTGTGTCAGCTGGTGTCACTTGGTCAGGCTGTAGCTGTGGATGTATACTGTCGCCCCCAGCCCTCATACAGCAGTAGGGCCCAAGGACACACACAGCTAGCTGACACCGAGTCACAGTGTTTACACACACTTACACACACACACACACACAGCCTCTCTGCCCTCCTCTCCAGGGGGAGTAGATACTGCAGTGGTTTCTGCAGCTCTTAAATCAGACTTCCGGTGAGGAGTGACAGAGAACTTCAATAGTAAAGACAGAGGTCAGTGTCACAGGAGAAATGCTGACCTCTCACATGTTTAGATAGACCGACCACAGGAAGCAGGAACTGACAGTGATCTCACAGCGGAGAGCGTTTTCAAGGGCTGTAACGTCTGAACAGACGAGGAGAGACAGAGGTCCGATGTCTGTGTGAGGACAGGACTTGAGGGGCTCCCTGATACAGATCGGAGTCGGGGCTGTGAGCAGAGAGGAGCTCTCGCACCCCCACAGCTCAGCCCTGTGAGCAGCAGCACTGGAACTCAGGACTGGTGAGACTGAAACAGAGTGATGTTAAAACAATAAAGGTCTGTTTGATCTCCCTCCCCTTCCTGTGGGTTCGATGTGACCGGTGCTGTAGAGTGTGAACAGGTAGAGGCTGTTGTGCCGGCAGGAATACGAGCTTTCTGTCGCTGTTTCACAGTCTGTCAAGAGGAGCTCTGGGAGAGGGGTGTCCTTAAAAAGAGAGGGTGGTGTGGTGGCTCTGTGGCTCAGGATCTGCGCCTGTGGCTGGGAGGTTGCAGGTTCAAATCCTGCGGCCAGCAGAGGAATCCTACTCCGTTGGGCCCCTGAGCAAGGCCCTTCACCCCAGCTGCTCCAGGGGTGCTGTATAAATGCCCAACCCTGCGCTCGGACCCCCAGCTTCTCTCCCTGTCTGTGTGTCTCATGGAGAGCAGGCTGGGGTCTGGGAGAAGACACGTTCCTCATGCAAGACATTGTACAGGGCTGATAAAGTGATCTGATCTCTCTCTTCCATCCTCAGACTCTGAGACAAACTCTCTGACTCTCTTCAAATCCAAACTCAAAACCTTTCCCACCTGTTGCACCAGGGCCTGTGTCTGATCGCCCTTCACCCGACCCGTATAAACCTGGGGGCTCTTGGTTGAGTTTTTCTCGTACTTTTTCTGCACAGCCTCCTGCTCTTTGGAAAGGTGCGTCAGCGATGAGAGACATCAGTGTTATTAAAGGGTATTTATAGACGCAGGATGTGTGCAGACTGGTCACGGGGCCACTGAGGTCGTTTCCTGTGGGTTCAGCTCCTCACCGACTCTCACAGGACGGACAGAAACAGAAACAGGTTAAATGCCCCAAACTCCACAAACACTGTCTCCCCAGAGCTCCTGGGCTCCCAGCGGGGCCCGGCGGCCCTAGAGCCTGGTTCTGCTGGTCCAGCTCAGGGGGAGAAGTGTCTCTCAGCAGCTCTGGACAGCAGCCCTGCTCCCTCTCCTCACCAGCAGAGTCCTTCCCAGTGACCCGCCAGCAGGACCAGAGACGAGAGGGGACGAGGGGCTGAAACACTCACTGTCACCCGTCTCCCCGGGGAAGAGGCTGGACAAGACCCTGGATCAGTCAGACAGCAGCAACAGGAGGAGCGAGACGGGCCTGGATTCCACACCCTGGAGAGAGGAGAGAGAATTCGTCTGGTTTCTTTGTGAAAATGAAGCCCAGAGACTGTCTTCAGCTCAGATGGAGCTGTTGTACCTGGAGATGTACAGAACCTCTTGCTGCTGTATTTCAGACACACTGACTCTTTCCCAGGGGGATAAACTGTGTTCAGTCACTGTTCCAGTGGTTGCTGTGTTTAGTTGACTCTATCTCAAGTGAGACGATGCTTATTGATGGTGTGTACAGTGACTGTATCTCAGTGGATATGTGTTCAGTGACCCTGTGTCTCAGTGCTGATGGTGTGTGTTCAGTGACTCTGTGTCTCAGTGGAGATGGTGTTCAGTGACTCTATGTCTAAGTGCTGATAGTGTTTAGTGACTCTGTGTCTCAGTAGAGATGTGTTCCCTGACTCTGTGTCCCAGTGCTGATGGCATGTGATCAGTGACTCTGTGTCTCAGTGCTGATAGTGTTTAGTGACCCTGTGTCTCAGTGCTGATGGTGTTCAATGACTCTGTGTCTCAGTGGAGATGGTGTTCAGTGACTCTGTGTCACAGTGCTGATAGTGTTCAGTGACTCTATGTCTAAGTGCTGATAGTGTTCAGTGACTCTGTGTCTCAGTAGAGATGTGTTCCCTGACTCTGTGTCTCAGTGCTGATGGCCTGTGTTCAGTGACTCTGTGTCTCAGTGCTGATAGTGTTTAGTGACTCTGTGTCTCGGTACTGATGGTGTTCAGTGATTCTGTGTCCCAGTACTGACAGTGATAAGTCAGTGACTCTGAGATTCAGTGGTGAACATGATCACTAATCTCATTAAAAGACCAGCGACAATGAACCTATTAACCAAGTGTGAGACAGAGGCTGGGTGTGTAGAACACGGAAGTGTGCTGTCTTTACCATATTTGTCTGAACATGCTTCACACTCAATTTAAAAGAGACTCAGGCCCAGCAGTGTAAGGGAAATCACGTCACAGCTCTCAGTATAAGACACTGACTCTCACTCTGAGGCGCTGTGCTTGTCCTGGAGAGATACAGAGCAGAGAGTGATCACAGGGACAGGGTGAGAATGAGTGTGGACACTGAGAGAGGACTGCTGCTGGTGCTGCTACTCAACACTGCTCACCTCAGCACAGGTAAGAGCCTCCCTCCTGCGTGAGAACCGGCGCTGAGAGAATGTGGAACCGCGGTGCGCAGCAGCTCGGCGCAGGAAGTGCTATTTGAAGTCCTGTCCCCAGCGTGTGGAGCGATCGATGTGAGCTGGTCATCAGGGGACCTGACAGAACCTGTCACCCGACGGTGCAGGGTGTGATGGTCTTTCTAAGCCAGTTCAACAAGTCGGTCTTTTCACGTTGAGTGAAGCTCGTCGTGTCGAAAAACGTGAGAATCATGCTGCTGCTTGTGCAATGCTGTACTGCTGTTTACACTGTTATTGTTATTGTGTTACTGTCTGCTGTCCTGTTTCTGTACTGCACCTGCGAGACTCCTGAGAGACACTTTTCACTATACAATGCACCAGTGGAGGCATGATGACAAATAAAGTTGAATTACATGCGTTTGCCTTGTCCTGGTTGGTTTTGTGGCTCCACAGAGACCGTGACTGGCCAGAATGACCCTCTGTTTCCCCCCAGGTGTTGTCCCCGATGTGTTCTTCACTGTGGGAGGGAGTGTCACTCTGCCCTGTAGAGGAGTGATCAGGACAGACTGTTCCACAACTAAATGGCTCTTCAACTCCAGACCTCAGAGAACAGCTGTTGAACTGGTTTATCTGGGGAGGATCAGAGACCAGAAGCCAGGGAGAGTGAGTCTGGGGTCTGACTGCTCTCTGCACGTCCACACTCTCAGCACACAGGACGCTGGACTGTACACCTGTCAGCAGTTTGTCAAGGGACAGAAACAAGGAGAGAATTCTCATGTCTATCTGTCCCTCCTCACCAGTAAGTCTCTGTCAGTTTTATTCCACCGAATCTCAAATATATTTTCCTGACATTTCAGCCAGGTGTTGTGTCTTAAAGCAGGATTCTGCTGGCCATCGCATCGGAATTAAAAACACAATCGGGCAACGATTTCCTCACGAAAGAACGCCTCTGTGGGACGTCCCGAAACACACCGACAGAGGGACAAGGTGGTGTCCAGATGGTCAGGTGCCTGTTCCGGTCAGGGCGGCAGACTGGGACGCTACACAGTTTCACTGTTGACGGACGTGCTGACAGTCCTGTGCTGGACTGAGACCCAGCAGCAACCAAAGGACGTCTATTTGATCGAATCACACTGTTTCCTGAGGCTTTATTTATTTACGGAATAAAATAATTATAGGGGCAGGAAATAATAACCAAGGAGCCCTCTGTTTATTCTGTCGCCTCCGTTGGATACCTTGCTCTTAAACCACAGGGGAGTGGAGACCTCTCAGCCAGCCTGTGTCTCACTCTGTGCACAACGTTTGCTACCAGCTGCATTCAAACAAACAGGAGTTTATTCTTATTTTAAAGATATTTTAAAGATAGATAGATACTTTATTGATCCCATGAGGGAAATTGCAGGGAAATCGCATTAAAACTCCTCTTACAGCGAACGCGTTCGGTAAGCACACAGACAGTGCAGGAACTCCTGGTGGTGTGTCTTTGTACTGAGGCGTGTGAGATCGGTGACACAACAAGACAGTCAGTCCGCAAACTGGGACAGTTCACACACACCAGCAAAGGGGCAAAACTCAAAACCACAGAGAGTTTTTCAAGTTTTTAGCTCCAAAGCCCTTTTCTGTTCCTCTGAGTTGTTGTTTTTTTTTGTTGTTGTTTGAAAGCGTTTCTTAAAAAGTCCTGTGTTTGCATATTTGCCAGGGAACGAGCTCTGTCCTCTCTGCTCAGCCCTGAGTCAGTCCTGCTCTGTGACCTGTGATCTTGTCTCTCTGTTTCCCAGTTCAAGTCTCTCTAGGGGCAGAGCTGAGGACCGGCAGCACTGTGACTCTGCACTGTCTCCTGGACACTAACTGGAGTCCTGAACACTGTCTCTCATACCTAAACTCTTATACAGTGATCTGGGTGACTGAGACAGGAGCTGAGCTGCAGTGAGACAGATACCAGATCAGCTCCTCTCCCTGCAGCTCCACACTGACTGTGAGACTGCAGCCCTCAGACCACAGCAGGCAGTGGAGATGTGATGTAACACAGGAGGGAGCAGTGACGTTCACACACAGATACTCCACTCTGCTCACAGGTACAGTCTGCTGCTGGTGCTTGTCTGTCTGTTCCTCTGTGTGACTGTGAGACTGCAGCCCTCAGACCACAGCCGGCAGTGGAGATGTGATGTATCACAGGAGGGAGCAGTGAGAGTCTCACAGATGTTGTCACCAGTGTGTGAATACAATAGTTGTTAATGTTTCCTTGCATGGTTTCCTGGTTAAACATACTGTATTAAATACAGCTGCAGTGCGCAGGGACAAGCAGGGGCAGACTGTCGGACCAGGAGCTGACCCTGGTCAGCAGTCACAGCGCTGACCTTCCTGATGTGCTCCTGAATCCTCTCTTTCTCTCCAGATGGGTCTGGTGCAAGACCGACCCCTCAGAAACCCGGGAGAACAGAGACCTCCCCAGCAGGGAAGACACCAGTGACACCAGTAGTGACCCAGTCAGAGCCAGGACCAGGACCAGAAATGACAAGCTCATCAGTGACAGGTACATAAAAGCCCCTGCCGATGATGGACACAGGCTGTGTGGTGTTGTCCATGAACCACTGGGTGTCCATTCTGGTGTTTAAACGGGCTGCGAGCGTCCGGACCTGTCTTCACACTCGAGGGTTTGCCTGAGAGAGGACACGCAGGAAACACGGGGCTGGGCTGAGAGACACAGACCCCCCTCTCTCTCTCTCACCAGGGCCAGATGGGTGCGACGGACAAGGAGACAGAACTGTCCCCCCCTCCCCCTCCCCCCAGGCCTCCCTGTTTCTCAGCTTCTGAGGCTGTCCTGTACATGTAGACCTGTGACTCTCGGCTCTGGGTCCTCTGGAGACACACTGGGGTCTTCTGGTCTCCCTTCAGTCAGGGACTTCATGGGCTGTTTTTGCAAAATGTTTAGTCAGGGAGGAGGTGGGTAGCGATGCTGTATCTGTCACGCCCTCTGCAGCCAGAGGGCGCTCCTTCTCTGTCCTGTCCTAGTTGCCGGTCTGCTGTCCTTCCTGTCCCTCTCTTTCCCTTGGGCTATATATTTCCGGGTCTTGCACTCTGTCCTCGCTCAGCATTGACGTTCGGATGTCCTGAGACCCGCCTAGCACCAGGGCGCCCCACGTCCGCTCCCTGAGGGCATAGGTTTCTATACGGCATTCCTGAAGTCTTTGCACTAATGAGCCCGGGCATTTTTCCCGTCTCGCCGCTACGCGTATGGGTCTTTTTCCGCTCTCCTGCTCCCCACAGTTAGTCCCTTTGGACGTCCGTGACAGTATGTCTGTGACCTGTCTTACCAGCTTATGTCCTTAGTGAAGCTTGTACAGTATAGGCAGGCAGCTGAAGGGCAGAGTCCAGGCCACTGCCGGTCAACAACCAGGGAGTCTGGGTCAGGCGGATGTCTAGATGGAAGTCATGAGTACCTTTAATATAATGAAACCGACTCTTGTGTCATTTGTGTCGGCTGCAGTGTTGTCCGTGAGACTGACCGTCTTCTTCATTGTCCTGATCATCCCTCTGGTCGTTGGAGTTGTCATCTATACCAAGAGGAGGAACAGCAAACTCGCAGGCAAGTAACAGAGCAGTGGAGTCAGTCTAGAGCAGGTCTGTCCACAGGCTGTAAACTCCAGTAACAGAGCAGTGGAGTCAGTCTAGAGCAGGTCTGTCCACAGGCTGTAAACTCCAGTAACGGAGCAGTGGAGTCAGTCTAGAGCAGGTCTGTCCACAGGCTGTAAACTCCAGTAACACAGCAGTGGAGTCAGTCTAGAGCAGGTCTGTCCACAGGCTGTAAACTCCAGTAACAGAGCAGTGGAGTCAGTCTAGAGCAGGTCTGTCCACAGGCTGTAAACTCCAGTAACACAGCAGTGGAGTCAGTCTAGAGCAGGTCTGTCCACAGGCTGTAAACTCCAGTAACAGAGCAGTGGAGTCAGTCTAGAGCAGGTCTGTCCACAGGCTGTAAACTCCAGTAACACAGCAGTGGAGTCAGTCTAGAGCAGGTCTGTCCACAGGCTGTAAACTCCAGTAACGGAGCAGTGGAGTCAGTCTAGAGCAGGTCTGTCCACAGGCTGTAAACTCCAGTAACACAGCAGTGGAGTCAGTCTAGAGCAGGTCTGTCCACAGGCTGTAAACTCCAGTAACAGAGCAGTGGAGTCAGTCTAGAGCAGGTCTGTCCACAGGCTGTAAACTCCAGTAACACAGCAGTGGAGTCAGTCTAGAGCAGGTCTGTCCACAGGCTGTAAACTCCAGTAACGGAGCAGTGGAGTCAGTCTAGAGCAGGTCTGTCCACAGGCTGTAAACTCCAGTAACACAGCAGTGGAGTCAGTCTAGAGCAGGTCTGTCCACAGGCTGTAAACTCCAGTAACGGAGCACTGGAGTCAGTCTAGAGCAGGTCTGTCCACAGGCTGTAAACTCCAGTAACAGAGCAGTGGAGTCAGTCTAGAGCAGGTCTGTCCACAGGCTGTAAACTCCAGTAACGGAGCAGTGGAGTCAGTCTAGAGCAGGTCTGTTCACAGGCTGTAAACTCCAGTAACGGAGCAGTGGAGTAAGTCTAGAGCAGGTCTGTTCACAGGCTGTGAACTCCAGGAATATTGTGTACAGACACTCTCAGTCTCAGTCAGTTGAATTCTGTTGCTCCAGTAAGCAAGAACTGATTGTTATTCAATATGATTTTCCCTACAGAAGAATCGTGGACTGAACTTGACACCAGGAACTGATTGTTTAACCTTCTCACTACCGAGTCTGGCTTCTGAATCTCCTGATCTTGGCTAATATGCTGTCAAAGAGTTGTATGATACAGCCAAGCCTTATCTCAGAATGTTGGCTTAGCCCTGATAGTAAACATTGCACTAGATATATTCATGATGCTACATTATTATACACACTGTATCGCAAATGTTAGCTTGTAGTAAATATAGTAAATCCCGAAATAAAGCATAAAAAAAACATGTCGACTGCTGATTTTTACATACAGAGGAAAGAAAGGTAAAGAACAGTCATCTTTATTCTCATTTAAAACAATACCCTTAGGTATAAAAATAGGAAGAACAGATTTAACAGCAAAGTTTTACAGCAGCACTGGCACAAATGCAGATCAAGAAGTAGGACATTGTAAGCACAGCTGGATTAAACACTGTATTTAGCCCATTTTTATTTGGAATTAAGAAATGCTCATTTGTCTTTGCAGGCAATCATTGTCCTCTGGCGCAGTCTGACTGTGGCGTACTCTGTGCTCTGGGCAGCAGCGTGCTTTAGCAGTGGGTCAGTGTGGAGAGCCTGTGTCCTCTAGCGCAGTCTGAGTGTGGCGTACTCTGTGCTCTGGGCAGCAGTGTGCTTTAGCAGTGAGTCAGTGTGGAGAGGCTGTGTCCTCTGGCGCAGTCTGACTGTGGCGTACTGTGTGCTCTGGGCAGCAGCATGCTTTAGCAGTGAGTCAGTGTGGAGAGCCTGTGTCCTCTAGCGCAGTCTGACTGTGGTGTACTCTGTGCTCTGGGCAGCAGTGTGCTTTAGCAGTGAGTCAGTGTGGAGAGCCTGTGTCCTCTGGCGCAGTCTGACTGTGGCGTACTCTGTGCTCTGGGCAGCAGTGTGCTTTAGCAGTGGGTCAGTGTGGAGAGCCTGTGTCCTCTAGCGCAGTCTGAGTGTGGCGTACTCTGTGCTCTGGGCAGCAGTGTGCTTTAGCAGTGAGTCAGTGTGGAGAGGCTGTGTCCTCTGGCGCAGTCTGACTGTGGCGTACTCTGTGCTCTGGGCAGCAGTGTGCTTTAGCAGTGAGTCAGTGTGGAGAGCCTGTGTCCTCTAGCGCAGTCTGAGTGTGGCGTACTCTGTGCTCTGGGCAGCAGTGTGCTTTAGCAGGGAGTCAGTGTGGAGAGCCTGTGTCCTCTGGCGCAGTCTGACTGTGGCGTACTCTGTGCTCTGGGCAGCAGTGTGCTTTAGCAGTGAGTCAGTGTGGAGAGCCTGTGTCCTCTAGCGCAGTCTGAGTGTGGCGTACTCTGTGCTCTGGGTAGCAGTGTGCTTTAGCAGTGAGTCAGTGTGAAGAGCCTGTGTCCTCTAGCGCAGTCTGAGTGTGGCGTACTCTGTGCTCTGGGCAGCAGTGTGCTTTAGCAGTGAGTCAGTGTGGAGAGCCTGTGTCCTTTAGCGCAGTCTGATTGTGGCGTACTCTGTGCTCTGGGCAGCAGTGTGCTTTAGCAGTGAGTCAGTGTGGAGAGCCTGTGTCCTCTAGCGCAGTCTGAGTGTGGCGTACTCTGTGCTCTGGGCAGCAGTGTGCTTTAGCAGTGAGTCAGTGTGGAGAGCCTGTGTCCTCTAGCGCAGTCTGACTGTGGCGTACTCTGTGCTCTGGGTAGCAGTGTGCTTTAGCAGTGAGTCAGTGTGGAGAGCCTGTGTCCTCTAGCGCAGTCTGAGTGTGGCGTACTCTGTGCTGTGGGCAGCAGTGTGCTTTAGCAGTGAGTCAGTGTGGAGAGCCTGTGTCCTCTAGCGCAGTCTGAGTGTGGCGTACTCTGTGCTCTGGGCAGCAGTGTGCTTTAGCAGTGAGTCAGTGTGGAGAGCCTGTGTCCTCTAGCGCAGTCTGATTGTGGCGTACTCTGTGCTCTGGGCAGCAGTGTGCTTTAGCAGTGAGTCAGTGTGGAGAGGCTGTGTCCTCTAGCGCAGTCTGAGTGTGGCGTACTCTGTGCTCTGGGCAGCAGTGTGCTTTAGCAGTGAGTCAGTGTGGAGAGCCTGTGTCCTCTAGCGCAGTCTGACTGTGGTGTACTCTGTGCTGTGGGCAGCAGTGTGCTTTAGCAGTGAGTCAGTGTGGAGAGGCTGTGTCCTCTAGCGCAGTCTGAGTGTGGCGTACTGTGTGCTCTGGGCAGCAGTGTGCTTTAGCAGTGAGTCAGTGTGGAGAGCCTGTGTCCTCTGGCGCAGTCTGACTGTGGCGTACTCTGTGCTCTGGGCAGCAGTGTGCTTTAGCAGTGAGTCAGTGTGGAGAGGCTGTGTCCTCTGGCGCAGTCTGACTGTGGTGTACTTTGTGCTCTGGGCAGCAGTGTGCTTTAGCAGTGAGTCAGTGTGGAGAGGCTGTGTCCTCTAGCGCAGTCTGAGTGTGGCGTACTCTGTGCTCTGGGCAGCAGTGTGCTTTAGCAGTGAGTCAGTGTGGAGAGCCTGTGTCCTCTAGCGCAGTCTGATTGTGGCGTACTCTGTGCTCTGGGCAGCAGGGGCCGGGTCTCTCTGTCTGGCTGCGCTGAAGTTGACCGTGGCGTAGGAGAGGTCGGTGGGGTCACTCTGTGAGGGAGAGACAGGAAGGACGGTTCACCGATATTGCCCATTTCTCACGAGAGAAACACTTGCCTCACCCTCCTGAACTAGGCTGTGAATTACTCTACCTCCAAACCTACCGTGCCCTGTTTGTTTGTTTTTTATCAGATCGATTTCTGAACCTCTGCGGATGAAAGCTAAAGGTTCGGTCTTTCGTGGAAAAGGGCGTTTTCTTCCAGCTGAGCAGTGTGCAAGAGGACCAGGGGGAAGGGTCATTTATATCCTGTTTCCTGATGTAGCTCGCCTGTGTCTCCTTGCATAGGCCTTTTCCAGCAGCGGGTCAGCTGGTACTCCTGAGATATAGATGGCGGCCATCTTGCTCAGGTCTATATCGAGTCTATTAAGCGTTTTGTTCCGGAAATACCGGTTCTGAATGACCCTGCCCCTGGTCCCCTCACAGGTGTCATCCTAGGAAGGCAGCAGGAAGGAATGTACTTTCAGTGCTGGGAAAGCAGCTCTGGGAATATTGCTCTCTCTCCCAGCGGTGGAGGAGGATGGGCCTCGCTGGGCAGCAGGGCGTGTCTGAGCCAGACCTGTCTGAGGGCTGGTCCCGCGAGGGCGCGGGGGGTCTACTTACCGCTGCTGCATCTCCCTTCCCAGCCTCGTTCCCGCTGCCTGGAAAACAGAGTCGGATCAGAGCCGAGAGCGCCGCCGTGCTCCGTGGCCCGGGTGTGAACTGCGCCACGCTGCCCCCTTCAGGACAGGCTGGGCACTGCGCAGGGCAGACTCGTCCTCAGGTACGGCTCTGCTCTGAGAGAGGGGTGTGGGGGCATCAGAGATGGACGGGGCAGACAGAGGGCACAGGGGGTACAGGCTGGGCACTGCGCAGGGCAGACTCGTCCTCAGGTACGGCTCTGCTCTGAGAGAGGGGTGTGGGGGCATCAGAGATGGACGGGGCAGACAGAGGGCACAGGGGGTACAGGCTGGGCACTGCGCAGGGCAGACTCGTCCTCAGGTACGGCTCTGCTCTGAGAGAGGGGTGTGGGGGCATCAGAGATGGACGGGGCAGACAGAGGGCACAGGGGGTACAGGCTGGGCAGGATGCCAGTGTATCACAGGGAAAACACTGATGTGGCCAAACACAGTCACACTGTCACACTCACACACTCAAACATACTCTCACTCACACACACACCTGTACGCACTTATACACACACACACACACACACACACACACACACACACGCCCACTGGCTGGGGGTCACGACACTGAGCTGAGTCTCTCACCTGCTCGCCTCCGGGCTCTGAGGACCAGCACACAGACCCCAGCTCCCGCCATCACCACGGCAACAGGGATGAGAATGAGCATCGTCCGGGAGACTGGAGGGGGAGAGCAGGATGGACAGAGAGTGAGAGAGAGACTGGAGGGGGAGAGCAGGATGGACAGACAGTGAGAGAGACTGGACGAGGAGAGGAGGATGGACAGACAATGAGAGAGACTGGACGAGGAGAGGAGGATGGACAGACAGTGAGAGAGAGACTGGAGGGGGAGAGCAGGATGGACAGAGTGAGAGAGACTGGAGGAGGAGAGGAGGATGGACAGACAGTGAGAGAGAGACTGGAGGGGGAGAGCAGGATGGACAGACAGTGAGAGAGAGACTGCAGGGGTAGAGCAGGATGGACAGACAGTGAGAGAGAGACTGGAGGGGAGAGGAGGATGAACAGATAGTGAGAGAGACTGGAGGAGGAGAGGAGGATGGACAGATAGTGAGAGAGAGACTGGAGAGGGAGAGCAGGATGGACAGAGTGAGAGAGACTGGAGGAGGAGAGGATGGGCAGACAGTGAGAGAGACTGGAGGAGGAGAGGAGGATGGACAGACAGTTACAATGCAGTGGACAGTGCTGTCCAGTAGAGGGAGCTCTTTCCTGTCAGTAATGACCTCCCAGTCTGACTCCAGGAGCGAACCTGCAGATTCGGTCACTGAGCTGCAGTCAGCCTGTGGAAACTCAGCCCTGGAGTGTAAGAGCAGTGACAGGTCACTCTGTCCGTGTTTAAAGACACTTCTCTGACAGCTCCTCCCTCCAGACAACAGAGCATCACAGAGCAGCAGCAGTGTCCTGTAGAGAGGCTGTCTGCAGTTTAAACCAGCAGGAAGAACTGCTCCCTCTCAGACTGGGAGAGACAAGGACTGCCAGGTGTTTCCAGCTGTGATCTCCCTGTCACAGCCCCTCACTGTGGACTGTGGACCGTGCGGGGTCATGAGTGGGCAGAGCTCCGCTCGGACACGGAGCCCCTGATCCACAGGGATCTGCCGGGACTCCCGAGGGTCCAGAGAGAGAGAGAGTCTGGGATCAGTACCTGCTGTGAGTGGAGCTGCAGGAGGAGTCGAGGTTTGAGGTGCTGGAGTGGAGACTCTGGGAGAGGAGGTTGTCATAGTCGAGGTTGGAGTTGATGTAGGAGTTGAGGTTGGAGTTGTTGTAGGAGTTGAGGTTGGAGTTGATGTAGGGGTTGAGGTTGGAGTTGTTTTAGAAGGTGTGGTTGGAGTTGATGTAGGAGTTGATTCAGTCGTTACAGTTGCTTTGCCTGTGAAGAAACACAGGTGTAGTGAGAACCACACAGAACAGACTCTTTTCTCTTGATGGTGTTTGTTTGTCGAGCTGTTCTAGAGTCTAAACCCTCCTGTGTGTCCTCCAGCACTTGAGAATGAAGCCCACGTTCCTGCACCCCTCTCAAGACAACGCCCACATCATTCTCCTCGTGTCATTGTGCTCTGGTACGAGACAGGCTCACTCTCAGGGACTGAAGGAAATCTGTTTCTCCAGCAGAGGATTAAGGGCTGCGTGAGTTCTGCAGTGTGCAAAATGACAGCAGACTGTCATTGTCTCGTAGACATACTGCAAATTAATTATGGGTGAATTACCGGGTGTTAATTCTTCATAATTGGCATCTTACTTTAAGAGTCGAGGTGAAAATACATTTAGTACTTGTTGTACTCTATGCTGTAGAAATCAAAGGTTCGTTTGACTGTATGAATGAAGGATCTCGTTGCTCATTGAGAGAAGAAAACACCTGTGACATTGAGAATTGAGAAGTTAATTCTGTACCCTGGCCAGGAGTCATACAATCTGTAACTGTGAGCAGAGTGGAGTATCTGTGTGTGAACGTCACTGCTCCCTCCTGTGTTAGATCACATCTCCACTGCCGGCTGTGGTCTGAGGGCTGCAGTCTCACAGTCACACAGAGGAACAGACAGACAAGCACCAGCAGCAGACTGTACCTGTGAGCAGAGTGGAGTATCTGTGTGTGAACGTCACTGCTCCCTCCTGTGTTACATCACATCTCCACTGCCGGCTGTGGTCTGAGGGCTGCAGTCTCACAGTCAGATAGGAGCTGCAGGGAGAGGAGCTGATCTGGTATCTGTCTCCCTGCAGCTCAGCTCCTGTCTCAGTCACCCAGATCACTGTATAAGAGTGTAGGTGTGAGGGACAGTGTTCAGGACTCCAGTTAGTGTCCAGGAGACAGTGTAGAGTCACAGTGCTGCTGGTCTTCAGCTCTGCCCCTGGAGAGACTTGAACTGGGAAACAGAGAGACAAGATCACAGGTCACAGAGCAGGACTGACTCAGGGCTGAGCAGAGAGGACAGAGCTGTTGGCCCCTGAGGAGCACAGGAAGGACTGAGAGCCTCTTCTGCAGACATCTGTCCTGCTGCACAGTGTTCTCCACCTCAGCACACAGTAGCACTTAGTGCAGAGTTCACAGACCACCCCGTATCTGGAGGGCCCAACAAACTGAGCACAGGCTTCTATGTTCAGAGTGAGTGAGAATAGTCCGTTTGCTGGTAGTGTAGTATCAGGGAACAGTGCAGTCAGTGAGCACCAGTTTAAAGACAGTGTTGCACAGATACTCCAGGTTACAGATCCTTTATCAGTCTGATTTCCATGTCTTGTCTGAAGCAGTGCAGAGTACTTCAGTAATTCACAGATTATCTTGCTAATGTGATCTAAAAGTGAAGCTCATGTTTCTATACCTGTGTTATCTTGGACACAGAGGTGACCTTTTAAAGGTTTGTTTTGGTTTCCATTGAGAGCTCTCACGAATTCAGGGATTTTAAGTTAGAACTGGTTTCAGTGCAAGAGAATAATTTTATTACATTATGATCCAACTGTGTTTTTAACTCATGTGTTGGCTGTGTAACCATTAAAATTCTGCTTCAGAACCACAAAACCTATTTGAATGATCAGAAATGTATTTGAGATTCGGCGGTATGAAACTGACAGAGACTTACTGGTGAGGAGGGACAGATAGACAGGAGAATCCTCTCCTTGCTGCTGGTCATTGACAAACTGCCGACAGGAGTACAGTCCAGCGTCCTGTGTGCTGAGAGTGTGGACGTGCAGAGAGCAGTCAGACCCCAGACTCACTCTCCCTGGCTCCTGGTCTCTGATCCTCCCCAGAGTAACCAGTTCAACAGCTGCTCTCTCAGGTCTGGAGCTGAAGACCCATGTAGTTGTGGAACAGTCTGTCCTGATCATTCCTCTACAGGGGAGAGTGACACTCCCTCCCACAGTGGAGAAAAACACAGTGTCACCTGGGGGAAGAAAATTAAATAATTAAATTCTCAATAATCTGTCAGAGTGAGAAACTGACACAGTCTGTGGTCAGTAACTGTGGGGCTCACTTCCCTGCCATTCAGATCCCTAAGAATTAATTAGGGTCAATTAAACTCTGTCTGATCTACTGAATCAGACTGACGATCAGACTGCAATGTGTGTCTCCTCTCTGTCTGGTCTACTGAATCACACTGACGATCAGACTGCAGTGTGTGTCTCCTCTCTGTCTGATCTACTGAATCACACTGACGATCAGACAGCAGTGTGTGTCTCCTCTCTGTCTCATCTACTGAATCACACTGACGATCAGACTGCAGTGTCTCTTCTCTCTGTCTGATCTACTGAATCACACTGATGATCAGACTGCAGTGTGTGTCTTCTCTCTGTCTGATCTACTGAATCACACTGACGATCAGACTGCAGTGTGTGTCTCCTCTCTGTCTGATCTACTGAATCACACTGACGATCAGACAGCAGTGTGTGTCTTCTCTCTGTCTGATCTACTGAATCACACTGACGATCAGACTGCAGTGTGTGTCTCCTCTCTGTCTGATCTACTGAATCACACTGACGATCAGACTGCAGTGTGTGTCTCCTCTCTGTCTGATCTACTGAATCACACTGACGATCAGACTGCAGTGTGTGTCTCCTCTCTTTCTGATCTACTGAATCACACTGACGATCAGACTGCAGTGTGTCTTCTCTCTGTCTGATCTACTGAATCACACTAACGATCAGACTGCAGTGTGTGACTTCTCTGTACGTGTCCTGTGAGGTGCAGTGTGTTGAGTATGGAGGCTCTTACCTGTGCTGATGTGAGCAGTGTTGAGTAGCAGCACCAGCAGCAGTCCTCTCTCAGTGTCCACACTCATTCTCACCCTGTCCCTGTGATCACTCTCTGCTCTGTATCTCTCCAGGACAAGTACAACGCCTCAGAGTGTGAGAGTCGGTGTCTTATACTGAGAGGTGCAGTGTGTGTCTCCTCTCTGTCTGATCTACTGAATCACACTGACGATCAGACAGCAGTGTGTGTCTCCTCTCTGTCTGATCTACTGAATCACACTGACGATCAGACTGCAGTGTGTGTCTCCTCTCTGTCTGATCTACTGAATCACACTGACGATCAGACTGCAGTGTGTCTTCTCTCTGTCTGATCTACTGAATCACACTGACGATCAGACTGCAGTGTGTCTTCTCTCTGTCTGATCTACTGAATCACACTGACGATCAGACTGCAGTGTGTGTCTCCTCTCTGTCTGATCTACTGAATCACACTGACGATCAGACTGCAGTGTGTGTCTTCTCTCTGTCTGATCTACTGAATCACACTGACGATCAGACTGCAGTGTGTATCTTCTCTCTGTCTGATCTACTGAATCACACTGACGATCAGACTGCAGTGTGTCTCCTCTCTGTCTGATCTACTGAATCACACTGACGATCAGACTGCAGTGTGTCTTCTCTCTGTCTGATCTACTGAATCACACTGACGATCAGACTGCGGTGTGTCTTCTCTCTGATCTACTGAATCACACTGACAATCAGACTGCAGTGTGTGTCTTCTCTCTGTCTGATCTACTGAATCACACTGACGATCAGACTGCAGTGTGTCTCCTCTCTGTCTGATCTACTGAATCACACTGACGATCAGACTGCGGTGTGTCTTCTCTCTGTCTGATCTACTGAATCACACTAACGATCAGACTGCAGTGTGTGTCTCCTCTCTGTCTGATCTACTGAATCACACTGATGATCAGACTGCAGTGTGTGTCTTCTCTCTGTCTGATCTACTGAATCACACTGACGATCAGACTGCAGTGTGTGTCTCCTCTCTGTCTGATCTACTGAATCACACTGACGGTCAGACTGCAGTGTGTGTTTCCTCTCTGTCTGATCTACTGAATCACACTGACGATCAGACTGCAGTGTGTCTCCTCTCTGATCTGCTGAATCACACTGACGATCAGACTGCAGTGTGTGTCTCCTCTCTGTCTGATCTACTGAATCACACTGACGATCACACTGCAGTGTGTGTCTTCTCTCTGTCTGATCTACTGAATCACACTGACGATCAGACTGCAGTGTGTGTCTTCTCTCTGTCTGATCTACTGAATCACACTGACGATCAGACTGCAGTGTGTGTCTTCTCTCTGTCTGATCTACTGAATCACATGTTACTATTGCAACAACACATCATCATTAGGGTAAAACTAACCTGAGGCTCTTACCTGTGCTGAGGTGAGCAGTGTTGAGTAGCAGCACCAGCAGCAGTCCTCTCTCAGTGTCCACACTCATTCTCACCCTGTCCCTGTGATCACTCTCTGCTCTGTATCTCTCCAGGACAAGCACAGCGCCTCAGAGTGTGAGAGTCAGTGTCTTATACTGAGAGCTGTGACGCAATTTCCCTTACACTGCTGGGCCTGAGTTTTTTTAAATTGAGTGTGAAGCATGTTCAGACAAATATGGTAAAGACAGCACACTTCCGTGTTCTACACACCCAGCCTCTATCTCACACTTGGTTAATAGGTTCATTGTCGCTGGTCTTTTAATGAGATTAGTGATCACGTTCACCACTGAATCTCAGAGTCACTGACTGATCACTGTCAGCACTGGGATACAGAATCACTGAACACCATCAGTACTGAGACACAGAGTCACTAAACACTATCAGCACTGAGACACAGAGTCACTGATCACACGCCATCAGCACTGGGACACAGAGTCACTGAACACACGCCATCAGCACTGGGACACAGAGTCAGGGAACACATCTCTACTGAGACACAGAGTCACTAAACACTATCAGCACTTAGACATAGAGTCACTGAACACTATCAGCACTGTGACACCGAGTCACTGAACACCATCTCCACGGAGACACAGAGTCACTGAACACACACCATCAACACTGAGACACAGGGTCACTGAACACATATCCACTGAGATACAGTCACTGTACACACCATCAGTAAGCATCATCTCACTTGAGATAGAGTCAACTAAACACAGCAACCACTGAAACAGTCACTGAACACAGTTTATCCCCCTGAGAAAGAGTCAGTGTGTCTGAAATCCAGCAGCAAGAGGTTCTGTACATCTCCAGGTACAACAGCTCCAGCTGAGCTGAAGACGGTCTCTGGGCTTCATTTTCACAAAGAAACCAGACGAATTCTCTCTCCTCTCTCCAGGGTGTGGAATCCAGGCCCGTCTCGCTCCTCCTGTTGCTGCTGTCTGACTGATCCAGGGTCTTGTCCAGCCTCTTCCCCGGGGAGACGGGTGACAGGGAGTGTTTCAGCCCCTCGTCCCCTCTCGTCTCTGGTCCTGCTGGCGGGTCACTGGGAAGGACTCTGCTGGTGAGGAGAGGGAGCAGGGCTGCTGTCCAGAGCTGCTGAGAGACACTTCTCCCCCTGAGCTGGACCAGTAGAACCAGGCTCTTGGGCTGCCGGGCCCCGCTGGGAGCCCAGGAGCTCTGGGGAGACAGTGTTTGCGGAGTTTGGGGCATTTAACCTGTTTCTGTTTCTGTCCGTCCTGTGAGAGTCGGTGAGGAGCTGAACCCACAGGAAACGACCTCAGTGGCCCCGTGACCAGTCTGCACACATCCTGCATCTATAAATACCCTTTAATAACAGTGATGTCTCTCATCGCTGACGCACCTTTCCAAAGAGCAGGAGGCTGTGCAGAAAAAGTACGAGAAAAACTAAACCAAGAGCCCCCAGGTTTATACGGGTCGGGTGAAGGGCGATCAGACACAGGCCCTGGTGCAACAGGTGGGAAAGGTTTTGAGTTTGGATTTGAAGAGAGTCCGAGAGTTTGTCTCAGAGTCTGAGGATGGAAGAGAGAGATCAGATCACTTTATCAGCCCTGTACAATGTCTTGCATGAGGAACGTGTCTTCTCCCAGACCCCAGCCTGCTCTCCATGAGACACACAGACAGGGAGAGAGAAGCTGGGGGTCAGAGCGCAGGGTCAGCCATTTATACGGCGCCCCTGGAGCAGTGGGGGTGAAGGGCCTTGCTCAGGGGCCTAACGGAGTAGGATTCCTCTGCCGGCCGTGGGATTCGAACCGGCAACCCCCCAGCCACAGGCGCAGATCCTGAGTCACAGGGACACCCCTCTCCCAGAGCTCCTCTTGACAGACTGTGAAACAGCGACAGGAAGCTCATATTCCTGCCGGCACAACAGCCTCTACCTGTTCACACTCTACAGCACCGGTCACATCGAACCCACAGGAAGGGGAGGGAGATCAAACAGACCTTTATTGTTTTAACATCACTCTGTTTCAGTCTCACCAGTCCTGAGTTCCAGTGCTGCTGCTCACAGGGCTGAGCTGTGGGGGTGCAAGAGCTCCTCTCTGCTCACAGCCCCGACTCCGATCTGTATCAGGGAGCCCCTCAAGTCCTGTCCTCACACAGACATCGGACCTCTGTCTCTCCTCGTCTGTTCAGACGTTACAGCCCTTGAAAACGCTCTCCGCTGTGAGATCACTGTCAGTTCCTGTGGTCAGTCTATCTAAACATGTGAGGGGTCAGCATGTCTCCTGTGACACTGACCTCTGTCTTTATTATTGAAGTTCTCTGTCACTCCTCACCGGAAGTCTGATTTAAGAGCTACAGAAACCACTGCAGTATCTACTCCCCCTGGAGAGGAAGGCAGACAGGCTGTGTGTGTGTGTGCAGACACTGTGACTCTGGGTTAACTAGCTGTGTGTGTCCTTGGGCCCTGCTGCTGTTTGAGGGCTGGGGCAGACAGTATACATCCACAGCTACAGCCTGACCAAGTGACCCCAGCTGACACACGTTCCTGGTCGAGGTCGTGGTTTAATCAGAGTGTGAACAGAGCAGAGACCCAGCCCGGAATTCAAGTGAAAACACAGGGGTCAGACCTCACACGCCAACATCCCTTCATGAGACTCCGAGTCTGAACACAGTCTAGTTAAAGACACTGAGGGGTCACTGATACTGTCTGCTGTTCACTGGTATCTGACTGATGAGTCACCTAGTGCCCCCTAGTGTCCAAGAGAAGAATAAGGTGTCACAACACTGCCTGAGCTGACTTCATATTTTAGTTTACATATTGCTATTTAAAATGCACTTGACAGGAATTCAGCTCAGCTCAGAGGGAACACGGGGCTCTAACATCCTTTCTCTTCGTTTATCACAGTCGGGACCGGACCTCCAGTTCCACCTCAGGAGACGAGTCTTCTGTAGGGAGAATCAGATCAGACTGTAGTCAGCAGGAGGATCACCACCACCTGACAAACTGAAGCTGATGGACTGAGACTGAGAGTCCCTGGAGAGAAATTCAAACACAATTTGCTCTGTTACTGGAGTTTACAGCCTGTGGACAGACCTGCTCTAGACTGACTCCACTGCTCCGTTACTGGAGTTTACAGTCTGTGAACAGACCTGCTCTAGACTGACTCCACTGCTCTGTTACTGGAGTTTACAGCCTGTGGACAGACTTGCTCTAGACTGACTCCACTGCTCTGTTACTGGAGTTTACAGCCTGTGGACAGACTTGCTCTAGACTGACTCCACTGCTCTGTTACTGGAGTTTACAGCCTGTGGACAGACCTGCTCTAGACTGACTCCACTGCTCTGTTACTTGCCTGCGAGTTTGCTGTTCCTCCTCTTGGTATAGATGACGACTCCAACGACCAGAGGGATGATCAGGACAATGAAGAAGACGGTCAGTCTCACGGACAACACTGCAGCCGACACAAATGACACAAGAGTCGGTTTCATTATATTAAAGGTACTCATGACTTCCATCTAGACATCCGCCTGACCCAGACTCCCTGGTTGTTGACCGGCAGTGGCCTGGACTCTGCCCTTCAGCTGCCTGCCTATACTGTACAAGCTTCACTAAGGACATAAGCTGGTAAGACAGGTCACAGACATACACCGTCACTACCCACCTCCTCCCTGACTAAACATTTTGCAAAAACAGCCCATGAAGTCACTGACTGAAGTGCGTCTCCAGAGGACCCGGAGCCGAGAGTCACAGGTCTACATGTACAAGACAGCCGCTCAGAAGCTGAGAAACAGGGAGGCCTGGGGGGAGGGGGAGGGGGGGACAGTTCTGTCTCCTTGTCCATCGCACCCATCTGGCCCTGGTGAGAGAGAGAGAGGGGGGTCTGTGTCTCTCAGCCCAGCCCCGTGTTTCCTGCGTGTCCTCTCTCAGGCAAACCCTCGAGTGTGAAGACAGGTCCGGCCGCTCGCAGCCCGTTTAAACACCAGAATGGACACCCAGTGGCTCATGGACAACACAACACAGCCTGTGTCCATCATCGGCAGGGGCTGCTATGTACCTGTCACTGATGAGCTCGTCATTTCTGGTCCTGGTCCTGGCTCTGACTGGGTCAGCTGTATTTAATACAGTATGTTTAACCAGGAAACCATGCAAGGAAACATTAACAACTATTTTATTCACACACTGGTGACAACATCTGTGAGACTCTCACTGCTCCCTCCTGTGTCAGACCACATCTCCACTGCCTGCTGTGGTCTGAGGGCTGCAGTCTCACAGTCACACAGAGGAACAGACAGACAAGCACCAGCAGCAGACTGTACCTGTGAGCAGAGTGGAGTATCTGTGTGTGTGAACTTCACTGCTCCCTCCTGTGTCAGACCACATCTCCACTGCCTGCTGTGGTCTGAGGGCTGCAGTCTCACAGTCACACAGAGGAACAGACAGACAAGCACCAGCAGCAGACTGTACCTGTGAGCAGAGTGGAGTATCTGTGTGTGAACTTCACTGCTCCCTCCTGTGTCAGACCACATCTCCACTGCCTGCTGTGGTCTGAGGGCTGCAGTCTCACAGTCACACAGAGGAACAGACAGACAAGCACCAGCAGCAGACTGTACCTGTGAGCAGAGTGGAGTATCTGTGTGTGAACGTCACTGCTCCCCACTGTGTTACATCACATCTCCACTGCCTGCTGTGGTCTGAGGGCTGGAGCTTCACAGTTAGATAGGAGCTGCAGGGAGAGGAGCTGATCTGGTACCTGTCTCCCTGCAGCTCAGCTCCTGTCTCAGTCACCCAGCTCACTGTATAAGAGTGTAGAGGTGAGGGACAGTGTCCAGGACCCCAGTAAGTGTCCAGGAGACAGTGCAGAGTCACAGTGCTGCCGGTCCTCAGCTCTGCCCCTGGAGAGACTTGAACTGGGAAACAGAGAGACGAGATCACAGGTCACAGAGCAGGATTCAAACTGCAAATGTATTATCATTGTTTCTGCACATCATTGCAGTTATAGCTCAGAATCAGTTTGCAATCAGGTGAGGGCAAGTTCATTTCTTTAGCAACGGGGTTTTTTGACATGAGAGAATTGTTTTATTGCATTATGGTCCAGTTGTGTTTTTAACTCTAACGTGAAGGTTGAGGAACCAGTAAAAGTCTGCTTCAGAGAGACAAAACCTGTTTGAATCTTTACAATTTGAGATTTGGCGGTATGAAACTGACAGAGACTTACTGGTGAGGAGGGACAGATAGACACGAGAATCCCCTCCTTGTTTCTGTCCCTTGACAAACTGCCGACAGATGTACATTCCAGTGTCCTGTGTGCTGAGAGTGTGGACGTGCAGAGAGCAGCCAGACCCCAGACTCACTCTCCCTGGCTTCTGGTCTCTGATCCTCCCCAGAGTAACCAGTTCAACAGCTGCTCTCTGAGGTCTGGAGCTGAAGAGCCATGTAGTTGTGGAACAGTCTGTCCTGATCACTCCTCAACAGGGCAGAGTGACACTCCCTCCCACAGTGGAGAACACGTTGGGGACAACACCTGGGGGAAACAGAGAGTCATTCTGGCCAGTCGAGCTCTCTGTAGAGCCACAAAACCAATCAGGACAAGGCAAACGCATGTAATTCAACTTTATTTGTCATCATGCCTCCACTGGTGCATTGTATAGTGAAAAGTGTCTCTCATGAGTCTCTCAGGTGCAGTATAGAAACAGGACAGCAGACAGTAACACAATAACAATAACAATAACAGTGTAAACAGCAGTACAGGATTGCACAAGCAGCAGCATGATTCTCACGTTTCTCAAGAGTTTTTCGACACGACGAGCTTCACTCAACGTGAAAAGACCGACTTGTTGAACTGGCTTAGAAAGACCATCACACCCTGCACCGTCGGAGGGAGAGAATGAGTGTGGACACTGAGAGAGGACTGCTGCTGGTGCTGCTACTCCACACTGCTCACCTCAGCACAGGTAAGAGCCTCCCCCCTGCGTGAGAAACGGCGCTGAGAGAATGAGGAACCGCGGTGTGCAGCAGTTTGGCGCAGGAAGTGCTATTTGAAGCCCTGTCCCCACCGTGTGCAGCGATCGATGTGAGCAGTTCAGTACCGGACTCGAGAGGTGCTGAACATTATTATTTTACTGGCTAATTCGTCATTGCAACTGTGGAGGAACATGAGCTGACAATCTCTGTGGTACAGACAGTCAGAAGCTGTAGTCTGCTGGTAAAGATTGTGATGCTGTATCTCAGCTCATCAAATAGCAGGTCTTGTCATAGAATAGTGTGTTTCACGAAGCTCCCTGTTTTGGAAAGAGTTGAGGATAAAGAGAAAATCGGGCTACTGCTTGTAAAATCCCCTCAGAGTACAGTACTTGAACGTGTATTATTTTTATAGAGCTTGGTATTCAACAGAGACCTCTACTGACCAGAATGACTCACTGTACCATTTCTCTTTTAATGGGTCTTTTCACGAATCTTTTCCCCCAGGTGACATTGTGTTCTCCACTGTGGGAGGGAGTGTCACTCTGCCCTGTAGAGGAGTGATCAGGACAGACTGTTCCACAACTACATGGCTCTTCAGCTCCAGACCTCAGAGAGCAGCTGATGAACTGGTTACTCTGGGGAGGATCAGAGACCAGAAGCCAGGGAGAGTGAGTCTGGGGTCTGACTGCTCTCTGCACGTCCACACTCTCAGCACACAGGACACTGGACTGTACTCCTGTCAGCAGTTTGTCAATGACCAGCAGCGAGGACAGGATTCTCGTGTTTATCTGTCCCTCCTCACCAGTAAGTCTCTGTCAGTTTCATACCGCAGAATCTCAAATACATTTCTGATCATTCAAATAGGTTTTGTGTTTCTGAAGCAGAATTTTAATGGTTACACAGCCAACACATGAGTTAAAAACACAGTTGGATCATAATGTAATAAAATTATTCTCTTGCACTGAAACCCCTTCTAACTTAAAATCCCTGAATTCGTGAGAGCTCTCAATGGAAACCAAAACAAAACTTTAAAAGGTCACCTCTGTCTAAGATAACACAGGTATAAAAAATGAGCTTCACTTTTAGATCACATTAGCAAGATAATCTGTGAATTACTGAAGTACTCTGCACTGCTTCAGACAAGACATGGAAATCACACTGATAAAGGATCTGTAACCTGGAGTATCTGTGCAACACTGTCTTTAAACTGGTGCTCACTGACTGCACTGTTCCCTGATACTACACTACCAGCAAACAGACTATTCTCACTCACTCTGAACATAAAAGCCTGTGCTCAGTTTGTTGGGCCCTCCAGATAGGGGGTGGTCTGTAAACTCTGCACTAAGTGCTACTGTGTGCTGAGGTGGAGAACACTGTGCCGCAGGACAGATGTCTGCAGAAGAGGCTCTCAGTCCTTCCTGTGCTCCTCAGGGGCCAACAGCTCTGTCCTCTCTGCTCAGGACCTCAGGAGCTCAGGACCGGCAGCACTGTGACTCTACACTGTCTCCTGGACACTTATCGGGGTCCTGCACTCTGTCTCTCATACCTACAAGGATCAATTAAAGTGATCTGGGTGACTGAGACAGGAGCTGAGCTGCAGGGAGACAGATACCAGATCAGCTCCTCTCCCTGCAGCTCCAATCTGACTGTGAAGCTCCAGCCCTCAGACCACAGCAGGCAGTGGAGATGTGATGTAACACAGTGGGGAGCAGTGAAGTTCACACACAGATACTCCACTCTGCTCACAGGTACAGATTGTATGACTCCTGGACAGAGTGCAGAAATAACTATTTAATTCTTGTTAACATACGACAAAATGTGCCAAAATGAGTTGCCAAAATTGTTGATTTCTAAAGTGCAGAATACAAGAAGTATTAAAGATAACAACACCGTCAATCATTTGACAATTAACATTGTGTTCCTGTGGTATAGTAAGGGATTCACAAAGAATTCACTTACTGTACCTCTAAAACACAATACAGGTCTGCTGTCATTTTGCACACTTTAGACCTATCGCAGCCCTTAATCCTCTGCTGGAGAAACAGATTTCCTTCAGTCCCTGAGAGTGAGCCTGTCTCGTACCAGAGCACACTGACACGAGGAGAATGATGAGGGCGTTGCCTTGAGAGGGGTGCAGGAACGGGGGCTTCATTCTCAAGTGCTGGAGGACACACAGCAGGGTTTAGACTCTAGAACAGCTCGACAAACAAACACCATCAAGAGAAAAGAGTCTGTTCTGTGTGGTTCTCACTACACCTGTGTATTTTCACAGACAAAGCAACTAAAACGACTAAATCAACTTCTACAACAACTCCAACCACACCTTCTAAAACAACTCCAACCACAACTCCTACAACTCCAGGAAAAACTCCATCTACAGTAGGTAATGACCCCTCATTCTCAATCCCAGACAGAGGACAGCTCTGAGTGCTCTGATTCATTAGTCTTATCTGTGCTCTATTATATCATCTGTAGTCGAGCTGGCACTGAGACTGACCACTTTCCTCATTGTCCTGATCATCCCTCTGGTCATTGGAGTCACTATCTATACCAAGAGGAGGAACAGCAAACTCACAGGCAAGTAACAGAGCAGTGGAGTCAGTCTAGAGCAGGTCCGTCCACAGGCTGTAAACTCCAGTAACGGAGCAGTGGAGTCAGTCTAGAGCAGGTCCGTCCACAGGCTGTAAACTCCAGTAACGGAGCAGTGGAGTCGGTCTAGAGCAGGTCCGTCCACAGGCTGTAAACTCCAGTAACGGAGCAGTGGAGTCAGTCTAGAGCAGGTCCGTTCACAGGCTGTAAACTCCAGTAACGGAGCAGTGGAGTCAGTCTAGAGCAGGTCTGTTCAGAGGCTCTAAACTCCAGTAACGGAGCAGTGGAGTCAGTCTAGAGCAGGTCCGTTCACAGGCTGTAAACTCCAGTAACGGAGCAGTGGAGTCGGTCTAGAGCAGGTCTGTTCAGAGGCTGTAAACTCCAGTAACGGAGCAGTGGAGTCAGTCTAGAGCAGGTCCATTCACAGGCTGTAAACTCCAGTAACGGAGCAGTGGAGTCAGTCTAGAACAGGTCCGTCCACCGGCTGTAAACTCCAGTAACGGAGCAGTGGAGTCAGTCTAGAGCAGGTCCGTCCACCGGCTGTAAACTCCAGTAACGGAGCAGTGGAGTCAGTCTAGAGCAGGTCTGTTCAGAGGCTGTAAACTCCAGTAACGGAGCAGTGGAGTCAGTCTAGAGCAGGTCTGTTTACAGGCTGTAAGCTCCAGTAACAGAGCAGTGGAGTCAGTCTAGAGCAGGTCCGTCCACAGGCTGTAAACTCCAGTAACAGAGCAAATTGTGCTTGAAATTCTCACCAGGGATGCTCAGTCTCGGTCCATCAGCTTCAGTTTGTCAGGTGATGGTGATACTCCTGCTGACTAGAGTCTGATCTGATTCTCCCTACAGAAGACTCGTCTCCTGAGGTGGAACTTGAGGTCCGGTCCCAGTGAACAGCAGACAGTATCAGTGACCCCTCAGTGTCTTTAACTAGACTGTGTTCAGACTCGGAGTCTCTGTTCACACTCTGATTAAACCACGACCTCGACCAGGAACGTGTGTCAGCTGGTGTCACTTGGTCAGGCTGTAGCTGTGGATGTATACTGTCGCCCCCAGCCCTCAAACAGCAGCAGGCCCCAAGGACACACACAGCTAGTTAACCCCGAGTCACAGTGTCTGCACACACATACACACAGCCTCTCTGCCCTCCTCTCCAGGGGGAGTAGATACTGCAGTGGTTTCTGTAGCTCTTAAATCGGACTTCCAGTGAGGAGTGACAGAGAACTTCAATAATAAAGACAGAGGTCAGTGTCACAGGAGACATGCTGACCCCTCACATGTTTAGATAGACCGACCACAGGAAGCAGGAACTGACAGTGATCTCACAGCGGAGAGCGTTTTCAAGGGCTGTAACGTCTGAACAGACGAGGAGAGACAGAGGTCCGATGTCTGTGTGAGGACAGGACTTGAGGGGCTCCCTGATACAGATCGGAGTCAGGGCTGTGGGCAGAGAGGAGCTCTCGCACCCCCACAGTTCAGCCCTGTGAGCAGCAGCACTGGAGCTCAGGACTAGTGAGACTGAAACAGAGTGATGTTAAAACAATAAAGGTCTGTTTGATCTCCCTCCCCTTCCTGTGGGTTCGATGTGACCGGTGCTGTAGAGTGTGAACAGGTAGAGGCTGTTGTGCCGGCAGGAATACGAGCTTCCTGTCGCTGTTTCACAGTCTGTCAAGAGGAGCTCTGGGAGAGGGGTGTCCATAAAAAGAGAGGGTGGTGTGGTGACTCTGGGGCTCAGGATCTGCGCCTATGGCTGGGAGGATGCCGGTTCAAATCCTGCGGCCGGCAGAGGAATCCTACTCCGTTGGGCCCCTGAGCAAGGCCCTTCACCCCAACTGCTCCAGGGGTGCTGTATAAATGGCTGACCCTGCGCTCTGACCCCCAGCTTCTCTCCCTGTCTGTGTGTCTCATGGAGAGCGAGCTGGGGTCTGGGAGAAGACACGTTCCTCATGCAAGACATTGTACAGGGCTGATAAAGTGATCTGATCTCTCTCTTCCATCCTCAGACTCTGAGACAAACTCTCTGACTCTCTTCGAATCCAAACTCAAAACCTTTCCCACCTGTTGCACCAGGGCCTGTGTCTGATCGCCCTTCACCCGACCCGTATAAACCTGGGGGCTCTTGGTTTAGTTTTTCTCGTACTTTTTCTGCACAGCGTCCTGCTCCTTGGAAAGGTGTGTCAGCGATGAGAGATATCACTGTTATTAAAGTGTATTTATAGACGCAGGATGTGTGCAGACTGGTCACGGGGCCACTGAGGTCGTTTCCTGTGGGTTCAGCTCCTCACCAACTCTCACAGGACGGACAGAAACAGAAACAGGTTAAAATGCCCCAAACTCCACAAACACTGTCTCCCCAGAGCTCCTGGGCTCCCAGCGGGGCCCGGCGGCCCGAGAGCCTGGTTCTGCTGGTCCAGCTCAGGGGGAGAAGTGTCTCTCAGCAGCTCTGGACAGCAGCCCTGCTCCCTCTCCTCACCAGCAGAGTCCTTCCCAGTGACCCGCCAGCAGGACCAGAGACGAGAGGGGACGAGGGGCTGAAACACTCCCTGTCACCCGTCTCCCCGGGGAAGAGGCTGGACAAGACCCTGGATCAGTCAGACAGCAGCAACAGGAGGAGCGAGACGGGCCTGGATTCCACACCCTGGAGAGAGGAGAGAGAATTCGTCTGGTTTCTTTGTGAAAATGAAGCCCAGAGACCGTCTTCAGCTCAGCTGGAGCTGTTGTACCTGGAGATGTACAGAACCTCTTGCTGCTGGATTTCAGACACACTGACTCTTTCCCAGGGGGATAAACTGTGTTCAGTCACTGTTTCAGTGGTTGCTGTGTTCAGTTGACTCTATCTCAAGTGAGATGATGCTTATTGATGGTGTGTACAGTGACTGTATCTCAGTGGATATGTGTTCAGTGACCCTGTGTCTCAGTGCTGATGGTGTGTGTTCAGTGACTCTGTGTCTCAGTGGAGATGGTGTTCAGTGACTCTGTGTCACAGTGCTGATAGTGTTCAGTGACTCTATGTCTAAGTGCTGATAGTGTTTAGTGACTCTGTGTCTCAGTAGAGATGTGTTCCCTGACTCTGTGTCCCAGTGCTAACGGCGTGTGATCAGTGTCTCTATGTCTAAGTGCTGATAGTGTTAAGTGACTCTGTGTCTCAGTAGAGATGTGTTCACTGACTCTGTGTCTCAGTGCTGGTGGTGTTCAATGACTCTGTGACCCAGTGCTGGTGGCGTATGTTCAGTGACTCTATGTCTCAGTGCTGATAGTGTTTAGTGACTCTGTGTCTCGGTACTGATGGTGTTCAGTGATTCTGTGTCCCAGTGCTGACAGTGATAAGTCAGTGACTCTGAGATTCAGTGGTGAACATGATCACTAATCTCATTAAAAGACCAGCGACAATGAACCTATTAACCAAGTGTGAGATAGAGGCTGGGTGTGTAGAACACGGAAGTGTGCTGTCTTTACCATATTTGTCTGAAAATGCTTCACACTCAATTTAAAAAAACTCAGGCACAGCAGTGTAAGGGAAATTGCATCACAGCTCTCAGAATAAGACACTGACTCTCACACTCTGAGGCGTTGTACTTGTCCTGGAGAGATACAGAGCAGAGAGTGATCACAGGGACAGGGTGAGAATGAGTGTGGACACTGAGAGAGGACTGCTGCTGGTGCTGCTACTCAACACTGCTCACATCAGCACAGGTAAGAGCCTCCGTACTCAACACACTGCACCTCACAGGACACGTACAGAGAAGTCACACACTGCAGTCTGATCGTCAGTGTGATTCAGTAGATCAGACAGAGAGGAGACACACACTGCAGTCTGATCATCAGTGTGATTCAGTAGATCAGACAGAGAGAAGACACACACTGCAGTCTGATCGTCAGTGTGATTCAGTAGATCAGACAGAGAGAAGACACACACTGCAGTCTGATCATCAGTGTGATTCAGTAGATCAGACAGAGAGAAGACACACACTGCAGTCTGATCGTCAGTGTGATTCAGTAGATCAGACAGTTTAATTGACCCTAATTAATTCTTAGGGATCTGAGTGGCAGGGAAGTGAACCCCACGGTTACTGACCACAGACTCTCAGTGTCTCACTCTGACAGATTATTGAGAATTTAATTATTTCATTTCCTTTCCCCAGGTGTCACTGTGTTTTTCTCCACTGTGGGAGGGAGCGTCACTCTGCCCTGTAGAGGAGTGATCAGGACAGACTGTTCCACAACTACATGGCTCTTCAGCTCCAGACCTCAGAGAGCAGCTGATGAACTGGTTACTCTGGGGAGGATTGGAGACCAGAAGCCAGGGAGAGTGAGTCTGGGGTCTGGCTGCTCTCTGCACGTCCACACTCTCAGCAAACAGGACACTGGACTGTACTCCTGTCAGCAGTATGTCAATAGCCAACAGCAAGGACAGGATTCTCGTGTTTATCTGTCCCTCCTCACCAGTAAGTCTCTGTCAGTTTCATACCGCAGAATCTCAAATACATTTCTGATCATTCAAATAGGTTTTGTGTTTCTGAAGCAGAATTTTAATGGTTACACAGCCAACACACGAGTTAAAAACACAGTTGGATCATAATGTAATAAAATTATTCTCTTGCACTGAAACCCCTTCTAACTTAAAATCCCTGAATTCGTGAGAGCTCTCAATGGAAACCAAAACAAACCTTTAAAAGGTCACCTCTGTATCCAAGATAACACAGGTATAGAAACATGAGCTTCACTTTTAGATCACATTAGCAAGATAATCTGTGAATTACTGAAGTACTCTGCACTGCTTCAGACAAGACATGGAAATCACACTGATAAAGGATCTGTAACCTGGAGTATCTGTGCAACACTGTCTTTAAACTGGTGCTCACTGACTGCACTGTTCCCTGATACTACACTAACAGCAAACAGACTATTCTCACTCACTCTGAACATAGAAGCCTGTGCTCAGTTTGTTGGGCCCTCCAGGTACGGGGTGGTCTGTAAACTCTGCACTAAGTGCTACTGTGTGCTGAGGTGGAGAACACTGTGCAGCAGGACAGATGTCTGCAGAAGAGGCTCTCAGTCCTTCCTGTGCTCCTCAGGGGCCAACAGCTCTGTCCTCTCTGCTCAGCCCTGAGTCAGTCCTGCTCTGTGACCTGTGATCTTGTCTCTCTGTTTCCCAGTTCAAGTCTCTCCAGGGGCAGAGCTGAAGACCAGCAGCACTGTGACTCTGCACTGTCTCCTGGACACTTATCCGGGTCCTGAACTCTCATACCTACGAGGTTCAAATAAAGTGATCTGGGTGACTGAGACAGGAGCTGAGCTGCAGGGAGACAGATACCAGATCAGCTCCTCTCCCTGCAGCTCCTATCTAACTGTGAAGCTCCAGCCCTCAGACCACAGCAGGCAGTGGAGATGTGATGTAACACAGGAGGGAGCAGTGACGTTCACACACAGATACTCCACTCTGCTCACAGGTACAGTCTGCTGCTGGTGCTTGTCTGTCTGTTCCTCTGTGTGACTGTGAGACTGCAGCCCTCAGACCACAGCAGGCAGTGGAGATGTGATGTAACACAGGAGGGAGCAGTGAAGTTCACACACAGATACTCCACTCTGCTCACAGGTACAGATTGTATGACTCCTGGACAGAGTGCAGAAATAACTATTTAATTCTTGTTAACATACAACAAAATATGCCAAAATGAGTTGCCAAAATTGTTGATTTCTAAAGTGCAGAATACAAGAAGTATTAAAGATAACAACACCGTCAATCATTTGACAATTAACATTGTGTTCCTGTGGTATAGTAAGGGATTCACAAAGAATTCACTTACTGTACCTCTAAAACACAATACAGGTCTGCTGTCATTTTGCACACTTTAGACCTATCGCAGCCCTTAATCCTCTGCTGGAGAAACAGATTTCCTTCAGTCCCTGAGAGTGAGCCTGTCTCGTACCAGAGCACACTGACACGAGGAGAATGATGAGGGCGTTGCCTTGAGAGGGGTGCAGGAACGGGGGCTTCATTCTCAAGTGCTGGAGGACACACAGCAGGGTTTAGACTCTAGAACAGCTCGACAAACAAACACCATCAAGAGAAAAGAGTCTGTTCTGTGTGGTTCTCACTACACCTGTGTATTTTCACAGACAAAGCAACTAAAACGACTAAATCAACTTCTACAACAACTCCAACCACACCTTCTAAAACAACTCCAACCACAACTCCTACAACTCCAACAACAATTCCAGCCACATCTCCTACAACAACTCCAACCTCAACTTCTAGAACAACTCCAACCACAACTCCTACAACTCCAGGAAAAACTCCATCTACAGTAGGTAATGACCCCTCATTCTCAATCCCAGACAGAGGACAGCTCTGAGTGCTCTGATTCATTAGTCTTATCTGTGCTCTATTATATCATCTGTAGTCGAGCTGGCACTGAGACTGACCACTTTCCTCATTGTCCTGATCATCCCTCTGGTCATTGGAGTCACTATCTATACCAAGAGGCGGAACAGCAAACTCACAGGCAAGTAACAGAGCAGTGGAGTCAGTCTAGAGCAGGTCCGTCCACAGGCTGTAAACTCCAGTAACGGAGCAGTGGAGTCAGTCTAGAGCAGGTCCGTCCACAGGCTGTAAACTCCAGTAACGGAGCAGTGGAGTCAGTCTAGAGCAGGTCCGTCCACAGGCTGTAAACTCCAGTAACGGAGCAGTGGAGTCAGTCCAGAGAAGGTCCGTCCACAGGCTGTAAACTCCAGTAACGGAGCAGTGGAGTCAGTCTAGAGCAGGTCCGTCCACACGCTGTAAACTCCAGTAACAGATCAGTGGAGTCAGTCTGGAGCAGGTCTGTTCACAGGCTGTAAACTCCAGTAACAGAGCAGTGGAGTCAGTCTAGAGCAGGTCTGTTCACAGGCTGTAAACTCCAGTAACAGAGCAAATTGTGCTTGAATTTCTCACCAGGGTCTCTCAGTCTCAGTCCATCAGCTTCAGTTTGTCAGGTGGTGGTGATCCTCCTGCTGACTACAGTCTGATCTGATTCCCCCTACAGAAGACTCGTCTCCTGAGGTGGAACTGGAGGTCCGGTCCCGACTGTGATAAACGAAGAGAAAGGATGTTAGAGGCCCGTGTTCCCTCTGAGCTGAGCTGAATTCCTGTCAAGTGCATTTTAAATAGCAATATGTAAACTAAAATATGAAGTCAGCTCAGGCAGTGTTCTGAGACCTTATTCTTCTCTTGGACACTAGGGGGCACTAGGTGACTAATCAGTCAGATACCAGTGAACAGCAGACAGTATCAGTGACCCCTCAGTGTCTTTAACTAGACTGTGTTCGGGCTCGGGAGTCTCATGAAGGGATGTTGGCGTGTGAGGTCTGAGCCCTGCGTTTTCACTTGAATTCCGGGCTGGGTCTCTGCTCTGTTCACACTCTGATTAAACCACGACCTTGACCAGGAACGTGTGTCAGCTGGGGTCACTTGGTCAGGCTGTAGCTGTGGATGTATACTGTCTGCCCCAGCCCTCAAACAGCAGCAGGGCCCAAGGACACACACAGCTAGTTAACCCAGAGTCACAGTGTCTGCACACACACACAGCCTGTCTGCCTTCCTCTCCAGGGGGAGTAGATACTGCAGTGGTTTCTGCAGCTCTTAAATCAGACTTCCGGTGAGGAGTGACAGAGAACTTCAATAATAAAGACAGAGGTCAGTGTCACAGGAGACATGCTGACCCCTCACATGTTTAGATAGACCGACCACAGGAAGCAGGAACTGACAGTGATCTCACAGCGGAGAGCGTTTTCAAGGGCTGTAACGTCTGAACAGACGAGGAGAGACAGAGGTCCGATGTCTGTGTGAGGACAGGACTTGAGGGGCTCCCTGATACAGATCGGAGTCGGGGCTGTGAGCAGAGAGCAGCTCTCGCACCCCCACAGTTCAGCCCTGTGAGCAGCAGCACTGGAACTCAGGACTAGTGAGACTGAAACAGAGTGATGTTAAAACAATAAAGGTCTGTTTGATCTCCCTCCCCTTCCTGTGGGTTCGATGTGACCGGTGCTGTAGAGTGTGAACAGGTAGAGGCTGTTGTGCCGGCAGGAATACGAGCTTCCTGTCGCTGTTTCACAGTCTGTCAAGAGGAGCTCTGGGAGAGGGGTATCCTTAAAAAGAGAGGGTGGTGTGGTGACTCTGTGGCTCAGGATCTGCACCTGTGGCTGGGAGGTTGCCGGTTCAAATCCCGCGGCCGGCAGAGGAATCCTACTCCGTTGGGCCCCTGAGCAAGGCCCTTCACCCCAGCTGCTCCAGGGGCGCCGTATAAATGGCTGACCCTGCTCTCTGACCCCCAGCTTCTCTCCCTGTCTGTGTGTCTCATGGAGAGCAGGCTGGGGTCTGGGAGAAGACACAGTCCTCATGCAAGACATTGTACAGGGCCGATAAAGAGATCTGATCTCTCTCTTCCATCCTCAGACTCTGAGACAAACTCTCTGACTCTCTTTAAATCCAAACTCAAAACCTTTCCCACCTGTTGCACCAGGGCCTGTGTCTGATCGCCCTTCACCCGACCCGTATAAACCTGGGGGCTCTTGGTTTAGTTTTTCTCATACTTTTTCTGCACAGCGTCCTGCTCTTTGGAAAGGTGCGTCAGCGATGAGAGACATCACTGTTATTAAAGTGTATTTATAGACGCAGGATGCGTGCAGACTGGTCACGGGGCCACTGAGGTCGTTTCCTGTGGGTTCAGCTCCTCACCGACTCTCACAGGACGGACAGAAACAGAAACAGGTTCAAATGCCCCAAACTCCACAAACACTGTCTCCCCAGAGCTCCTGGGCTCCAGCGGGACCCGGCGGCCCGAGAGCCTGGTTCTGCTGGTCCAGCTCAGGGGGAGAAGTGTCTCTCAGCAGCTCTGGACAGCAGCCCTGCTCCCTCTCCTCACCAGCAGAGTCCTTCCCAGTGACCCGCCAGCAGGACCAGAGACGAGAGGGGACGAGGGGCTGAAACACTCCCTGTCACCCGTCTCCCCGGGGAAGAGGCTGGACAAGACCCTGGATCAGTCAGACAGCAGCAACAGGAGGAGCGAGACGGGCCTGGATTCCACACCCTGGAGAGAGGAGAGAGAATTCGTCTGGTTTCTTTGTGAAAATGAAGCCCAGAGACCGTCTTCAGCTCAGCTGGAGCTGTTGTACCTGGAGATGAACAGAACCTCTTGCTGCTGTATTTCAGACACACTGACTCTTTCCCAGGGGGATAAACTGTGTTCAGTGACTGTTTCAGTGGTTGCTGTGTTCAGTTGACTCTATCTCAAGTGAGATGATGCTTATTGATGGTGTGTACAGTGACTGTATCTCAGTGGATATGTGTTCAGTGACCCTGTGTCTCAGTGGAGATGGTGTGTGTTCAGTGACTCTGTGTCTCAGTGGAGATGGTGTTCAGTGACTCTGTGTCACAGTGCTGATAGTGTTCAGTGACTCTATGTCTAAGTGCTGATAGTGTTTAGTGACTCTGTGTCTCAGTAGAGATGTGTTCCCTGACTCTGTGTCCCAGTGCTGATGGCGTGTGTTCAGTGACTCTGTGTCCCAGTGCTGATGGCGTGTGATCAGTGACTCTGTGTCTCAGTGCTGATAGTGTTTAGTGACTGTGTGTCTCAGTACTGATGGTGTTCAGTGATTCTGTGTCCCAGTGCTGACAGTGATCAGTCAGTGACTCTGAGATTCAGTGGTGAACGTGATCACTAATCTCATTAAAAGACCAGCGACAATGAACCTATTAACCAAGTGTGAGATAGAGGCTGGGTGTGTAGAACACGGAAGTGTGCTGTCTTTACCATATTTGTCTGAAAATGCTTCACACTCAATTTAAAAAAACTCAGGCCCAGCAGTGTAAGGGAAATTGCGTCACAGCTCTCAGTATAAGACACTGACTCTCACACTCTGAGGCGCTGTGCTTGTCCTGGAGAGATACAGAGCAGAGAGTGATCACAGGGACAGGGTGAGAATGAGTGTGGACACTGAGAGAGGACTGCTGCTGGTGCTGCTACTCAACACTGCTCACCTCAGCACAGGTAAGAGCCTCCCTCCTCAACACACTGCACCTCACAGGACAGGTACAAGACACACACTGCAGTCTGATCGTCAGTGTGATTCAGTAGATCAGACAGAGAGGAGACACACACTGCAGTCTGATTGTCAGTGTGATTCAGTAGATCAGACAGAGAGGAGACACACACTGCAGTCTGATCGTCAGTGTGATTCAGTAGATCAGACAGAGAGAAGACACACACTGGAGTCTGATTGTCAGTGTGATTCAGTAGATCAGACAGAGAGGAGACACACTGCAGTCTGATCGTCAGTGTGATTCAGTAGATCAGACAGAGAGGAGACACACTGCAGTCTGATCGTCAGTGTGATTCAGTAGATCAGACAGAGAGAAGACACACACTGCAGTCTGATCGTCAGTGTGATTCAGTAGATCAGACAGAGTTTAATTGACCCTAATTAATTCTTAGGGATCTGAGTGGCAGGGAAGTGAGCCCCACAGTTACTGACCACAGACTGTGTCAGTTTCTCACACTAACAGATTATTGAGAATTTAATTATTTAATTTTCTTCCCCCAGGTGTCACTGTGTTTCTCTCCACTGTGGGAGGGAGTGTCACTCTGCCCTGTAGAGGAGTGATCAGGACAGACTGTTCCACAACTACATGGGTCTTCAGGTCCAGACCTGAGAGAACAGCTGTTGAACTGGTTACTCTGGGGAGGATCAGAGACCAGAAGCCAGGGAGAGTGAGTCTGGGGTCTGACTGCTCTCTGCACTTCCACACTCTCAGCACACAGGACACTGGACTGTACATCTGTCAGCAGTATGTGAATGGACAGACACAAGGAGAGAATTCTGCTGTCTATCTGTCCCTCCTTACCAGTAAGTCTCGTGTCAGTTTCATACCGCCGAATCTCAAATACATTTCTGATCATTCAAATAGGTTTTGTGGTTCTGAAGCAGAATTTTAATGGTTACACAGCCAACACATGAGTTAAAAACACAGTTGGATCATAATGTAATACAATTATTCTCTTGCACTGAAACCCCTTCTAACTTAAAATCCCTGAATTCGTGAGAGCTCTCAATGGAAACCAAAACAAACCTTTAAAAGGTCACCTCTGTGTCCAAGATAACACAAGTATAGAAACATGAGCTTCACTTTTAGATCACATTAGCAAGATAATCTGTGAATTACTGAAGTACTCTGCACTGCTTCAGACAAGACATGGAAATCAGACTGATAAAGGATCTGTAACCTGGAGTATCTGTGCAACACTGTCTTTAAACTGGTGCACACTGACTGCACTGTTCCCTGATACTACACTACCAGCAAACGGACTATTCTCACTCACTCTGAACATAGAAGCCTGTGCTCAGTTTGTTGGGCCCTCCAGATACGGGGTGGTCTGTGAACTCTGCACTAAGTGCTACTGTGTGCTGAGGTGGAGAACACTGTGCAGCAGGACAGATGTCTGCAGAAGAGGCTCTCAGTCCTTCCTGTGCTCCTCAGGGGCCAACAGCTCTGTCCTCTCTGCTCAGCCCTGAGTCAGTCCTGCTCTGTGACCTGTGATCTTGTCTCTCTGTTTCCCAGTTCAAGTCTCTCCAGGGGCAGAGCTGAGGACCGGCAGCACTGTGACTCTGCACTGTCTCCTGGACACTTACTGGAGTCCTGAACACTGTCCCTCACACCTACACTCTTATACAGTGATCTGGGTGACTGAGACAGGAGCTGAGCTGCAGGGAGACAGATACCAGATCAGCTCCTCTCCCTGCAGCTCCTATCTAACTGTGAAGCTCCAGCCCTCAGACCACAGCAGGCAGTGGAGATGTGATGTAACACAGGAGGGAGCAGTGACGTTCACACACAGATACTCCACTCTGCTCACAGGTACAGTCTGCTGCTGGTGCTTGTCTGTCTGTTCCTCTGTGTGACTGTGAGACTGCAGCCCTCAGACCACAGCCGGCAGTGGAGATGTGATGTAACACAGGAAGGAGCAGTGAAGGTCACACACAGATACTCCACTCTGCTCACAGGTACAGATTGTTCTTCTGCTGGCCAGAGTACAGAAATAACTTCTCAATTCTCAATGTCACAGGTGTTTTCTTCTCTCAATGGGCAATGAGATCCTTCATTCATACAGTCAAACGAACCTTTGGTTTCTACAGCACAGAGTACAACAAGTACTAAATGTATTTTCACCTCGACTCTTAAAGTAAGATGCCAATTAAGAAGAATTAACAACCGGTAATTCACCCATAATTAATTTACAGTATGTCTACGAGACAATGACAGTCTGCTGTCATTTTGCACACTTTAGACCTATCGCAGCCCTTAATCCTCTGCTGGAGAAACAGATTTCCTTCAGTCCCTGAGAGTGAGCCTGTCTCGTACCAGAGCACACTGACACGAGGAGAATGATGAGGGCGTTGTCTTGAGAGGGGTGCAGGAACGTGGGCTTCATTCTCAAGTACTGGAGGACACACAGCAGGGTTTAGACTCTAGGACAGCTCGACAAACAAACACCATCAAGAGAAAAGAGTCTGTTCTGTGTGGTTCTCACTACACCTGTGTATTTTCACAGACAAAGCAACTGTAACGACTGAATCAACTTCTACATCAACTCCAACCACACCTTCTAAAACAACTCCAACCTCAACCCCTACATCAACTCCAACCTCAACTCCTACATCAACTCCAACCTCGACTATGACAACCTCCTCTCCCAGAGTCTCCACTCCAGCACCTCAAACCTCGACTCCTCCTGCAGCTCCACTCACAGCAGGTACTGATCCCAGCCTCTCTCTCTCTCTGGACCCTCGGGAGTCCCGGCAGATCCCTGTGGATCAGGGGCTCCGTGTCCGAGCGGAGCTCTGCCCACTCATGACCCCGCACGGTCCACAGTCCACAGTGAGGGGCTGTGACAGGGAGATCACAGCTGGAAACACCTGGCAGTCCTTGTCTCTCCCAGTCTGAGGGGGAGCAGTTCTTCCTGCTGGTTTAAACTGCAGACAGCCTCTCTACAGGACACTGCTGCTGCTCTGTGATGCTCTGTTGTCTGGAGGGAGGAGCTGTCAGAGAAGTGTCTTTAAACACGGACAGAGTGACCTGTCACTGCTCTTACACTCCAGGGCTGAGTTTCCACAGGCTGACTGCAGCTCAGTGACCGAATCTGCAGGTTCGCTCCTGGAGTCAGACTGAGGTCATTACTGACAGGAAAGAGCTCCCTCTACTGGACAGCATTGTCCACTGCACTGTAACTGTCTGCCCATCCTCCTCTCCTCCTCCAGTCTCTCTCACTGTCTGCCCATCCTCTCCTCCTCCAGTCTCTCTCACTCTGTCCATCCTGCTCTCCCTCTCCAGTCTCTCTCTCACTATCTGTCCATCCTCCTCTCCCCTCCAGTCTCTCTCTCACTGTCTGTCCATCCTGCTCTACCCCTGCAGTCTCTCTCTCACTGTCTGTCCATCCTGCTCTCCCCCTCCAGTCTCTCTCTCACTGTCTGTCCATCCTGCTCTCCCCCTCCAGTCTCTCTCTCACTGTCTGTCCATCCTGCTCTACCCCTGCAGTCTCTCTCTCACTGTCTGTCCATCCTCCTCTCCTCGTCCAGTCTCTCTCACTCTGTCCATCCTCCTCTCCTCCTCCAGTCTCTCTCACTCTGTCCATCCTGCTCTCCCCCTCCAGTCTCTCTCTCACTGTCTGTCCATCCTGCTCTCCCCCTCCAGTCTCTCTCTCACTCTCTGTCCATCCTGCTCTCCCCCTCCAGTCTCCCTGACGATGCTCATTCTCATCCCTGTTGCCGTGGTGATGGCGGGAGCTGGGGTCTGTGTGCTGGTCCTCAGAGCCCGGAGGCGAGCAGGTGAGAGACTCAGCTCAGTGTCGTGACCCCCAGCCAGTGGGCGTGTGTGTGTGTGTGTGTGTGTGTGTGTGTGTATAAGTGCGTAGAGGTGTGTGTGTGAGTGTGTATACGCGCGTACAGGTGTGTGTGTGTAAGTGTGAGTGTGTATAATTGCGTACAGGTGTGTGTGTGTGTGTGTGTGTGTGTGTGTGTGTGTATAAGTGCGTACAGGTGTGTGTGAGTGTGTGTAAGTGTGAGTGTGTATAATTGCGTACAGGTGTGTGTGAGTGTGTGTAAGTGTGAGTGTGTATAACTGCGTACAGGTGTGTGTGAGTGTGTATAATTGCTTACAGGTGTGTGTGAGTGTGAGTGTGTATAAGTGCGTACAGGTGTGTGTGTGTGAGTATAAGTGCGTACAGGTGTGTGTGTGAGTGAGAGTGTGTTTGAGTGTGTGAGTGTGACAGTGTGACTGTGTTTGGCCACATCAGTGTTTTCCCTGTGATACACTGGCATCCTGCCCAGCCTGTACCCCCTGTGCCCTCTGTCTGCCCCGTCCGTCTCTGATGCCCCCACACCCCTCTCTCAGAGCAGAGCCGTACCTGAGGACGAGTCTACCCTGCGCAGTGCCCAGCCTGTCCCCCCTGTGCCCTCTGTCTGCCCTGTCCATCTCTGATGCCCCCACACCCCTCTCTCAGAGCAGAGCCGTACCTGAGGACGAGTCTGCCCTGCGCAGTGCCCAGCCTGTCCCCCCTGTGCCCTCTGTCTGCCCCGTCCATCTCTGATGCCCCCACACCCCTCTCTCAGAGCAGAGCCGTACCTGAGGACGAGTCTGCCCTGCGCAGTGCCCAGCCTGTACCCCCTGTGCCCTCTGTCTGCCCCGTCCGTCTCTGATGCCCCCACACCCCTCTCTCAGAGCAGAGCCGTACCTGAGGACGAGTCTGCCCTGCGCAGTGCCCAGCCTGTACCCCCTGTGCCCTCTGTCTGCCCCGTCCGTCTCTGATGCCCCCACACCCCTCTCTCAGAGCAGAGCCGTACCTGAGGACGAGTCTGCCCTGCACAGTGCCCAGCCTGTACCCCCTGTGCCCTCTGTCTGCCCCGTCCATCTCTGATGCCCCCACACCCCTCTCTCAGAGCAGAGCCGTACCTGAGGACGAGTCTGCCCTGCGCAGTGCCCAGCCTGTCCCCCCTGTGCCCTCTGTCTGCCCCGTCCATCTCTGATGCCCCCACACCCCTCTCTCAGAGCAGAGCCGTACCTGAGGACGAGTCTGCCCTGCGCAGTGCCCAGCCTGTACCCCCTGTGCCCTCTGTCTGCCCCGTCCATCTCTGATGCCCCCACACCCCTCTCTCAGAGCAGAGCCGTACCTGAGGACGAGTCTGCCCTGCGCAGTGCCCAGCCTGTACCCCTTGTGCCCTCTGTCTGCCCCGTCCATCTCTGATGCCCCCACACCCCTCTCTCAGAGCAGAGCCGTACCTGAGGACGAGTCTGCCCTGCGCAGTGCCCAGCCTGTACCCCCTGTGCCCTCTGTCTGCCCCGTCCATCTCTGATGCCCCCACACCCCTCTCTCAGAGCAGAGCCGTACCTGAGGACGAGTCTGCCCTGCGCAGTGCCCAGCCTGTACCCCCTGTGCCCTCTGTCTGCCCCGTCCATCTCTGATGCCCCCACACCCCTCTCTCAGAGCAGAGCCGTACCTGAGGACGAGTCTGCCCTGCGCAGTGCCCAGCCTGTACCCCCTGTGCCCTCTGTCTGCCCCGTCCATCTCTGATGCCCCCACACCCCTCTCTCAGAGCAGAGCCGTACCTGAGGACGAGTCTGCCCTGCGCAGTGCCCAGCCTGTACCCCCTGTGCCCTCTGTCTGCCCCGTCCATCTCTGATGCCCCCACACCCCTCTCTCAGAGCAGAGCCGTACCTGAGGACGAGTCTGCCCTGCCGCAGTGCCCAGCCTGTCCTGAAGGGGGCAGCGTGGCGCAGTTCACACCCGGGCCACGGAGCCCGGCGGCGCTCTCGGCTCTGATCCGACTCTGTTTTCCAGGCAGCGGGAACGAGGCTGGGAAGGGAGATGCAGCAGCGGTAAGTAGACCCCCCGCGCCCTCGCGGGACCAGCCCCTCGGACAGGTCTGGCTCAGACACGCCCTGCTGCCCAGCCAGGCCCATCCTCCTCCACCGCTGGGAGAGAGAGCAATATTCCCAGAGCTGCTTTCCCAGCACTGAAAGTACATTCCTTGCTGCTGCCTTCCTAGGATGACACCTGTGAGAGGACCAGGGGCAGGGTCATTCAGAACCGGTATTTCCGGAACGAAACGCTTAACAGACTCGATATAGACCTGAGCAAGATGGCCGCCATCTATATCTCAGGAGTACCAGCTGACCCGCTGCTGGAAAAGGCCTATGCAAGGAGACACAGGCGAGCTACATCAGGAAACAGGATATAAATGACCCTTCCCCCTGGTCCTCTTGCACACTGCTCAGCTGGAAGAAAACGCCCTTTTCCACGAAAGACCGAACCTTTAGCTTTCATCCGCAGAGGTTCAGAAATCGATCTGATAAAAAACAAACAAACAGGGCACGGTAGGTTTGGAGGTAGAGTAATTCACAGCCTAGTTCAGGAGGGTGAGGCAAGTGTTTCTCTCGTGAGAAATGGGCAATATCGGTGAACCGTCCTTCCTGTCTCTCCCTCACAGAGTGACCCCACCGACCTCTCCTACGCCACGGTCAACTTCAGCGCAGCCAGACAGAGAGACCCGGCCCCTGCTGCCCAGAGCACAGAGTACGCCACAATCAGACTGCGCTAGAGGACACAGGCTCTCCACACTGACTCACTGCTAAAGCACACTGCTGCCCAGAGCACACAGTACGCCACAGTCAGACTGCGCTAGAGGACACAGGCTCTCCACACTGACTCACTGCTAAAGCACACTGCTGCCCAGAGCACAGAGTACGCCACACTCAGACTGCGCTAGAGGACACAGCCTCTCCACACTGACTCACTGCTAAAGCACACTGCTGCCCAGAGCACAGAGTACGCCACACTCAGACTGCGCCAGAGGACACAGGCTCTCCACACTGACCCACTGCTAAAGCACACTGCTGCCCAGAGCACAGAGTACGCCACACTCAGACTGCGCCAGAGGACACAGGCTCTCCACACTGACCCACTGCTAAAGCACACTGCTGCCCAGAGCACAGAGTACGCCACACTCAGACTGCGCCAGAGGACACAGGCTCTCCACACTGACTCACTGCTAAAGCACACTGCTGCCCAGAGCACAGAGTACGCCACACTCAGACTGCGCTAGAGGACACAGGCTCTCCACACTGACCCACTGCTAAAGCACACTGCTGCCCAGAGCACAGAGTACGCCACAGTCAGACTGCGCCAGAGGACACAGGCTCTCCACACTGACTCACTGCTAAGCACACTGCTGCCCAGAGCACAGAGTACGCCACACTCAGACTGCGCCAGAGGACACAGCCTCTCCACACTGACTCACTGCTAAAGCACACTGCTGCCCAGAGCACACAGTACGCCACACTCAGACTGCGCCAGAGGACACAGCCTCTCCACACTGACTCACTGCTAAAGCACACTGCTGCCCAGAGCACAGAGTACGCCACACTCAGACTGCGCTAGAGGACACAGGCTCTCCACACTGACTCACTGCTAAAGCACACTGCTGCCCAGAGCACACAGTACGCCACACTCAGACTGCGCCAGAGGACACAGGCTCTCCACACTGACTCACTGCTAAAGCACACTGCTGCCCAGAGCACAGAGTACACCACAGTCAGACTGCGCTAGAGGACACAGCCTCTCCACACTGACTCACTGCTAAAGCACACTGCTGCCCAGAGCACAGAGTACACCACATTCAGACTGCGCTAGAGGACACAGGCTCTCCACACTGACTCACTGCTAAAGCACACTGCTGCCCAGAGCACAGAGTACGCCACAGTCAGACTGCGCCAGAGGACACAGCCTCTCCACACTGACTCACTGCTAAAGCACACTGCTGCCCAGAGCACAGAGTACGCCACAGTCAGACTGCGCTAGAGGACACAGGCTCTCCACACTGACTCACTGCTAAAGCACACTGCTGCCCAGAGCACAGAGTACGCCACACTCAGACTGCGCCAGAGGACACAGGCTCTCCACACTGACTCACTGCTAAAGCACACTGCTGCCCAGAGCACAGAGTACGCCACACTCAGACTGCGCCAGAGGACACAGCCTCTCCACACTGACTCACTGCTAAAGCACACTGCTGCACAGAGCACAGAGTACGCCACACTCAGACTGCGCTAGAGGACACAGGCTCTCCACACTGACTCACTGCTAAAGCACACTGCTGCCCAGAGCACAGAGTACGCCACACTCAGACTGCGCCAGAGGACACAGCCTCTCCACACTGACTCACTGCTAAAGCACACTGCTGCACAGAGCACAGAGTACGCCACACTCAGACTGCGCTAGAGGACACAGGCTCTCCACACTGACTCACTGCTAAAGCACACTGCTGCCCAGAGCACACAGTACGCCACACTCAGACTGCGCCAGAGGACACAGGCTCTCCACACTGACTCACTGCTAAAGCACACTGCTGCCCAGAGCACAGAGTACACCACAGTCAGACTGCGCTAGAGGACACAGCCTCTCCACACTGACTCACTGCTAAAGCACACTGCTGCCCAGAGCACAGAGTACACCACAGTCAGACTGCGCTAGAGGACACAGGCTCTCCACACTGACTCACTGCTAAAGCACACTGCTGCCCAGAGCACAGAGTACGCCACAGTCAGACTGCGCTAGAGGACACAGGCTCTCCACACTGACTCCCTGCTAAAGCACACTGCTGCCCAGAGCACAGAGTACGCCACAGTCAGACTGCGCCAGAGGACACAGCCTCTCCACACTGACTCACTGCTAAAGCACACTGCTGCCCAGAGCACAGAGTACGCCACAGTCAGACTGCGCTAGAGGACACAGGCTCTCCACACTGACTCACTGCTAAAGCACACTGCTGCCCAGAGCACAGAGTACGCCACAGTCAGACTGCGCCAGAGGACACAGGCTCTCCACACTGACTCCCTGCTAAAGCACACTGCTGCCCAGAGCACAGAGTACGCCACAATCAGACTGCACTAGAAAACACAGCCTCTCCACACTGACTCACTGCTAAAGCACACTGCTGCCCAGAGCACAGAGTACACCACAGTCAGACTGCGCCAGAGGACACAGCCTCTCCACACTGACTCACTGCTAAAGCACACTGCTGCCCAGAGCACAGAGTACGCCACAGTCAGACTGCGCCAGAGGACACAGCCTCTCCACACTGACTCACTGCTAAAGCACACTGCTGCCCAGAGCACAGAGTACGCCACAGTCAGACTGCGCCAGAGGACACAGCCTCTCCACACTGACTCACTGCTAAAGCACACTGCTGCCCAGAGCGCAGAGTACGCCACAGTCAGACTGCGCCAGAGGACACAGTCTCTCCACACTGACTCACTGCTAAAGCACACTGCTGCCCAGAGCGCAGAGTACGCCACAGTCAGACTGCGCCAGAGGACACAGGCTCTCCACACTGACTCACTGCTAAAGCACACTGCTGCCCAGAGCACAGAGTACGCCACACTCAGACTGCGCTAGAGGACACAGCCTCTCCACACTGACTCACTGCTAAAGCACACTGCTGCCCAGAGCACAGAGTACGCCACACTCAGACTGCGCTAGAGGACACAGCCTCTCCACACTGACTCACTGCTAAAGCACACTGCTGCCCAGAGCACAGAGTACACCACTGTCAGACTGCGCTAGAGGACACAGCCTCTCCACACTGACTCACTGCTAAAGCACACTGCTGCCCAGAGCACAGAGTACACCACAGTCAGACTGCGCTAGAGGACACAGCCTCTCCACACTGACTCACTGCTAAAGCACGCTGCTGCCCAGAGCACAGAGTACGCCACAGTCAGACTGCGCCAGAGGACACAGGCTCTCCACACTGACTCACTGCTAAAGCACACTGCTGCCCAGAGCACAGAGTACGCCACAGTCAGACTGCGCCAGAGGACACAGCCTCTCCACACTGACTCACTGCTAAAGCACACTGCTGCCCAGAGCACAGAGTACGCCACAGTCAGACTGCGCCAGAGGACACAGCCTCTCCACACTGACTCACTGCTAAAGCACACTGCTGCCCAGAGCACAGAGTACGCCACAGTCAGACTGCGCCAGAGGACACAGCCTCTCCACACTGACTCACTGCTAAAGCACACTGCTGCCCAGAGCGCAGAGTACGCCACAGTCAGACTGCGCCAGAGGACACAGTCTCTCCACACTGACTCACTGCTAAAGCACACTGCTGCCCAGAGCGCAGAGTACGCCACAGTCAGACTGCGCCAGAGGACACAGGCTCTCCACACTGACTCACTGCTAAAGCACACTGCTGCCCAGAGCGCAGAGTACGCCACACTCAGACTGCGCTAGAGGACACAGCCTCTCCACACTGACTCACTGCTAAAGCACACTGCTGCCCAGAGCACAGAGTACGCCACACTCAGACTGCGCTAGAGGACACAGCCTCTCCACACTGACTCACTGCTAAAGCACACTGCTGCCCAGAGCACAGAGTACACCACAGTCAGACTGCGCCAGAGGACACAGCCTCTCCACACTGACTCACTGCTAAAGCACGCTGCTGCCCAGAGCACAGAGTACGCCACAGTCAGACTGCGCCAGAGGACACAGGCTCTCCACACTGACTCACTGCTAAAGCACACTGCTGCCCAGAGCACAGAGTACACCACAGTCAGACTGCGCTAGAGGACACAGCCTCTCCACACTGACCCACTGCTAATGCACACTGCTGCCCAGAGCACAGAGTACGTAACAGTCAGACTGCGTCAGAGGACACAGGCTCTCCACACTGACTCACTGCTAAAGCACACTGCTGCCCAGAGCACAGAGTACGCCACAGTCAGACTGCGCCAGAGGACACAGCCTCTCCACACTGACCCACTGCTAAAGCACACTGCTGCCCAGAGCACAGAGTACACCACAATCAGACTGCGCCAGAGGACACAGTCTCTCCACACTGACTCACTGCTAAAGCACACTGCTGCCCAGAGCATAGAGTATGCCACAGTCAGACTGCGCTAGAGGACACAGCCTCTCCACACTGACTCCCTGCTAAAGCACACTGCTGCCCAGAGCACAGAGTACACCACAGTCAGACTGCGCTAGAGGACACAGCCTCTCCACACTGACTCCCTGCTAAAGCACACTGCTGCCCAGAGCACAGAGTACACCACAGTCAGACTGCGCCAGAGGACACAGCCTCTCCACACTGACTCACTGCTAAAGCACGCTGCTGCCCAGAGCACAGAGTACGCCACAGTCAGACTGCGCCAGAGGACACAGGCTCTCCACACTGACTCACTGCTAAAGCACACTGCTGCCCAGAGCACAGAGTACACCACAGTCAGACTGCGCTAGAGGACACAGCCTCTCCACACTGATCCACTGCTAAAGCACACTGCTGCCCAGAGCACAGAGTACGCCACAGTCAGACTGCACTAGAGGACACAGGCTCTCCACACTGACTCACTGCTAAAGCACACTGCTGCCCAGAGCACAGAGTACACCACAGTCAGACTGCGCTAGAGGACACAGCCTCTCCACACTGACCCACTGCTAATGCACACTGCTGCCCAGAGCACAGAGTACGCCACAGTCAGACTGCGCCAGAGGACACAGTCTCCCCACACTGACTCACTGCTAAAGCACACTGCTGCCCAGAGCACAGAGTACACCACAGTCAGACTGCGCTAGAGGACACAGCCTCTCCACACTGACTCACTGCTAAAGCACACTGCTGCCCAGAGCACAGAGTACGCCACAGTCAGACTGCGCCAGAGGACACAGCCTCTCCACACTGACTCACTGCTAAAGCACGCTGCTGCCCAGAGCACAGAGTACGCCACAGTCAGACTGCGCCAGAGGACACAGGCTCTCCACACTGACTCACTGCTAAAGCACACTGCTGCCCAGAGCACAGAGTACACCACAGTCAGACTGCGCTAGAGGACACAGCCTCTCCACACTGACCCACTGCTAAAGCACACTGCTGCCCAGAGCACAGAGTACGCCACAGTCAGACTGCGCCAGAGGACACAGGCTCTCCACACTGACTCACTGCTAAAGCACACTGCTGCCCAGAGCACAGAGTACACCACAGTCAGACTGCGCTAGAGGACACAGCCTCTCCACACTGACCCACTGCTAATGCACACTGCTGCCCAGAGCACAGAGTACGCCACAGTCAGACTGCGCCAGAGGACACAGGCTCTCCACACTGACTCACTGCTAAAGGACACTGCTGCCCAGAGCACAGAGTACGCCACAGTCAGACTGCGCCAGAGGACACAGCCTCTCCACACTGACCCACTGCTAAAGCACACTGCTGCCCAGAGCATAGAGTATGCCACAGTCAGACTGCGCTAGAGGACACAGCCTCTCCACACTGACTCACTGCTAAAGCACACTGCTGCCCAGAGCACAGAGTACGCCACACTCAGACTGCGCTAGAGGACACAGGCTCTCCACACTGACTCACTGCTAAAGCACACTGCTGCCCAGAGCACAGAGTACGCCACAGTCAGACTGCGCCAGAGGACACAGCCTCTCCACACTGACTCACTGCTAAAGCACACTGCTGCCCAGAGCACAGAGCACGCCACAGTCAGACTGCGCCAGAGGACACAGGCTCTCCACACTGACTCACTGCTAAAGCACACTGCTGCCCAGAGCGCAGAGTACGCCACACTCAGACTGCGCTAGAGGACACAGCCTCTCCACACTGACTCACTGCTAAAGCACACTGCTGCCCAGAGCACAGAGTATGCCACAGTCAGACTGCGCCAGAGGACACAGCCTCTCCACACTGACCCACTGCTAATGCACACTGCTGCCCAGAGCACAGAGTACGCCACAGTCAGACTGCGCTACAGGACACAGCCTCTCCACACTGACTCACTGCTAAAGCACACTGCTGCCCAGAGCACAGAGTACGCCACACTCAGACTGCGCTAGAGGACACAGCCTCTCCACACTGACTCACTGCTAAAGCACACTGCTGCCCAGAGCACAGAGTACACCACAGTCAGACTGCGCTAGAGGACACAGCCTCTCCACACTGACCCACTGCTAATGCACACTGCTGCCCAGAGCACAGAGTACGCCACAGTCAGACTGCGCCAGAGGACACAGCCTCTCCACACTGACTCACTGCTAAAGCACACTGCTGCCCAGAGCACAGAGTACGCCACAGTCAGACTGCGCTACAGGACACAGCCTCTCCACACTGACTCACTGCTAAAGCACGCTGCTGCCCAGAGCACAGAGTACACCACAGTCAGACTGCGCCAGAGGACAATGATTGCCTGCAAATGGGCATTTCGTAATTCCAAATAAAAATGGGCTAAATACAGTGTTTAATCCAGCTGTGCTTACAATGTCCTACTTCTTGATCTGCATTTGTGCCAGTGCTGCTGTAAAACTTTGCTGTTAAATCTGTTCTATTCCTATTTTTATACCTAAGGGTATTGTTTTAAATGAGAATAAAGATGACTGTTCTTTACCTTTCTTTCCTCTGTATGTAAAAATCAGCAGTCGACATGTTTTTTTTATGCTTTATTTCGGGATTTACTATATTTACTACAAGCTAACATTTGCGATACAGTGTGTATAATAATGTAGCATCATGAATATATCTAGTGCAATGTTTACTATCAGGGCTAAGCTAACATTCTGAGATAAGGCTTGGCTGTATCATACAACTCTTTGACAGCATATTAGCCGAGATCAGGAGATTCAGAAGCCAGACTCGGTAGTGAGAAGGTTAAACAATCAGTTCCTGGTGTCAAGTTCAGTCCAGGATTCTTCTGTAGGGAAAATCATATGGAATAACAATCAGTTCTTGCTTACTGGAGCAACAGAATTCAACTGACTGAGACTGAGAGTGTCTGAACACAATATTTCTGGAGTTTACAGCCTGTGGACAGACCTGCTCTAGACTGACTCCACTGCTCTGTTACTGGAGTTTACAGCCTGTGGACAGACCTGCTCTAGACTGACTCCACTGCTCTGTTACTGGAGCTTACAGCCTGTGGACAGACCTGCTCTGGACTGACTCCACTGCTCCGTTACTGGAGTTTACAGCCTGTGGACGGACCTGCTCTAGACTGACTCCACTGCTCTGTTACTGGAGTTTACAGCCTGTGGACAGACCTGCTCTAAACTGACTCCACTGCTCTGTTACTTGCCTGCGAGTTTGCTGTTCCTCCTCTTGGTATAGATGACGACTCCAACGACCAGAGGGATGATCAGGACAATGAAGAAGACGGTCAGTCTCACGGACAACACTGCAGCCGACACAAATGACACAAGAGTCGGTTTCATTATATTAAAGGTACTCATGACTTCCATCTAGACATCCGCCTGACCCAGACTCCCTGGTTGTTGACCGGCAGTGGCCTGGACTCTGCCCTTCAGCTGCCTGCCTATACTGTACAAGCTTCACTAAGGACATAAGCTGGTAAGACAGGTCACAGACATACACCGTCACTACCCACCTCCTCCCTGACTAAACATTTTGCAAAAACAGCCCATGAAGTCACTGACTGAAGTGCGTCTCCAGAGGACCCGGAGCCGAGAGTCACAGGTCTACATGTACAAGACAGCCGCTCAGAAGCTGAGAAACAGGGAGGCCTGGGGGGAGGGGGAGGGGGGGACAGTTCTGTCTCCTTGTCTGTCGCACCCATCTGGCCCTGGTGAGAGAGAGAGGGGGGTCTGTGTCTCTCAGCCCAGCCCCGTGTTTCCTGCGTGTCCTCTCTCAGGCAAACCCTCGAGTGTGAAGACAGGTCCGGACGCTCGCAGCCCGTTTAAACACCAGAATGGACACCCAGTGGCTCATGGACAACACAACACAGCCTGTGTCCATCATCGGCAGGGGCTGCTATGTACCTGTCACTGATGAGCTTGTCATTTCTGGTCCTGGTCCTGGCTCTGACTGGGTCACTGGTGTCTTCTCTGCTGGGGAGGTCTCTGTTCTCCCGGGTTTCTGAGGGGTCGGTCTTGCACCAGACCCATCTGGAGAGAAAGAGAGGATTCAGGAGCACATCAGGAAGGTCAGCGCTGTGACTGCTGACCAGGGTCAGCTCCTGGTCCGACAGTCTGCCCCTGCTTGTCCCTGCGCACTGCAGCTGTATTTAATACAGTATGTTTAACCAGGAAACCATGCAAGGAAACATTAACAACTATTTTATTCACACACTGGTGACAACATCTGTGAGACTCTCACTGCTCCCTCCTGTGTCAGACCACATCTCCACTGCCTGCTGTGGTCTGAGGGCTGCAGTCTCACAGTCACACAGAGGAACAGACAGACAAGCACCAGCAGCAGACTGTACCTGTGAGCAGAGTGGAGTATCTGTGTGTGAACTTCACTGCTCCCTCCTGTGTCAGACCACATCTCCACTGCCTGCTGTGGTCTGAGGGCTGCAGTCTCACAGTCACACAGAGGAACAGACAGACAAGCACAAGCAGCAGACTGTACCTGTGAGCAGAGTGGAGTATCTGTGTGTGACCTTCACTGCTCCCTCCTGTGTTACATCACATCTCCACTGCCTGCTGTGGTCTGAGGGCTGGAGCTTCACAGTCAGATTGGAGCTGCAGGGAGAGGAGCTGATCTGGTATCTGTCTCCCTGCAGCTCAGCTCCTGTCTCAGTCACCCAGATCACTGTATAAGAGTGTTGGTGTGAGGGACAGTGTCCAGGACCCCAGTAGAGGTCCAGGAGACAGTGCAGAGTCACAGTGCTGCCGGTCCTCAGCTCTGCCCCTGGAGAGACTTGAACTGGGAAACAGAGAGACAAGATCACAGGTCACAGAGCAGGACTGACTCAGGGCTGAGCAGAGAGGACAGAGCAGCTTCTCTGTCAAATATGCAAACACAGGACTTTTTAAGAAACGCTTTCAAACAACAAAATAAAAAAACAACAACTCAGAGGAACAGAAAAGGGCTTTGGAGCTAAACACTTGAAAAACTCTCTGTGGTTTTGAGTTTTGCCCCCTTGCTGGTGTGTGTGAACTGTCCCAGTTTGCGGACTGACTGTCTTGTTGTGTCACCGATCGCACACGCCTCAGTACAAAGACACACCACCAGGAGTTCCTGCACTGTCTGTGTGTTTACCGAACGCGTTCGCTGTAAGAGGAGTTTTAATGCAATTTCCCTGCAATTTCCCTCATGGGATCAATAAAGTATCTATCTATCCTTAAAATAAGAATAAACTGCTGTTTGTTTGAATGCAGCTGGTAGCAAACGTTGTGCACAGAGTGAGACACAGGCTGGCTGATAGGTCTCCGCTCCCCTGTGGCAGACTTTAAGAGCAAGGTATCCAACGGAGGCGACAGAATAAACAGAGGGCTCCTTGGTAATTATTTCCTGCCCCTATAATTATTTTATTCCCTAAATAAATAAAGCCTCGGGAAACAGTGTGATTCGATCAAACAGACGTCATCTGGTTGCTGCTGGGTCTCAGTCCAGCACAGGACTGTCAGCACGTCCGTCAACAGTGAAACCGTGTAGCGTCCCAGTCTGCCGCCCTGAGCGGAACAGGCACCTGACCATCTGAACGCCACCTTGTCCCTCTGTCGGTGTGTTTCGGGACGTCCCACAGAGGCGTTCTTTCGTGAGGAATCGTTGCCCGATTGTGTTTTTAATTCCGATGCGATGGCCAGCAGAATCCTGCTTTAAGACACAACACCTGGCTGAAATATCAGGAAAATATATTTGAGATTCGGCGGTATGAAACTGACAGAGACTTACTGGTGAGGAGGGACAGATAGACACGAGAATCCTCTCCTTGCTGCTGGTCATTGACATACTGCTGACAGATGTACAGTCCAGTGTCCTGTGTGCTGAGAGTGTGGACGTGCAGAGAGCAGTCAGACCCCAGACTCACTCTCCCTGGCTTCTGGTCTGTGATCCTCCCCAGAGTAACCAGTTCAACAGCTGCTCTCTGAGATCTGGACATGAAGACCCATGCAATTGTGGAACAGTCTGTCCTGATCACTCCTCTACAGGGCAGAGTGACACTCCCTCCCACAGTGGAGAAAAACACAGTGACACCTGGGGGAAGAAAATTAAATAATTAAATTCTCAATAATCTGTTAGTGTGACACTCCCTCCCACAGTGGAGAACACGTCGGGGACAACACCTGGGGGGAAACAGAGGGTCAATCTGGCCAGTCACGGTCTCTGTGGAGCCACAAAACCAACCAGGACAAGGCAAATGCATGTAATTCAACTGTATTTGTCATCATGCCTCCACTGGTGCATTGTATAGTGAAAAGTGTCTCTCAGGAGTCTCGCAGGTGCAGTATAGAAACAGGACAGCAGACAGTAACACAATAACAATAACAGTGTAAACAGCAGTACAGCATTGCACAAGCAGCAGCGTGATTCTCACGTTTTTCGACACGACGAGCTTCACTCAACGTGAAAAGACCGACTTGTTGAACTGGCTTAGAAAGACCATCACACCCTGCACCGTCGGGTGACAGGTTCTGTCAGGTCCCCTGATGACCAGCTCACATCGATCGCTGCACACGCTGGGGACAGGACTTCAAATAGCACTTCCTGCGCCGAGCTGCTGCACACCGCGGTTCCTCATTCTCTCAGCACCGGTTCTCACGCAGGAGGGAGGCTCTTACCTGTGCTGAGGTGAGCAGTGTTGAGTAGCAGCAGCAGCAGCAGTCCTCTCTCAGTGTCCACACTCATTCTCACCCTGTCCCTGTGATCACTCTCTGCTCTGTATCTCTCCAGGACAAGCACAGCGCCTCAGAGTGTGAGAGTCAGTGTCTTATACTGAGAGCTGTGACGCAATTTCCCTTACACTGCTGAGTCTCTTCTCCACAATTTATTTTGAACTTTGTGATAAATATACGTGTTTGAACGTACGGCGCAGTGAGACCGACACTTCCTGTCTCTTCAAACACGGGCTGAGTTTCTCTCTGTGGTCTGGACTCGAACCTGGGTTTCAAGGTCTGGGTCTGCGCTGCACTTCGTACATAGGTGAGCTGACACACACACACACACACACACACACACACACACACACACTAGTGCGGGTCAGTCTTGGTACAGTATCAGGCCCCAGTGTGTTGAGAGTGTGTAGCCCTGGGGTTGTGTTAGTGCGGGTCAGTCTTGGTACAGTATCAGGCCCCAGTGTGTAGAGAGTGTGTAGCCCTGGGGTTGTGTTAGTGCGGGTCAGTCTTGGTACAGTATCAGGCCCCAGTGTGTACAGAGTGTGTAGCCCTGGGGTTGTGTTAGTGCGGGTCAGTCTTGGTACAGTATCAGGCCCCAGTGTGTAGAGAGTGTGTAGTGCTGGGGTTGTGTTAGTGCGGGTCAGTCTTGGTACAGTATCAGGCCCCAGTGTGTAGAGAGTGTGTAGCCCTGGGGTTGTATTAGTGCGGGTCAGTCTTGGTACAGTATCAGGCCCCAGTGTGTAGAGAGTGTGTAGCGCTGGGGTTGTGTTAGTGTGGGTCAGTCTTGGTACAGTATCAGGCCCCAGTGTGTAGAGAGTGTGTAGCCCTGGGGTTGTGTTAGTGTGGGTCAGTCTTGGTACAGTATCAGGCCCCAGTGTGTAGAGAGTGTGGAGCCCTGGGGTTGTGTTAGTGCGGGTCAGTCTTGGTACAGTATCAGGCCCCAGTGTGTAGAGAGTGTGTAGCCCTGGGGTTGTGTTAGTGCGGGTCAGTCTTGGTACAGTATCAGGCCCCAGTGTGTAGAGTGTGTAGCGCTGGGGTTGTGTTAGTGCGGGTCAGTCTTGGTACAGTATCAGGCCCCAGTGTGTAGAGAGTGTGTAGCGCTGGGGTTGTGTTAGTGCGGGTCAGTCTTGGTACAGTATCAGGCCCCAGTGTGTAGAGAGTGTGGAGCCCTGGGGTTGTGTTAGTGTGGGTCAGTCTTGGTACAGTATCAGGCCCCAGTGTGTAGAGAGTGTGTAGCGCTGGGGTTGTGTTAGTGTGGGTCAGTCTTGGTACAGTATCAGGCCCCAGTGTGTAGAGAGTGTGTAGCGCTGGGGTTGTGTTAGTGCGGGTCAGTCTTGGTACAGTATCAGGCCCCAGTGTGTAAAGAGTGTGTAGCGCTGGGGTTGTGTTAGTGCGGGTCAGTCTTGGTACAGTATCAGGCCCCAGTGTGTAGAGAGTGTGTAGCCCTGGGGTTGTGTTAGTGCGGGTCAGTCTTGGTACAGTATCAGGCCCCAGTGTGTAGAGAGTGTGTCAGGCAGTGTGTCAGGCCCCACTCTTGTGCACCTGTGTGATTTCTGGGTAAGTCTACGCTGGCAGTCCTGAGGGAGGCATGGCGACACCCTGGTGTGTTCACTTCCTTCTGGGTGAACTGGCGCTGGTGTGAGTGAGTGAGTGTGTGCGCACGTGTGTGTGTGTGTGTGTGTGTGTGTCCTGAGATGTAGTGGTGTCCCTGCCTTCCCTCTGCTTGCCTGCGACCCTGGCCTGAACAAAGCAGCAGGCAAATGTATATAGACAAAACTATTCAGTCCATAAAAATGAAAATATTTAGCTGGAAAACATACATTCAGTCAGATTATAACCCACTAGATGTGAAGGAATTCATCCTGTGTTTTAAGAATGCGGAAGTACTGTATCAGCGTTACTATATATGTCTGAAAATGTGTTGCTTTTAAGTTTAGAATACCAGCAGGATACCAGGAAATCGCATCACAGCTCTCAGTATAAGACACCGACTCTCACACTCTGAGGCGCTGTGCTTGTCCTGGAGAGATACAGAGCAGAGAGTGATCACAGGGACAGGGTGAGAATGAGTGTGGACACTGAGAGAGGACTGCTGCTGGTGCTGCTACTCAACACTGCTCACCTCAGCGCAGGTAAGAGCCTCCCTCCTGCGTGAGAACCGGCACTGAGAGAATGAGGAACCGCGGTGTGCAGCAGCTCGGCGCAGGAAGTGCTATTTGAAGTCCTGTCCCCACCGTGTGCAGCGATCGATGTGAGCTGGTCATCAGGGGACCTGACAGAACCTGTCACCCGATGGTGCAGGGTGTGATGGTCTTTCTAACACACACGCACACACTGACACTGACACTGACACACTGACACACACACACAGACACACACACACTGACACTGACACTGACACACGGACACTGACACACTGACACACTGACACACTGACACACACACACAGACACACACAGACACACACACACTGACACTGACACACTGACACACACACACAGACACTGACACACTGACACACACACACACACACACACACACACAGACACACTGACACACTGACACACTGACACTGACACTGACACACTGACACACACACACAGACACACACTGACACTGACACACTGACACACACACACAGACACACACAGACACACACACCAAACAGAACAACACCGCTGGCTGCTGTGTCAGAGCCCTGCTGGGGGCCGGAAACGCCCGCCGCCACACCACAGTGACACGGGCACAGAGGCCAGCAGACACTTCCCCTTTCCACCCGAGCTCGGAGCCGCGCGGCAGCGCCGCGTTCAGCCACCCCCTGCTGGGCTGCAGGCGGCCTTGAGACTCTGAGCGCAGGGCGCTCGAGACGGGGCGCGCGGGTACGAGACGGGGCGCGCGGATACGAGATGGGGTGCGCGGTCACGAGAGGGGGCGTGCTGAGAGGCTGAGCGCGGGGGGAAAGGGCTTGATGACAGAGACTTCACACTCAAGAGCATCACACAGCGGACTCAGACAGGAGACACTGCAGGTGAGGAGAGGAGACACTGCAGGTGAGGAGGGGAGAGACTGCAGACAGGAGACACTGCAGGTGAGGAGAGGAGACACTGCAGACAGGAGACACTGCAGGTGAGGAGAGGAGAGACTGCAGACAGGAGACACTGCAGGTGAGGAGAGGAGAGACTGCAGGTGAGGAGAGGAGACACTGCAGGTGAGGAGAGGAGACACTGCAGACAGGAGACACTGCAGGCAGGAGACACTGCAGGTGAGGAGAGGAGACACTGCAGGTGAGGAGAGGAGAGACTGCAGACAGGAGACACTGCAGGTGAGGACAGGAGAGACTGCAGACAGGAGACACTGCAGGTGAGGAGAGGAGACACTGCAGGTGCTTCACTGGTCTGCAGGCACTGATGGTCAGTGCTGGCAGAGTCCGTGTCCAGCTCATACCTGCCTGGGAACACACAGCTGTCCAAGCGTGTAAAAGTGTTTACAGGATGACTGAGGGTTTAATTGGTCCTAATTAAGAGCCCAGCGGGACTGAAAAGCAGGAGAAACAGAGGATCGGAGTGGCAGGGAAGTGAGCCCCACAGTTACTGACCACAGACTCTCAGTGTCTCACTCTGACAGATTACTGAGAATTGAATTTCTTCATTTCCTTCCCCCAGGTGTTGTCCCCAATGTGTTCTCCACTGTGGGAGGGAGTGTCACTCTGCCCTGTAGAGGAGTGATAAATACAGCTCCAGACTGTTCCACAACTACATGGGTCTTCAGCTCCAGACCTCAGAGAACAGCTGTTGAACTGGTTACTCTGGGGAGGATCAGAGACCAGGAGCCAGGGAGAGTGAGTCTGGGGTCTGACTGCTCTCTGCACGTCCACACTCTCAGCACACAGGACGCTGGACTGTACATCTGTCAGCAGTTTGTCAATGACCAGCAGCGAGGACAGGATTCTCGTGTCTATCTGTCCCTCCTCACCAGTAAGTCTCGTGTCAGTTTCATACCGCCGAATCTCAAATTGTAAAGATTCAAACAGGTTTTGTCTCTCTGAAGCAGACTTTTACTGGTTCCTCAACCTTCACGTTAGAGTTAAAAACACAACTGGACCATAATGCAATAAAACAATTCTCTCAAGTCAAAAAACCCCGTTGCTAAAGAAATGAACTTGCCCTCACCTGATTGCAAACTGATTCTGAGCTATAACTGCAATGATGTGCAGAAACAATGATAATACATTTGCAGTTTGAACCCTGCTCTGTGACCTGTGATCTCGTCTCTCTGTTTCCCAGTTCAAGTCTCTCCAGGGGCAGAGCTGAAGACCAGCAGCACTGTGACTCTGCACTGTCTCCTGGACATTTACTGGGGTCCTGCACTCTGTCTCTCATACCTACAAGCATCAATTAAAGTGATCTGGGTGACTGAGACAGGAGCTGAGCTGCAGGGAGACAGATACCAGATCAGCTCCTCTCCCTGCAGGTCCACACTGACTGTGAGACTGCAGCCCTCAGACCACAGCCGGCAGTGGAGATGTGATGTAACACAGGAGGGAGCAGTGACGTTCACACACAGATACTCCACTCTGCTCACAGGTACAGTCTGCTGCTGGTGCTTGTCTGTCTGTTCCTCTGTGTGACTGTGAGACTGCAGCCCTCAGACCACAGCCGGCAGTGGAGATGTGATGTAACACAGGAGGGAGCAGTGAGAGTCTCACAGATGTTGTCACCAGTGTGTGAATAAAATAGTTGTTAATGTTTCCTTGCATGGTTTCCTGGTTAAACATACTGTATTAAATACAGCTCCAGTGCGCAGGGACAAGCAGGGGCAGACTGTCGGACCAGGAGCTGACCCTGGTCAGCAGTCACAGCGCTGACCTTCCTGATGTGCTCCTGAATCCTCTCTTTCTCTCCAGATGGGTCTGGTGCAAGACCGACCCCTCAGAATCCCGGGAGAACAGAGACCTCACCAGCAGGGAAGACACCAGTGACACCAGTAGTGACCCAGTCAGAGCCAGGATCAGGAGGCACAGCAGTGCCACCACATGCTGTGGCCGCAGTGTCCGGCGTGTTTGTCCTGGTTCTGCTGGTCAGTGCAGTGGGAGTGGTCATCTACATGAGGAGGACCAAGAGACAGAGGGGTCAGTGTGTGTGTGTCTCTGTGATGATCACAGTGTCCAGTGTGCTGGTCAGTGCAGTGGGAGTGGTCATTATCATGAGACAGAGGGGTCAGTGTGTGTGTGGAGGTGTGTGAGTATCTCTGTGATGATCACAGTGTCCAGTGTGCTGGTCAGTGCAGTGGGAGTGGTCATTATCATGAGACAGAGGGGTCAGTGTGTGTGAGTGTCTCTGTGATGATCACAGTGTCCAGTGTGCTGGCCAGTGTAGCTGGAGTGGTCATTATCATGAGACAGAGGGGTCAGTGTGTGAGTGTCTCTGTGATGATCACAGTGTCCAGTGTGCTGGTCAGTGCAGTGGGAGTGGTCATTATCATGAGACAGAGGGGTCAGTGTGTGAGTGTCTCTGTGATGATCACAGTGTCCAGTGTGCTGGTCAGTGCAGCTGGAGTGGTCATTATCATGAGACAGAGGGGTCAGTGTGTGAGTGTCTCTGTGATGATCACAGTGTCCAGTGTGCTGGTCAGTGCAGTGGGAGTGGTCATTATCATGAGACAGAGGGGTCAGTGTGTGTGTGTGGAGGTGTGTGAGTGTGTCTGTAGTGACCAGTGTCCAGTGTGCTGGTCAGTGCAGTGGGAGTGGTCGTCTACATGAGACAGAGGGGTCAGTGTGTGAGTGTGGAGGTGTGTGAGTGTCTCTGTGATGATCACAGTGTCCAGTGTGCTGGTCAGTGCAGCGTGGGTGGTTGAGAGGATGTGTGTGTGAGTGTTGAGAGGGAGTGATAGTTTCTCTCTATCCTCTGTATTTAAGAGTGACTGTCTCTCCTTCCTCTTCCTTTTCTAAAGACATCCCGGGTACAGAGAACAGAGCCCACAAAGACAACAAGGCTGACAGGGGAAAACTGCACAAGGTATGAACCCCTCTCTCTCTCAGTGCAGTGTTCATGTACTGGAGTGTCCAGTCAGTGTGTGTGTATGAACCCCTCTCTCTCAGTGCAGTGTTCATGTACTGGAGTGTCCAGTCAGTGTGTCTGTATGAACCCCTCTCTCTCAGTGCAGTGTTCATGTACTGGAGTGTCCAGTCAGTGTGTGTGTATGAACCCCTCTCTCTCTCAGTGCAGTGTTCATGTACTGGAGTGTCCAGTCAGGGTGTCTGGATTAACCCCTCCCTCCCTCTCTCTCTCTCTCTCAGGCCAATATGGAGGAACACTACACGAGTGTGACATTCTCACCCAGAACAGACAACAGCTCTGAAGGAAAACCGAAGGACAAGTCCAGCGCAGGAGAGATGAACGTCATTTACTCCACAGTCAAGCACACATGAGCTGTTTCCACCTTCAACCCCCCCGTCTCCACTGTCCTTCTCAAACCCTGTGTGGAAATCGCTTAATTGCTTCGTTATTCGTGGTCTCGGAGCCCAGTGTGTCCAGACCCACCAAGAAACCGATCTGATCTGCGTTCCGCTGTACTTCTGAATCCTGTCTTGTTAGTTTTGCCGAGAGCTCTTTGGTAACCCACTTGTACGGGGCTGTAACTCCAGGGTTCGTCTATGAACGGTTCGTTCTCGCCCGCGAAACAGGGACGGCGGCGCGCTGAGGGATAGGATCGGCGAGCTTGCGTTGGTTTTTTTCTCTGCTCGTTGCTACGGTATATTTATTTTTTGCTGCTGTAAATACGTCTGTGAATACCAAACAAAACATCGCCAGCTGCCCTTTTCCGTTTTTCTGCGCTCAAGATGGTCTGCCCGGGTGTGGTCCAGGAATAAAGACTCTGGTGCGTTGTTGTTGTTGTTGTTGTTGTTGTTGTTGTTGTTGGTGGTGGTGGTGGTGGTGGTGGTGGTTTTTAATCTTATCGCGTGGCTGCCGCGCTGATCGAAACCGAGCGCAGGAGAGGAAGGTGGGGAGGAAAAGCAGAATTCGGGCTGCTGCTGCAGGGCTACCGAGAGGGTCGGCTCTGGAGGTGGCGTCACCTAACGCAGCCTCGCTCGTCCGCACGCGAGGAGCCCGAAAAGGGACCGCACTCCGAAGTGTCAGGGACAGGTCGAACCGGCACTCGTCCGCACGTCACCTCCACCCGTCAGACGCTGCTACAGTATATCCCCAACTCCACTTACTCCATCCCAGTCTAACCCCAGTCTACCCCAGTGTAATCCCAGTCTAACCCCGATTTCACCTCAGTCTAACCCCAGTCTACCCCAGTGTAATCCCAGTCTAACCCCGATTTCACCTCAGTCTAACCCCAGTCTACCCCAGTGTAATCCCAGTCTAACCCCGATTTCACCTCAGTCTAACCCCAGTCTACCCCAGTGTAATCCCAGTCTAACCCTGATTTCACCTCAGTCTAACCCCAGTCTACCCCAGTGTAATCCCAGTCTAACCCCGATTTCACCTCAGTCTAACCCCAGTCTACCCCAGTGTAATCCCAGTCTAACCTCGATTCCACCTCAGTCTAACCCCAGTGTAACCCCAGTGTAATCCCAGTCTAACCCTGATTTCACCTCAGTCTAACCCCAGTCTACCCCAGTGTAATCCCAGTCTAACCCCGATTTCACCTCAGTCTAACCCCAGTCTACCCCAGTGTAATCCCAGTCTAACCCCGATTTCACCTCAGTCTAACCCCAGTCTACCCCAGTGTAATCCCAGTCTAACCTCGATTCCACCTCAGTCTAACCCCAGTGTAACCCCAGTGTAACCCCAGTCTAACCTCGATTCCACCTCAGTCTAACCCCAGTGTAACCCCAGTGTAACCCTAGTCTAACCTCGATTCCACCTCAGTCTAACCCCAGTGTAACCCCAGTGTAACCCTAGTCTAACCTCGATTCCACCTCAGTCTAACCCCAGTGTAACCCCAGTGTAACCCTAGTCTAACCTCGATTCCACCTCAGTCTAACCCCAGTGTAACCCCAGTGTAACCCCAGTCTAACCCTGATTTCACCTCAGTCTAACCCCAGTCTACCCCAGTGTAATCCCAGTCTAACCCTGATTTCACCTCAGTCTAACCCCAGTCTACCCCAGTGTAATCCCAGTCTAACCCCGATTTCACCTCAGTCTAACCCCAGTCTACCCCAGTGTAATCCCAGTCTAACCTCGATTCCACCTCAGTCTAACCCCAGTGTAACCCCAGTGTAACCCCAGTCTAACCTCGATTCCACCTCAGTCTAACCCCAGTGTAACCCCAGTGTAACCCCAGTCTAACCTCGATTCCACCTCAGTCTAACCCCAGTGTAACCCCAGTGTAACCCCAGTGTAACCCTAGTCTAACCTCGATTCCACCTCAGTCTAACCCCAGTGTAACCCCAGTGTAACCTCGATTCCACCTCAGTCTAACCCCAGTGTAACCCCAGTGTAACCCCAGTCTAACCTCGATTCCACCTCAGTCTAACCCCAGTGTAACCCCAGTGTAACCCCAGTCTAACCTCGATTCCACCTCAGTCTAACCCCAGTGTAACCCCAGTGTAACCCCAGTGTAACCCTAGTCTAACCTCGATTCCACCTCAGTCTAACCCCAGTGTAACCCCAGTGTAACCTCGATTCCACCTCAGTCTAACCCCAGTGTAACCCCAGTGTAACCCCAGTCTAACCTCGATTCCACCTCAGTCTAACCCCAGTGTAACCCCAGTGTAACCCTAGTCTAACCTCGATTCCACCTCAGTCTAACCCCAGTGTAACCCCAGTGTAACCCCAGTCTAACCCCGATTTCACCTCAGTCTAACCCCAGTCTACCCCAGTGTAATCCCAGTCTAACCTCGATTCCACCTCAGTCTAACCCCAGTGTAACCCCAGTGTAACCCCAGTCTAACCTCGATTCCACCTCAGTCTAACCCCAGTGTAACCCCAGTGTAACCCCAGTCTAACCTCGATTCCACCTCAGTCTAACCCCAGTGTAACCCCAGTGTAACCCCAGTGTAACCCTAGTCTAACCTCGATTCCACCTCAGTCTAACCCCAGTGTAACCCCAGTGTAACCTCGATTCCACCTCAGTCTAACCCCAGTGTAACCCCAGTGTAACCCCAGTCTAACCTCGATTCCACCTCAGTCTAACCCCAGTGTAACCCCAGTGTAACCCCAGTCTAACCTCGATTCCACCTCAGTCTAACCCCAGTGTAACCCCAGTGTAACCCTAGTCTAACCTCGATTCCACCTCAGTCTAACCCCAGTCTACCCCAGTGTAATCCCAGTCTAACCTCGATTCCACCTCAGTCTAACCCCAGTGTAACCCCAGTGTAACCCCAGTCTAACCTCGATTCCACCTCAGTCTAACCCCAGTGTAACCCCAGTGTAACCCCAGTCTAACCTCGATTCCACCTCAGTCTAACCCCAGTGTAACCCCAGTGTAACCCTAGTCTAACCTCGATTCCACCTCAGTCTAACCCCAGTGTAACCCCAGTGTAACCTCGATTCCACCTCAGTCTAACCCCAGTGTAACCCCAGTGTAACCCCAGTCTAACCTCGATTCCACCTCAGTCTAACCCCAGTGTAACCCCAGTGTAACCCCAGTCTAACCTCGATTCCACCTCAGTCTAACCCCAGTGTAACCCCAGTGTAACCCCAGTGTAACCCTAGTCTAACCTCGATTCCACCTCAGTCTAACCCCAGTGTAACCCCAGTGTAACCTCGATTCCACCTCAGTCTAACCCCAGTGTAACCCCAGTGTAACCCTAGTCTAACCTCGATTCCACCTCAGTCTAACCCCAGTGTAACCCCAGTGTAACCTCGATTCCACCTCAGTCTAACCCCAGTGTAACCCCAGTGTAACCCTAGTCTAACCTCGATTCCACCTCAGTCTAACCCCAGTGTAACCCCAGTCTAACCTCGATTCCACCTCAGTCTAACCCCAGTGTAACCCCAGTGTAACCCCAGTCTAACCTCGATTCCACCTCAGTCTAACCCCAGTGTAACCCCAGTCTAACCTCGATTCCACCTCAGTCTAACCCCAGTCTACCCCAGTGTAATCCCAGTCTAACCTCGATTCCACCTCAGTCTAACCCCAGTGTAACCCCAGTGTAACCCCAGTCTAACCTCGATTCCACCTCAGTCTAACCCCAGTGTAACCCCAGTGTAACCCCAGTCTAACCTCGATTCCACCTCAGTCTAACCCCAGTGTAACCCCAGTGTAACCCCAGTCTAACCTCGATTCCACCTCAGTCTAACCCCAGTCTACCCCAGTGTAATCCCAGTCTAACCTCGATTTCACCTCAGTCTAACCCCAGTCTACCCCAGTGTAATCCCAGTCTAACCTCGATTCCACCTCAGTCTAACCCCAGTGTAACCCCAGTGTAACCCTAGTCTAACCCCGATTCCACCTCAGTCTAACCCCAGTGTAACCCCAGTGTAACCCTAGTCTAACCTCGATTCCACCTCAGTCTAACCCCAGTGTAACCCCAGTGTAACCCTAGTCTAACCCCGATTCCACCTCAGTCTAACCCCAGTGTAACCCCAGTGTAACCTCGATTCCACCTCAGTCTAACCCCAGTGTAACCCCAGTGTAACCCCAGTCTAACCTCGATTCCACCTCAGTCTAACCCCAGTGTAACCCCAGTGTAACCCTAGTCTAACCCCGATTTCACCTCAGTCTAACCCCAGTCTACCCCAGTGTAATCCCAGTCTAACCCCGATTTCACCTCAGTCTAACCCCAGTCTACCCCAGTGTAATCCCAGTCTAACCTCGATTCCACCTCAGTCTAACCCCAGTCTACCCCAGTGTAATCCCAGTCTAACCTCGATTCCACCTCAGTCTAACCCCAGTGTAACCCCAGTGTAACCCCAGTCTAACCTCGATTCCACCTCAGTCTAACCCCAGTGTAACCCCAGTGTAACCTCGATTCCACCTCAGTCTAACCCCAGTGTAACCCCAGTGTAACCCCAGTCTAACCTCGATTCCACCTCAGTCTAACCCCAGTGTAACCCCAGTGTAACCCCAGTCTAACCTCGATTCCACCTCAGTCTAACCCCAGTGTAACCCTGATTTCACCCCAGTATAACACCAATCTAACCCCAGTCTAACCCTCTTACCCCAGTCTAACCCCCGTGTAACCCCAGTCTCGCCGTATACACACAAAGTTTCGTGAAGAATGTGGCACAAACGCTTCTAAATAGAAAATCTCCAGACGACAGAAAAATAATACGGCTCATCACGACATATTCCCACCTTCAGCATACAGTAAGAACCAACCCAAACACTCAAGTCTACATTCGCCACCAAAGCAGGCAACACAAACACACCCAGGGAGCACAAGACCAGAGATCTGCCTACAGAAAAGACACAGACCTCCAGGGTTGTCTAGTCCAAAGCAAACTAAAACCTGCAAGAAAACAGATACACACACACACACACACACACACACACACACACACACACACACACACGCACACACACACACGCCAAGAAGCCAAAGAGACCTTCCAGTTGCAAGGGGCGCGCTCAGAAAAGACCAACAACGCCGTCTACGGCAAACCAGTGCACAAAAAGTGCGGGGTGACCTACGTGGGGGAAACGGGTACCCCCATCCGAACCCACCTGGCTCAACGTCGGGAGCTCGCCCGGCGGCACACTTCCACACAGCCCAGGGGACCGGAGGGCCACCCCACCTGGACGGAGACAGGAGGAAAGGGAGTGGGTCAGGAGACTTGGTGCCACCTTCCCACAGGGAAGAACGGACTGGGAGGGTTTTCAGGCGCTGGAAGGAGATGGTCCCCTCTCGGGGACGAGCTGGGGGAAAGAGCTTTGGTCCCCTAACCCAGTCTGACCGCGCTTGTAGGATTACGGGTTTCATAACCCCAGTCTAATCCCAGTCTAACCCCAGTCTACCCCAGTGTAATCCCAGTCTAACCCTGATTTCACCTCAGTCTAACCCCAGTCTACCCCAGTGTAATCCCAGTCTAACCCCGATTTCACCTCAGTCTAACCCCAGTCTACCCCAGTGTAATCCCAGTCTAACCCTGATTTCACCTCAGTCTAACCCCAGTCTACCCCAGTGTAATCCCAGTCTAACCCCGATTTCACCTCAGTCTAACCCCAGTCTACCCCAGTGTAATCCCAGTCTAACCTCGATTCCACCTCAGTCTAACCCCAGTGTAACCCCAGTGTAACCCCAGTGTAACCCTAGTCTAACCTCGATTCCACCTCAGTCTAACCCCAGTGTAACCCCAGTGTAACCCCAGTCTAACCTCGATTCCACCTCAGTCTAACCCCAGTGTAACCCCAGTGTAACCCCAGTCTAACCTCGATTCCACCTCAGTCTAACCCCAGTGTAATCCCAGTCTAACCCTGATTTCACCTCAGTCTAACCCCAGTGTAACCCCAGTGTAACCCTAGTCTAACCCCGATTTCACCTCAGTCTAACCCCAGTCTACCCCAGTGTAATCCCAGTCTAACCTCGATTCCACCTCAGTCTAACCCCAGTGTAGCCCTGATTTCACCCCAGTATAACACCAATCTAACCCCAGTCTAACCCTCTTACCCCAGTCTAACCCCCGTGTAACCCCAGTCTCGCCGTATACACACAAAGTTTCGTGAAGAATGTGGCACAAACGCTTCTAAATAGAAAATCTCCAGACGACAGAAAAATAATACGGCTCATCACGACATATTCCCACCTTCAGCATACAGTAAGAACCAACCCAAACACTCAAGTCTACATTCGCCACCAAAGCAGGCAACACAAACACACCCAGGGAGCACAAGACCAGAGATCTGCCTACAGAAAAGACACAGACCTCCAGGGTTGTCTAGTCCAAAGCAAACTAAAACCTGCAAGAAAACAGATACACACACACACACACACACGCACACACACACACGCCAAGAAGCCAAAGAGACCTTCCAGTTGCAAGGGGCGCGCTCAGAAAAGACCAACAACGCCGTCTACGGCAAACCAGTGCACAAAAAGTGCGGGGTGACCTACGTGGGGGAAACGGGTACCCCCATCCGAACCCACCTGGCTCAACGTCGGGAGCTCGCCCGGCGGCACACTTCCACACAGCCCAGGGGACCGGAGGGCCACCCCACCTGGACGGAGACAGGAGGAAAGGGAGTGGGTCAGGAGACTTGGTGCCACCTTCCCACAGGGAAGAACGGACTGGGAGGGTTTTCAGGCGCTGGAAGGAGATGGTCCCCTCTCGGGGACGAGCTGGGGGAAAGAGCTTTGGTCCCCTAACCCAGTCTGACCGCGCTTGTAGGATTACGGGTTTCATAACCCCAGTCTAATCCCAGTCTAACCCCAGTCTACCCCAGTGTAATCCCAGTCTAACCCTGATTTCACCTCAGTCTAACCCCAGTCTACCCCAGTGTAATCCCAGTCTAACCCCGATTTCACCTCAGTCTAACCCCAGTCTACCCCAGTGTAATCCCAGTCTAACCCTGATTTCACCTCAGTCTAACCCCAGTCTACCCCAGTGTAATCCCAGTCTAACCCCGATTTCACCTCAGTCTAACCCCAGTCTACCCCAGTGTAATCCCAGTCTAACCTCGATTCCACCTCAGTCTAACCCCAGTGTAACCCCAGTGTAACCCCAGTGTAACCCCAGTCTAACCTCGATTCCACCTCAGTCTAACCCCAGTGTAATCCCAGTCTAACCTCGATTCCACCTCAGTCTAACCCCAGTGTAACCCCAGTGTAACCCCAGTCTAACCTCGATTCCACCTCAGTCTAACCCCAGTGTAACCCCAGTGTAACCTCGATTCCACCTCAGTCTAACCCCAGTGTAGCCCCAGTGTAACCCCAGTCTAACCTCGATTCCACCTCAGTCTAACCCCAGTGTAACCCCAGTGTAACCCCAGTCTAACCTCGATTCCACCTCAGTCTAACCCCAGTGTAACCCCAGTGTAACCCCAGTCTAACCTCGATTCCACCTCAGTCTAACCCCAGTGTAACCCCAGTGTAACCCCAGTCTAACCTCGATTCCACCTCAGTCTAACCCCAGTGTAACCCCAGTGTAACCCCAGTCTAACCCTGATTTCACCTCAGTCTAACCCCAGTCTACCCCAGTGTAATCCCAGTCTAACCCCGATTTCACCTCAGTCTAACCCCAGTCTACCCCAGTGTAATCCCAGTCTAACCTCGATTCCACCTCAGTCTAACCCCAGTGTAACCCCAGTGTAACCCCAGTGTAACCCTAGTCTAACCTCGATTCCACCTCAGTCTAACCCCAGTGTAACCCCAGTGTAACCCCAGTCTAACCTCGATTCCACCTCAGTCTAACCCCAGTGTAACCCCAGTGTAACCCCAGTCTAACCTCGATTCCACCTCAGTCTAACCCCAGTGTAACCCCAGTGTAACCCCAGTCTAACCTCGATTCCACCTCAGTCTAACCCCAGTGTAGCCCCAGTGTAACCCCAGTCTAACCTCGATTCCACCTCAGTCTAACCCCAGTGTAACCCCAGTGTAACCCCAGTCTAACCTCGATTCCACCTCAGTCTAACCCCAGTGTAACCCCAGTGTAACCCCAGTCTAACCTCGATTCCACCTCAGTCTAACCCCAGTGTAGCCCCAGTGTAACCCCAGTCTAACCTCGATTCCACCTCAGTCTAACCCCAGTGTAACCCCAGTGTAACCCCAGTCTAACCTCGATTCCACCTCAGTCTAACCCCAGTGTAACCCCAGTGTAACCCCAGTCTAACCTCGATTCCACCTCAGTCTAACCCCAGTGTAACCCCAGTGTAACCCCAGTCTAACCTCGATTCCACCTCAGTCTAACCCCAGTGTAACCCTGATTTCACCCCAGTATAACACCAATCTAACCCCAGTCTAACCCTCTTACCCCAGTCTAACCCCCGTGTAACCCCAGTCTCGCCGTATACACACAAAGTTTCGTGAAGAATGTGGCACAAACGCTTCTAAATAGAAAATCTCCAGACGACAGAAAAATAATACGGCTCATCACGACATATTCCCACCTTCAGCATACAGTAAGAACCAACCCAAACACTCAAGTCTACATTCGCCACCAAAGCAGGCAACACAAACACACCCAGGGAGCACAAGACCAGAGATCTGCCTACAGAAAAGACACAGACCTCCAGGGTTGTCTAGTCCAAAGCAAACTAAAACCTGCAAGAAAACAGATACACACACACACACACACACGCACACACACACACGCCAAGAAGCCAAAGAGACCTTCCAGTTGCAAGGGGCGCGCTCAGAAAAGACCAACAACGCCGTCTACGGCAAACCAGTGCACAAAAAGTGCGGGGTGACCTACGTGGGGGAAACGGGTACCCCCATCCGAACCCACCTGGCTCAACGTCGGGAGCTCGCCCGGCGGCACACTTCCACACAGCCCAGGGGACCGGAGGGCCACCCCACCTGGACGGAGACAGGAGGAAAGGGAGTGGGTCAGGAGACTTGGTGCCACCTTCCCACAGGGAAGAACGGACTGGGAGGGTTTTCAGGCGCTGGAAGGAGATGGTCCCCTCTCGGGGACGAGCTGGGGGAAAGAGCTTTGGTCCCCTAACCCAGTCTGACCGCGCTTGTAGGATTACGGGTTTCATAACCCCAGTCTAATCCCAGTCTAACCCCAGTCTACCCCAGTGTAATCCCAGTCTAACCCTGATTTCACCTCAGTCTAACCCCAGTCTACCCCAGTGTAATCCCAGTCTAACCCCGATTTCACCTCAGTCTAACCCCAGTCTACCCCAGTGTAATCCCAGTCTAACCCTGATTTCACCTCAGTCTAACCCCAGTCTACCCCAGTGTAATCCCAGTCTAACCCCGATTTCACCTCAGTCTAACCCCAGTCTACCCCAGTGTAATCCCAGTCTAACCTCGATTCCACCTCAGTCTAACCCCAGTGTAACCCCAGTGTAACCCCAGTGTAACCCTAGTCTAACCTCGATTCCACCTCAGTCTAACCCCAGTGTAACCCCAGTGTAACCCCAGTCTAACCTCGATTCCACCTCAGTCTAACCCCAGTGTAACCCCAGTGTAACCCCAGTCTAACCTCGATTCCACCTCAGTCTAACCCCAGTGTAATCCCAGTCTAACCCTGATTTCACCTCAGTCTAACCCCAGTGTAACCCCAGTGTAACCCTAGTCTAACCCCGATTTCACCTCAGTCTAACCCCAGTCTACCCCAGTGTAATCCCAGTCTAACCTCGATTCCACCTCAGTCTAACCCCAGTGTAGCCCTGATTTCACCCCAGTATAACACCAATCTAACCCCAGTCTAACCCTCTTACCCCAGTCTAACCCCCGTGTAACCCCAGTCTCGCCGTATACACACAAAGTTTCGTGAAGAATGTGGCACAAACGCTTCTAAATAGAAAATCTCCAGACGACAGAAAAATAATACGGCTCATCACGACATATTCCCACCTTCAGCATACAGTAAGAACCAACCCAAACACTCAAGTCTACATTCGCCACCAAAGCAGGCAACACAAACACACCCAGGGAGCACAAGACCAGAGATCTGCCTACAGAAAAGACACAGACCTCCAGGGTTGTCTAGTCCAAAGCAAACTAAAACCTGCAAGAAAACAGATACACACACACACACACACGCACACACACACACACGCCAAGAAGCCAAAGAGACCTTCCAGTTGCAAGGGGCGCGCTCAGAAAAGACCAACAACGCCGTCTACGGCAAACCAGTGCACAAAAAGTGCGGGGTGACCTACGTGGGGGAAACGGGTACCCCCATCCGAACCCACCTGGCTCAACGTCGGGAGCTCGCCCGGCGGCACACTTCCACACAGCCCAGGGGACCGGAGGGCCACCCCACCTGGACGGAGACAGGAGGAAAGGGAGTGGGTCAGGAGACTTGGTGCCACCTTCCCACAGGGAAGAACGGACTGGGAGGGTTTTCAGGCGCTGGAAGGAGATGGTCCCCTCTCGGGGACGAGCTGGGGGAAAGAGCTTTGGTCCCCTAACCCAGTCTGACCGCGCTTGTAGGATTACGGGTTTCATAACCCCAGTCTAATCCCAGTCTAACCCCAGTCTACCCCAGTGTAATCCCAGTCTAACCCTGATTTCACCTCAGTCTAACCCCAGTCTACCCCAGTGTAATCCCAGTCTAACCCCGATTTCACCTCAGTCTAACCCCAGTCTACCCCAGTGTAATCCCAGTCTAACCTCGATTCCACCTCAGTCTAACCCCAGTGTAACCCCAGTGTAACCCCAGTGTAACCCTAGTCTAACCTCGATTCCACCTCAGTCTAACCCCAGTGTAACCCCAGTGTAACCCCAGTCTAACCTCGATTCCACCTCAGTCTAACCCCAGTGTAACCCCAGTGTAACCCCAGTCTAACCTCGATTCCACCTCAGTCTAACCCCAGTGTAACCCCAGTGTAACCCCAGTGTAACCCTAGTCTAACCTCGATTCCACCTCAGTCTAACCCCAGTGTAACCCCAGTGTAACCTCGATTCCACCTCAGTCTAACCCCAGTGTAACCCCAGTGTAACCCTAGTCTAACCTCGATTCCACCTCAGTCTAACCCCAGTGTAACCCCAGTGTAACCCCAGTCTAACCTCGATTCCACCTCAGTCTAACCCCAGTGTAACCCCAGTGTAACCCTAGTCTAACCTCGATTCCACCTCAGTCTAACCCCAGTCTACCCCAGTGTAATCCCAGTCTAACCTCGATTCCACCTCAGTCTAACCCCAGTGTAACCCCAGTGTAACCCCAGTCTAACCTCGATTCCACCTCAGTCTAACCCCAGTGTAACCCCAGTGTAACCCCAGTCTAACCTCGATTCCACCTCAGTCTAACCCCAGTGTAACCCCAGTGTAACCCCAGTGTAACCCTAGTCTAACCTCGATTCCACCTCAGTCTAACCCCAGTGTAACCCCAGTGTAACCTCGATTCCACCTCAGTCTAACCCCAGTGTAACCCCAGTGTAACCCCAGTCTAACCTCGATTCCACCTCAGTCTAACCCCAGTGTAACCCCAGTGTAACCCCAGTCTAACCTCGATTCCACCTCAGTCTAACCCCAGTGTAACCCCAGTGTAACCCCAGTGTAACCCTAGTCTAACCTCGATTCCACCTCAGTCTAACCCCAGTGTAACCCCAGTGTAACCTCGATTCCACCTCAGTCTAACCCCAGTGTAACCCCAGTGTAACCCCAGTCTAACCTCGATTCCACCTCAGTCTAACCCCAGTGTAACCCCAGTGTAACCCCAGTCTAACCTCGATTCCACCTCAGTCTAACCCCAGTCTACCCCAGTGTAATCCCAGTCTAACCTCGATTTCACCTCAGTCTAACCCCAGTCTACCCCAGTGTAATCCCAGTCTAACCTCGATTCCACCTCAGTCTAACCCCAGTGTAACCCCAGTGTAACCCTAGTCTAACCCCGATTCCACCTCAGTCTAACCCCAGTGTAACCCCAGTGTAACCTCGATTCCACCTCAGTCTAACCCCAGTGTAACCCCAGTGTAACCCCAGTCTAACCTCGATTCCACCTCAGTCTAACCCCAGTGTAACCCCAGTGTAACCCCAGTGTAACCCTAGTCTAACCTCGATTCCACCTCAGTCTAACCCCAGTGTAACCCCAGTGTAACCTCGATTCCACCTCAGTCTAACCCCAGTGTAACCCCAGTGTAACCCCAGTCTAACCTCGATTCCACCTCAGTCTAACCCCAGTGTAACCCTGATTTCACCCCAGTATAACACCAATCTAACCCCAGTCTAACCCTCTTACCCCAGTCTAACCCCCGTGTAACCCCAGTCTCGCCGTATACACACAAAGTTTCGTGAAGAATGTGGCACAAACGCTTCTAAATAGAAAATCTCCAGACGACAGAAAAATAATACGGCTCATCACGACATATTCCCACCTTCAGCATACAGTAAGAACCAACCCAAACACTCAAGTCTACATTCGCCACCAAAGCAGGCAACACAAACACACCCAGGGAGCACAAGACCAGAGATCTGCCTACAGAAAAGACACAGACCTCCAGGGTTGTCTAGTCCAAAGCAAACTAAAACCTGCAAGAAAACAGATACACACACACACACACACACACACACACACACACACACGCACACACACACACGCCAAGAAGCCAAAGAGACCTTCCAGTTGCAAGGGGCGCGCTCAGAAAAGACCAACAACGCCGTCTACGGCAAACCAGTGCACAAAAAGTGCGGGGTGACCTACGTGGGGGAAACGGGTACCCCCATCCGAACCCACCTGGCTCAACGTCGGGAGCTCGCCCGGCGGCACACTTCCACACAGCCCAGGGGACCGGAGGGCCACCCCACCTGGACGGAGACAGGAGGAAAGGGAGTGGGTCAGGAGACTTGGTGCCACCTTCCCACAGGGAAGAACGGACTGGGAGGGTTTTCAGGCGCTGGAAGGAGATGGTCCCCTCTCGGGGACGAGCTGGGGGAAAGAGCTTTGGTCCCCTAACCCAGTCTGACCGCGCTTGTAGGATTACGGGTTTCATAACCCCAGTCTAATCCCAGTCTAACCCCAGTCTACCCCAGTGTAATCCCAGTCTAACCCTGATTTCACCTCAGTCTAACCCCAGTCTACCCCAGTGTAATCCCAGTCTAACCCCGATTTCACCTCAGTCTAACCCCAGTCTACCCCAGTGTAATCCCAGTCTAACCCCGATTTCACCTCAGTCTAACCCCAGTCTACCCCAGTGTAATCCCAGTCTAACCTCGATTCCACCTCAGTCTAACCCCAGTCTACCCCAGTGTAATCCCAGTCTAACCCTGATTTCACCTCAGTCTAACCCCAGTCTACCCCAGTGTAATCCCAGTCTAACCCCGATTTCACCTCAGTCTAACCCCAGTCTACCCCAGTGTAATCCCAGTCTAACCCCGATTTCACCTCAGTCTAACCCCAGTCTACCCCAGTGTAATCCCAGTCTAACCTCGATTCCACCTCAGTCTAACCCCAGTCTACCCCAGTGTAATCCCAGTCTAACCCTGATTTCACCTCAGTCTAACCCCAGTCTACCCCAGTGTAATCCCAGTCTAACCCCGATTTCACCTCAGTCTAACCCCAGTCTACCCCAGTGTAATCCCAGTCTAACCTCGATTCCACCTCAGTCTAACCCCAGTGTAACCCCAGTGTAACCCCAGTCTAACCTCGATTCCACCTCAGTCTAACCCCAGTGTAACCCCAGTGTAACCCCAGTCTAACCTCGATTCCACCTCAGTCTAACCCCAGTGTAATCCCAGTCTAACCCTGATTTCACCTCAGTCTAACCCCAGTGTAACCCCAGTGTAACCCTAGTCTAACCCCGATTTCACCTCAGTCTAACCCCAGTCTACCCCAGTGTAATCCCAGTCTAACCCCGATTTCACCTCAGTCTAACCCCAGTCTACCCCAGTGTAATCCCAGTCTAACCTCGATTCCACCTCAGTCTAACCCCAGTGTAACCCTGATTTCACCCCAGTATAACACCAATCTAACCCCAGTCTAACCCTCTTACCCCAGTCTAACCCCCGTGTAACCCCAGTCTCGCCGTATACACACAAAGTTTCGTGAAGAATGTGGCACAAACGCTTCTAAATAGAAAATCTCCAGACGACAGAAAAATAATACGGCTCATCACGACATATTCCCACCTTCAGCATACAGTAAGAACCAACCCAAACACTCAAGTCTACATTCGCCACCAAAGCAGGCAACACAAACACACCCAGGGAGCACAAGACCAGAGATCTGCCTACAGAAAAGACACAGACCTCCAGGGTTGTCTAGTCCAAAGCAAACTAAAACCTGCAAGAAAACAGATACACACACACACACACACGCACACACACACACGCCAAGAAGCCAAAGAGACCTTCCAGTTGCAAGGGGCGCGCTCAGAAAAGACCAACAACGCCGTCTACGGCAAACCAGTGCACAAAAAGTGCGGGGTGACCTACGTGGGGGAAACGGGTACCCCCATCCGAACCCACCTGGCTCAACGTCGGGAGCTCGCCCGGCGGCACACTTCCACACAGCCCAGGGGACCGGAGGGCCACCCCACCTGGACGGAGACAGGAGGAAAGGGAGTGGGTCAGGAGACTTGGTGCCACCTTCCCACAGGGAAGAACGGACTGGGAGGGTTTTCAGGCGCTGGAAGGAGATGGTCCCCTCTCGGGGACGAGCTGGGGGAAAGAGCTTTGGTCCCCTAACCCAGTCTGACCGCGCTTGTAGGATTACGGGTTTCATAACCCCAGTCTAATCCCAGTCTAACCCCAGTCTACCCCAGTGTAATCCCAGTCTAACCCTGATTTCACCTCAGTCTAACCCCAGTCTACCCCAGTGTAATCCCAGTCTAACCCCGATTTCACCTCAGTCTAACCCCAGTCTACCCCAGTGTAATCCCAGTCTAACCTCGATTCCACCTCAGTCTAACCCCAGTGTAACCCCAGTGTAACCCCAGTGTAACCCTAGTCTAACCTCGATTCCACCTCAGTCTAACCCCAGTGTAACCCCAGTGTAACCCCAGTCTAACCTCGATTCCACCTCAGTCTAACCCCAGTGTAACCCCAGTGTAACCCCAGTCTAACCTCGATTCCACCTCAGTCTAACCCCAGTGTAACCCCAGTGTAACCCCAGTGTAACCCTAGTCTAACCTCGATTCCACCTCAGTCTAACCCCAGTGTAACCCCAGTGTAACCTCGATTCCACCTCAGTCTAACCCCAGTGTAACCCCAGTGTAACCCTAGTCTAACCTCGATTCCACCTCAGTCTAACCCCAGTGTAACCCCAGTGTAACCCCAGTCTAACCTCGATTCCACCTCAGTCTAACCCCAGTGTAACCCCAGTGTAACCCCAGTCTAACCTCGATTCCACCTCAGTCTAACCCCAGTCTAACCCCAGTGTAACCCCAGTGTAACCCCAGTCTAACCTCGATTCCACCTCAGTCTAACCCCAGTGTAACCCCAGTGTAACCCCAGTCTAACCTCGATTCCACCTCAGTCTAACCCCAGTGTAACCCCAGTGTAACCCCAGTCTAACCTCGATTCCACCTCAGTCTAACCCCAGTGTAACCCTGATTTCACCCCAGTATAACACCAATCTAACCCCAGTCTAACCCTCTTACCCCAGTCTAACCCCCGTGTAACCCCAGTCTCGCCGTATACACACAAAGTTTCGTGAAGAATGTGGCACAAACGCTTCTAAATAGAAAATCTCCAGACGACAGAAAAATAATACGGCTCATCACGACATATTCCCACCTTCAGCATACAGTAAGAACCAACCCAAACACTCAAGTCTACATTCGCCACCAAAGCAGGCAACACAAACACACCCAGGGAGCACAAGACCAGAGATCTGCCTACAGAAAAGACACAGACCTCCAGGGTTGTCTAGTCCAAAGCAAACTAAAACCTGCAAGAAAACAGATACACACACACACACACACACACACACACACACACACACGCACACACACACACGCCAAGAAGCCAAAGAGACCTTCCAGTTGCAAGGGGCGCGCTCAGAAAAGACCAACAACGCCGTCTACGGCAAACCAGTGCACAAAAAGTGCGGGGTGACCTACGTGGGGGAAACGGGTACCCCCATCCGAACCCACCTGGCTCAACGTCGGGAGCTCGCCCGGCGGCACACTTCCACACAGCCCAGGGGACCGGAGGGCCACCCCACCTGGACGGAGACAGGAGGAAAGGGAGTGGGTCAGGAGACTTGGTGCCACCTTCCCACAGGGAAGAACGGACTGGGAGGGTTTTCAGGCGCTGGAAGGAGATGGTCCCCTCTCGGGGACGAGCTGGGGGAAAGAGCTTTGGTCCCCTAACCCAGTCTGACCGCGCTTGTAGGATTACGGGTTTCATAACCCCAGTCTAATCCCAGTCTAACCCCAGTCTACCCCAGTGTAATCCCAGTCTAACCCTGATTTCACCTCAGTCTAACCCCAGTCTACCCCAGTGTAATCCCAGTCTAACCCCGATTTCACCTCAGTCTAACCCCAGTCTACCCCAGTGTAATCCCAGTCTAACCCTGATTTCACCTCAGTCTAACCCCAGTCTACCCCAGTGTAATCCCAGTCTAACCCCGATTTCACCTCAGTCTAACCCCAGTCTACCCCAGTGTAATCCCAGTCTAACCTCGATTCCACCTCAGTCTAACCCCAGTGTAACCCCAGTGTAACCCTAGTCTAACCTCGATTCCACCTCAGTCTAACCCCAGTGTAACCCCAGTGTAACCCCAGTCTAACCTCGATTCCACCTCAGTCTAACCCCAGTGTAACCCCAGTGTAACCCCAGTCTAACCTCGATTCCACCTCAGTCTAACCCCAGTGTAATCCCAGTCTAACCCTGATTTCACCTCAGTCTAACCCCAGTGTAACCCCAGTGTAACCCTAGTCTAACCCCGATTTCACCTCAGTCTAACCCCAGTCTACCCCAGTGTAATCCCAGTCTAACCCCGATTTCACCTCAGTCTAACCCCAGTCTACCCCAGTGTAATCCCAGTCTAACCTCGATTCCACCTCAGTCTAACCCCAGTGTAACCCTGATTTCACCCCAGTATAACACCAATCTAACCCCAGTCTAACCCTCTTACCCCAGTCTAACCCCCGTGTAACCCCAGTCTCGCCGTATACACACAAAGTTTCGTGAAGAATGTGGCACAAACGCTTCTAAATAGAAAATCTCCAGACGACAGAAAAATAATACGGCTCATCACGACATATTCCCACCTTCAGCATACAGTAAGAACCAACCCAAACACTCAAGTCTACATTCGCCACCAAAGCAGGCAACACAAACACACCCAGGGAGCACAAGACCAGAGATCTGCCTACAGAAAAGACACAGACCTCCAGGGTTGTCTAGTCCAAAGCAAACTAAAACCTGCAAGAAAACAGATACACACACACACACACACGCACACACACACACGCCAAGAAGCCAAAGAGACCTTCCAGTTGCAAGGGGCGCGCTCAGAAAAGACCAACAACGCCGTCTACGGCAAACCAGTGCACAAAAAGTGCGGGGTGACCTACGTGGGGGAAACGGGTACCCCCATCCGAACCCACCTGGCTCAACGTCGGGAGCTCGCCCGGCGGCACACTTCCACACAGCCCAGGGGACCGGAGGGCCACCCCACCTGGACGGAGACAGGAGGAAAGGGAGTGGGTCAGGAGACTTGGTGCCACCTTCCCACAGGGAAGAACGGACTGGGAGGGTTTTCAGGCGCTGGAAGGAGATGGTCCCCTCTCGGGGACGAGCTGGGGGAAAGAGCTTTGGTCCCCTAACCCAGTCTGACCGCGCTTGTAGGATTACGGGTTTCATAACCCCAGTCTAATCCCAGTCTAACCCCAGTCTACCCCAGTGTAATCCCAGTCTAACCCTGATTTCACCTCAGTCTAACCCCAGTCTACCCCAGTGTAATCCCAGTCTAACCCCGATTTCACCTCAGTCTAACCCCAGTCTACCCCAGTGTAATCCCAGTCTAACCTCGATTCCACCTCAGTCTAACCCCAGTGTAACCCCAGTGTAACCCCAGTGTAACCCTAGTCTAACCTCGATTCCACCTCAGTCTAACCCCAGTGTAACCCCAGTGTAACCCCAGTCTAACCTCGATTCCACCTCAGTCTAACCCCAGTGTAACCCCAGTGTAACCCCAGTCTAACCTCGATTCCACCTCAGTCTAACCCCAGTGTAACCCCAGTGTAACCCCAGTGTAACCCTAGTCTAACCTCGATTCCACCTCAGTCTAACCCCAGTGTAACCCCAGTGTAACCTCGATTCCACCTCAGTCTAACCCCAGTGTAACCCCAGTGTAACCCTAGTCTAACCTCGATTCCACCTCAGTCTAACCCCAGTGTAACCCCAGTGTAACCCCAGTGTAACCTCGATTCCACCTCAGTCTAACCCCAGTGTAACCCCAGTGTAACCCCAGTCTAACCTCGATTCCACCTCAGTCTAACCCCAGTGTAACCCTGATTTCACCCCAGTATAACACCAATCTAACCCCAGTCTAACCCTCTTACCCCAGTCTAACCCCCGTGTAACCCCAGTCTCGCCGTATACACACAAAGTTTCGTGAAGAATGTGGCACAAACGCTTCTAAATAGAAAATCTCCAGACGACAGAAAAATAATACGGCTCATCACGACATATTCCCACCTTCAGCATACAGTAAGAACCAACCCAAACACTCAAGTCTACATTCGCCACCAAAGCAGGCAACACAAACACACCCAGGGAGCACAAGACCAGAGATCTGCCTACAGAAAAGACACAGACCTCCAGGGTTGTCTAGTCCAAAGCAAACTAAAACCTGCAAGAAAACAGATACACACACACACACACACACACGCACACACACACACGCCAAGAAGCCAAAGAGACCTTCCAGTTGCAAGGGGCGCGCTCAGAAAAGACCAACAACGCCGTCTACGGCAAACCAGTGCACAAAAAGTGCGGGGTGACCTACGTGGGGGAAACGGGTACCCCCATCCGAACCCACCTGGCTCAACGTCGGGAGCTCGCCCGGCGGCACACTTCCACACAGCCCAGGGGACCGGAGGGCCACCCCACCTGGACGGAGACAGGAGGAAAGGGAGTGGGTCAGGAGACTTGGTGCCACCTTCCCACAGGGAAGAACGGACTGGGAGGGTTTTCAGGCGCTGGAAGGAGATGGTCCCCTCTCGGGGACGAGCTGGGGGAAAGAGCTTTGGTCCCCTAACCCAGTCTGACCGCGCTTGTAGGATTACGGGTTTCATAACCCCAGTCTAATCCCAGTCTAACCCCAGTCTACCCCAGTGTAATCCCAGTCTAACCCTGATTTCACCTCAGTCTAACCCCAGTCTACCCCAGTGTAATCCCAGTCTAACCCCGATTTCACCTCAGTCTAACCCCAGTCTACCCCAGTGTAATCCCAGTCTAACCCTGATTTCACCTCAGTCTAACCCCAGTCTACCCCAGTGTAATCCCAGTCTAACCCCGATTTCACCTCAGTCTAACCCCAGTCTACCCCAGTGTAATCCCAGTCTAACCCTGATTTCACCTCAGTCTAACCCCAGTCTACCCCAGTGTAATCCCAGTCTAACCCCGATTTCACCTCAGTCTAACCCCAGTCTACCCCAGTGTAATCCCAGTCTAACCCTGATTTCACCTCAGTCTAACCCCAGTCTACCCCAGTGTAATCCCAGTCTAACCCCGATTCCACCTCAGTCTAACCCCAGTCTACCCCAGTGTAATCCCAGTCTAACCTCGATTCCACCTCAGTCTAACCCCAGTGTAGCCCTGATTTCACCCCAGTATAACACCAATCTAACCCCAGTCTAACCCTCTTACCCCAGTCTAACCCCCGTGTAACCCCAGTCTCGCCGTATACACACAAAGTTTCGTGAAGAATGTGGCACAAACGCTTCTAAATAGAAAATCTCCAGACGACAGAAAAATAATACGGCTCATCACGACATATTCCCACCTTCAGCATACAGTAAGAACCAACCCAAACACTCAAGTCTACATTCGCCACCAAAGCAGGCAACACAAACACACCCAGGGAGCACAAGACCAGAGATCTGCCTACAGAAAAGACACAGACCTCCAGGGTTGTCTAGTCCAAAGCAAACTAAAACCTGCAAGAAAACAGATACACACACACACACACACACACACACACACACACACACACACACACACACGCACACACACACACGCCAAGAAGCCAAAGAGACCTTCCAGTTGCAAGGGGCGCGCTCAGAAAAGACCAACAACGCCGTCTACGGCAAACCAGTGCACAAAAAGTGCGGGGTGACCTACGTGGGGGAAACGGGTACCCCCATCCGAACCCACCTGGCTCAACGTCGGGAGCTCGCCCGGCGGCACACTTCCACACAGCCCAGGGGACCGGAGGGCCACCCCACCTGGACGGAGACAGGAGGAAAGGGAGTGGGTCAGGAGACTTGGTGCCACCTTCCCACAGGGAAGAACGGACTGGGAGGGTTTTCAGGCGCTGGAAGGAGATGGTCCCCTCTCGGGGACGAGCTGGGGGAAAGAGCTTTGGTCCCCTAACCCAGTCTGACCGCGCTTGTAGGATTACGGGTTTCATAACCCCAGTCTAATCCCAGTCTAACCCCAGTCTACCCCAGTGTAATCCCAGTCTAACCCTGATTTCACCTCAGTCTAACCCCAGTCTACCCCAGTGTAATCCCAGTCTAACCTCGATTCCACCTCAGTCTAACCCCAGTCTACCCCAGTGTAATCCCAGTCTAACCCCGATTTCACCTCAGTCTAACCCCAGTCTACCCCAGTGTAATCCCAGTCTAACCTCGATTCCACCTCAGTCTAACCCCAGTCTACCCCAGTGTAATCCCAGTCTAACCCTGATTTCACCTCAGTCTAACCCCAGTCTACCCCAGTGTAATCCCAGTCTAACCCCGATTTCACCTCAGTCTAACCCCAGTCTACCCCAGTGTAATCCCAGTCTAACCTCGATTCCACCTCAGTCTAACCCCAGTGTAACCCCAGTGTAACCCCAGTCTAACCTCGATTCCACCTCAGTCTAACCCCAGTGTAACCCCAGTGTAACCCCAGTCTAACCTCGATTCCACCTCAGTCTAACCCCAGTGTAACCCCAGTGTAACCCCAGTGTAACCCTAGTCTAACCTCGATTCCACCTCAGTCTAACCCCAGTGTAACCCCAGTGTAACCTCGATTCCACCTCAGTCTAACCCCAGTGTAACCCCAGTGTAACCCCAGTCTAACCTCGATTCCACCTCAGTCTAACCCCAGTGTAACCCCAGTGTAACCCCAGTCTAACCTCGATTCCACCTCAGTCTAACCCCAGTGTAACCCCAGTGTAACCCCAGTGTAACCCTAGTCTAACCTCGATTCCACCTCAGTCTAACCCCAGTGTAACCCCAGTGTAACCTCGATTCCACCTCAGTCTAACCCCAGTGTAACCCCAGTGTAACCCCAGTCTAACCTCGATTCCACCTCAGTCTAACCCCAGTGTAACCCCAGTGTAACCTCGATTTCACCTCAGTCTAACCCCAGTCTAACCCTGATTTCACCTCAGTCTAACCCCAGTCTACCCCAGTGTAATCCTAGTCTAACCTCGATTCCACCTCAGTCTAACCCCAGTGTAACCCCAGTGTAACCCCAGTCTAACCTCGATTCCACCTCAGTCTAACCCCAGTGTAACCCCAGTGTAACCCCAGTCTAACCTCGATTCCACCTCAGTCTAACCCCAGTGTAACCCCAGTGTAACCCCAGTCTAACCTCGATTCCACCTCAGTCTAACCCCAGTGTAACCCTGATTTCACCCCAGTATAACACCAATCTAACCCCAGTCTAACCCTCTTACCCCAGTCTAACCCCAGTGTAACCCCAGTCTAACCTCGATTCCACCTCAGTCTAACCCCAGTGTAGCCCTGATTTCACCCCAGTATAACACCAATCTAACCCCAGTCTAACCCTCTTACCCCAGTCTAACCCCCGTGTAACCCCAGTCTCGCCGTATACACACAAAGTTTCGTGAAGAATGTGGCACAAACGCTTCTAAATAGAAAATCTCCAGACGACAGAAAAATAATACGGCTCATCACGACATATTCCCACCTTCAGCATACAGTAAGAACCAACCCAAACACTCAAGTCTACATTCGCCACCAAAGCAGGCAACACAAACACACCCAGGGAGCACAAGACCAGAGATCTGCCTACAGAAAAGACACAGACCTCCAGGGTTGTCTAGTCCAAAGCAAACTAAAACCTGCAAGAAAACAGATACACACACACACACACACGCACACACACACACACGCCAAGAAGCCAAAGAGATCTTCCAGTTGCAAGGGGCGCGCTCAGAAAAGACCAACAACGCCGTCTACGGCAAACCAGTGCACAAAAAGTGCGGGGTGACCTACGTGGGGGAAACGGGTACCCCCATCCGAACCCACCTGGCTCAACGTCGGGAGCTCGCCCGGCGGCACACTTCCACACAGCCCAGGGGACCGGAGGGCCACCCCACCTGGACGGAGACAGGAGGAAAGGGAGTGGGTCAGGAGACTTGGTGCCACCTTCCCACAGGGAAGAACGGACTGGGAGGGTTTTCAGGCGCTGGAAGGAGATGGTCCCCTCTCGGGGACGAGCTGGGGGAAAGAGCTTTGGTCCCCTAACCCAGTCTGACCGCGCTTGTAGGATTACGGGTTTCATAACCCCAGTCTAATCCCAGTGTAACCCCAGTCTAACCCCAGTGTAACCTCAGTTCAACCCAATCCAACCCCAGTATAACCCCAATCTAACCTCAGTTCAACCCAATCTTACCCCAGTATAACCCCAATCTAACCTCAGTTCAACCCAGTCTTACCCAGTATAACCCCAATCTAACCTCAGTTCAACCCAGTCTTACCCCAGTCTAACTCCAATCTAACCTCAGTTCAACCCAGTCTTACCCCAGTATAACCCCAATCTAACCTCAGTTCAACCCAATCCAACCCCAGTATAACCCCAATCTAACCTCAGTTCAACCCAGTCTTACCCCAGTCTAACCCCAATCTAACCTCAGTTCAACCCAGTCTTACCCAGTATAACCCCAATCTAACCTCAGTTCAACCCAATCTTACCCCAGTCTAACCTCAATCTAGCCTTAACCCCAGTCTAACCCCAATCTAACCTCAGTTCAACCCAGTCCTACCCCAGTCTATCCCCAATCTAACCCCAGTTCAACCCAACCGTACTCCATCTATAAGAATGTTTAAACCCAGTTTAAACTGGGGTTGGACTGCAGTCAGACTTCTGGTCCGACGTTGACGCTGTACTGCAGCTCGCAGGGCTCGGATCTCGTTTGGAGTCGGGTTGCACTCTTAATGATTAAGTTTGTTTTATGTTTTATTCGTCATATAACATATTATTTTAGATTTCGCAGAGCTGAGGTGATCATTCAGGTTTCGGATGGGGGGGGGGGTCAAAAAGGTCAATAAATTCATAATAGACGGAGGGGGGGGAGGATTGGAGCAGGGAGAAACGCACGGAGACCAGTGTCGAAACTTTTCATTCATTCAGACTTACACGTCGTCTGTGCTGCAGCTCCGTTTTTAAAACACGGCAGGGCTTGCCGTTGGCCGAGCGCGGGTAGACGACAAAACGCCAGAAATGGCCGTCACCGCCATGCTGCGTTATGATGGGGGGGGAAACAACAACAGGCTGGCTGGCTGGCAGCGCTTTCCCGGACCGTCTCGCCGAACTCTCTCACGAAGGAACAAGGCGGGTCCCTGCTCTTCCGCGTTTCACTGGGCGGGCGGGGACTACAATTCCCACAACCCCGCGCAGGCGGCGCGGGTACATGACGTCAGGCGCCGGCGCTCTCCTTCTGACGCCGCGGGTCTCTCTCATTTCCCCCCCCCCCCTCTAGCAGCAGAGGCAGCCTCCGTCGGCCGAGGGAACTGGGGGCAGAAGAAGACGACGATTAAAAAAAAAAACAAAACAAAAAACACCACCACTACCAGAAGAGACGCGGATCCCCGACTCCAGCCCGGTTGCCGAGGACGGTGTCCCAAGCCCTCGTGAGTGTCCGTGGGAGGGGTGAGACTTGGTTGTGTGCGTGTGCGTGTGTGTGAGAGAGAGAGGAGGCGAGGAGTGAGGCCTGCGGTCTCTCTCGGTCTGTCTGTATTCGTCTGCGCCATGTTGGTGCGGCGCTGGGCCGCGCAGAGCGCCTGCTGGCCTGTGTGTGTGTCTGTCTGTCTGTGTGTGTGTTTGTGTGTGTTTGCGTGTGTCCACGCCGGCCTGGGCTCCTCGCTCTCTCTCTCTCGGCCAGGGCCGCCCTTGTCCTGCTCTTGGACGGGGCTGGGGGCTGCAGGCGGCCGGGTCTCTGGCAGAGGCGAGGAGGAGGAGAGGAGGAGGAGGAGGAAGGGGGGGTTTGGCTGAGGTCTCGCCGGCCTGAGGTCCAGGTTACCGGCTCTGTGGGCCGGTGGAGGTGCACCAGTGCGAGCGATGCGTCTCCCTCTCCATCCTCACGCACACACATTGATACCCCAGTGTGTGTTTGTGTGTGTGTGTGTCGCTGACGAGAAGTGACGAAACATCAGCGAGTCCATCGGCCGACACGGCTGGACACTGGTCGCTCTCCAGTGTGCAGTCCTGGGGTGTCCACTGTGGTAACCCCCGAGCTCTCCAGTGTGCAGTCCTGGGGTGTCCACTGTGGTCACCCCCGAGCTCTCCAGTGTGCAGTCCTGGGGTGTGGGGCTCTGGTCACCCCCGAGCTCTGCAGTGTGCACTCCTGGGCTGTCCACTGTGGTCACCCCCGAGCTCTCCAGTGTGCACTCCTGGGGTGTCCACTGTGGTCACCCCCGAGCTCTCCAGTGTGCAGTCCTGGGGTGTCCACTCTGGTCACCCCCGAGCTCTCCAGTGTGTAGTCCTGGGGTGTGGGGCTCTGGTCACCCCCGAGCTCTCCAGTGTGCAGTCCTGGGGTGTCCACTCTGGTCACCCCCGAGCTCTCCAGTGTGTATTCCTGGGGTGTGGGGCTCTGGTCACCCCCGAGCTCTCCAGTGTGCAGTCCTGGGGTGTCCACTCTGGTCACCCCCGAGCTCTCCAGTGTGCAGTCCTGGGGTGTCCACTGTGGTCACCCCCGAGCTCTCCAGTGTGCAGTCCTGGGGTGTCCACTCTGGTCACCCCCGAGCTCTCCAGTGTGTAGTCCTGGGGTGTGGGGCTCTGGTCACCCCCGAGCTCTCCAGTGTGTAGTCCTGGGGTGTGGGGCTCTGGTCACCCCCGAGCTCTCCAGTGTGCAGTCCTGGGGTGTCCACTGTGGTCACCCCCAAGCTCTCCAGTGTGCAGTCCTGGGGTGTCCACTGTGGTCACCCCCGAGCTCTCCAGTGTGCAGTCCTGGGGTGTCCACTCTGGTCACCCCCGAGCTCTCCAGTGTGCAGTCCTGGGGTGTGGGGCTCTGGTCGCCCCCGAGCTCTCCAGTGTGCAGTCCTGGGGTGTCCACTCTGGTCACCCCCGAGCTCTCCAGTGTGCAGTCCTGGGGTGTCCAGTCTGGTCACCCCCGAGCTCTCCAGTCTGCACTCCTGGGGTGTCCACTGTGGTCACCCCCAAGCTCTCCAGTGTGCAGTCCTGGGGTGTCCACTGTGGTCACCCACGAGCTCTCCAGTGTGCAGTCCTGGGGTGTCTACTCTGGTCACCCCCGAGCTCTCCAGTGTGCAGTCCTGGGGTGTCCACTCTGGTCACCCCCAAGCTCTCCAGTGTGCAGTCCTGGGGTGTCCACTGTGGTCACGGGTACGAACAGACCGGTTTTGTCCCCACAGAGACGGCAAAGATGAGCAGCTCGGAGGAGGTGTCGTGGATCTCCTGGTTCTGTGGCCTGCGAGGGAACGAGTTCTTCTGTGAGGTCAGTCTCTCTGTCCCCTGGTGTGTCTCCTGCTCCTGTCTCTCGCTCTCTCTCTCTCAGTCCCAGACAGATCCCAGTCTCTCACTGGTGTGTGTCTCTCTCTCTCAGTCCCAGACAGATCCCAGTTTCTCACTGGTGTCTCTCTCTCTGCTGTTTCTTCTCCTCTGTCTCTCTCAGGTGGATGAGGACTACATCCAGGACAAGTTTAATCTCACAGGGCTGAATGAGCAGGTTCCACACTACCGCCAGGCCCTGGACATGATACTGGACCTGGAACCTGGTCAGTACCCATCCAGCATGTGTACTGGAGTGTCCAGTCAGTGTGTCTGTATGAACCCCTCTCTCTCTCAGTGCAGTGTTGATGTAATAACCCCTGTCTCTCTCTGTGTCTCAGACGAGGAGCTGGAAGACAACCCCAATCAGAGTGACCTGATAGAGCAGGCGGCGGAGATGCTGTACGGGCTGATCCACGCTCGGTACATCCTCACCAACCGCGGGATCGCTCAGATGGTACTTGTCCACGGTCTCTCGCTCTCTCTGTCTCTGTCTGTACGGGGCTGTCTCTCCGCCAGCGCGGGCGTGTGCTGTCTCTCTGAGTCCCTCTCTCTCTGTCTCTGTCTCAGCTGGAGAAGTACCAGCAGGGAGATTTCGGCTACTGCCCCCGCGTCTACTGTGAGAACCAGCCCATGCTGCCCATCGGTGAGTCTGTGCGCCTCTTCTGCTCGGTCACTGCTCGTCTCTCTGTGTCTCTCTCTCTCTCTGTCCTCTGCTCCATCTTCCCTCCTCACCCTGGTCTCTCCCTCTGCTCACCCTCCACCTGGTCCATCTGTCTGTCTCGCACTTTCTCTGCCCTCAACTCCTCCTCTCTCCTCCCTCTGCCCTCTGCCCCTCCTCCCTCTGCCCTCTGCCCCTCCTCCCTCTGCCCTCTGCCCCTCCTCCTCTCTCTGCCCTCTGCTCCTCCTCTCTCTCTCTGCCCTCTGCTCCTCCTCTCTCTGCCCTCTGCTCCTCCTCTCTCTACTCCTCCTCCTCTCTCTGCCCTCGGCTCCTCCTCCTCTCTCTGCCCTCGGCTCCTCCTCCTCTCTCTGCCCTCGGCTCCTCCTCTCTCTCTCTGCCCACGGCTCCTCCTCTCTCTCTCTGCCCACGGCTCCTCCTCTCTCTCTCTGCCCACGGCTCCTCCTCTCTCTCTCTGCCCACGGCTCCTCCTCTCTCTCTCTGCCCACGGCTCCTCCTCTTTGCCCTCTGCTCCTCCTCTCTCTACTCCTCCTCCTCCCTCTGCCCTCGGCTCCTCCTCCTCTCGCTCTCCTCCCTCTGACCTCTGCTCCTCCTCTCTCGTGCTCTCTGACCTCTTCCCTCGCCCCCCCCCAGGTCTGTCGGACATCCCCGGGGAGGCCATGGTGAAGCTGTACTGCCCCAAGTGCATGGACGTCTACACCCCCAAGTCGTCCCGGCACCACCACACCGACGGCGCCTACTTCGGCACCGGCTTCCCGCACATGCTCTTCATGGTGCACCCCGAGTACCGGCCCAAGAGGCCCGCCAACCAGTTCGTGCCCCGGTAAGAGACGGGGGGGTCACCCGCCGCCGCCGCCCCACCCCTCCCTCCTCGCGCCCTGCCAGCGTGTTGATCTCTCTCTCTCTCCCCGCCAGGCTGTACGGCTTCAAGATCCACCCCATGGCCTACCAGCTCCAGCTGCAGGCGGCCAGCAGTTTCAAGAGCCCGGTCAAGGCCATCCGCTAGGGCAAGGCGCTGCCCCACGGGCCGGAGGGGGGGCCGCACGCGACACCCAGCAACGCCGAGGCGCGCCGGAGAGGGGGGGCTGGGGGAGGGCGAGTAAGAGGCAGGCAGGCACAACACCTGTGATGGAGACTGACTCTCTCTCTCTCTCTCTCTCTCTCCCCCACCCCCCACCCCCAGCGTCTTTCTCTCTCTCCAGTGAAACACACACACACACACACACACACACCCTCCAAAACCCTGCTGGAGCTGAGCGCCACACTGAGCCCTCAGGTCATGTCGATCGGGATCTGGGATCTCACACACACGCACACACACACACACACACACACACACACACACACGCACACACACAGAGAGAGAGAGAGAGCGGAGCGCCCTGCGGCAGACAGACGGGGGACGTCGCTCGGTGTCATCGGCTGCGGCCCGGTTCGCTCAGACGGGCCTGTGCGACGGTCCCCCTCCCTCTGGGGGTAGCTGGCTGGCGTAGGGAGTGAACTCGTTCTGCGGCTCTCTGGGTGCGTGTGTGCGTGCGTGTGCGTGCGTGCCGATCGGTGGGTACACGCCAGGCACGTGCGCGTGTGGATTCATCCACGCCTCCGAAGGTCGCCTGGACGGGCGCCGGCGGTGACCCTTGACCCCCGACCCCCCCCGCGACAGCTGGGTTCCGGTCCGCTCTCCCCTCCTGGTCCTGGTTCTCCTGTGTCCGTGCTCCTCGGTTTAGTTAGGTTTCGTTTCTTTGTTCAGTCTCGAGAAGTTGCGCGACCTGCGGGTCCTCGACTGTATGCCTGTCGGTTTTATTGTCGTGACGATAGAGATGACGACGACGATTATAGTTATTATTGTGACTTTCCCCTGCTGTTTGGTTGTTCAGAGCCAGTCGCAATAAACTTGATTTTCTTTTTCTAAAAAGCCACGATGGTTTGAGGTGGTCGTCTTGTGAGTTTTTCCGCGCTCTGCTCCTCGCGGTTCCAGCAGGTCGGAGGCGCCCACGGTCCACGGTCACACCGGTCAGCGCTGCTGCCTCACAGCCCTGGAACACTGGGTCCCATCACGGACCCGGGCGCTGTCTGTGTGGAGTCTGCGTGTTCCCCACCCCCCCCCATGTCAGTGTGGGTTTCCTCCCACCGTCCACAGACAGGCTGGTTTAACTGGCTTCTGGGGAAAACTGGCCCTGGTCTGTGTGTGTGTGTGTCCTGTAATGGACTGGTGTCCTGTCCAGGGTGTGTGTGAGTGTGTGTGTGTCCTGTGATGGACTGGTGTCCTGTCCAGGGTGTGTGTTTGTGTCCTGTGATGGACTGGTGTCCTGTCCAGTGTGTGTGTGTGTGTCCTGTGATGGACTGGTGTCCTGTCCAGGGTGTGTGTGAGTGTGTGTGTGTGTGTCTTGTGATGGACTGGTGTCCTGTCCAGTGTGTGTGAGTGTGTGTGTGTCTTGTGATGGACTGGTGTCCTGTCCAGGGTGTGTGAGTGTGTGTGTTCTGTGATGGACTGGTGTCCTGTCCAGTGTGTGTGAGTGTGTGTGTCCTGTGATGGACTGGTGTCCTGTCCAGGGTGTGTGAGTGTGTGTGTCCTGTGATGGACTGGTGTCCTGTCCAGGGTGTGTGAGTGTGTGTCTGTGTGTGTCCTGTGAAGGACTGGTGTCCTGTCCAGGGTGTGTGAGTGTGTGTGTCCTGTGATGGACTGGTGTCCTGTCCAGGGTGTGTGTGTGTCCTGTGATGGACTGGTGTCCTGTCCAGGGTGTGTGAGTGTGTGTCTGTGTGTGTCCTGTGAAGGACTGGTGTCCTGTCCAGGGTGTGTGAGTGTGTGTGTCCTGTGATGGACTGGTGTCCTGTCCAGGGTGTGTGTGTGTCCTGTGATGGACTGGTGTCCTGTCCAGGGTTGTGAGTGTGTGTGTCCTGTGATGGACTGGTGTCCTGTCCAGGGTGTGTGTGTGTGTCCTGTGATGGACTGCTGTCTAGTGCCTGTTGCTGCCCTGTGACCCTGTACTGCAGAAAGCTTCTATAAGATGAATTGTTGGGCGAGTGGATTTATCACAGCCGTTGGAAGATGATCAGTCTCCCCTGCGGGTAGGCTTGTGTCTCAACAGCGGCACTGCGGTTTTACCAAGTGCCGCTGCTATACCGAGAAGTGGCCACAAGGTGCTCACTTAAACTTCACTGCTGTCGGTACCACGCTCTGGCCACAAGGTGTCACTGCGGAGCTGTGCTCTTACCCGCTGCTGGTGTTGAAACCGGTAAGGTGAGGAGCCAGCTGAGGTTGTAAAGACTTGTTTTCGAATGTGAGGGAGTGCAGCCACAGCTGCAGGCCAGATCTTCTGCCTCCTGTCCTGACTGGAGGAGCTCACCCAGCTGTGTCTGGGGAGAAGCCGGGGTATCGGCTTCAACCACAGGGCTGGGCAGCTTGTTCCCCACCCCCACCCCCCTCTGCGTACAGAAGAGCCTCCTGTCCTGACTGGAGGAGCTCACCCAGCTGTGTCTGGGGAGAAGCCAGGGTATCAGCTTCAACCACAGGGCTGGGCAGCTTGTTCCCCACCCCCACACCCCTCTGTGTACAGAAGAGCCTCCTGTCCTGACTGGAGGAGCTCACCCAGCTGTGTCTGGAGAGAAGCCCCAGGGTATCGGCTTCAACCACAGGGCTGGGCAGCCTGTTCCCCACCCCCACTCCCCTCTGTGTACAGAAGAGCCTCCTCTTTCTGGGTTGAAAAGCGTTTACTCCAGAGGGGCTGGCTGCAGCCTGTGATCTGTCTTAAGGGGTCACCCTTACACACTTGCTCCCCCCTCGAATGTCGCCCAAACAGGGAGAGGGCGGCGGTGGCTCAGGGCCCCGCCCACACGCCCCAGGCGCTGTGTGGAAGAGGGGGCGTCGCGGACCGTGGCCCCACGACTTGTGGGGATTTGCATGGTATCTTAACGTGGCCATTTGCATCTCATGTGGTAGTCTCTTTGCCACCTGCTTTGTTAGGGAAACTAACGCTGCTGCTGCTGCTGCTGCTGCTGCTGCTGCTCCGCACAGCCAGCGCCACTGTCCCTGCCTGCAAGAGAACGAGAGGAGCCAGGGTATCGGCTTCAACCACAGGGCTGGGCAGCCTGTTCCCCACCCCCGCTCCTCTCTGTGTACAGAAGAGCCTCCTGTCCTGACTGGAGGAGCTCACCCAGCTGTGTTTGGAGAGAAGCCAGGGTATCGGCTTCAACCACAGGGCTGGGCAGCCTGTTCCCCACCCCCGCCCCCCTCTGTGTACAGAAGGGCCTCCCGGCAGCCACAAGTTGGTCTCCTGAACCCGCGAGGCCTTGAACGGAGGTGTGACCCGTCCGTCTTCACCTTCACCTTCACCTTCACCTGCTCCGGCTCGGGCCGGTTCCCTCCGTACGCACGCCCGCACGCCTGGCCACGCCCTGCTCTCGTCAACAACAACGGGGCCACCCCCGCGCCCACCCCGCCTCCAGTCGCCGGTTCGGCTCCGAGTGCGGCCCATAACGAGACTCCGGCTTGTTGTGTTGTGTTGTGTTGTGGGCTGGGACTGGGACTGGAAAAACCAGAATCCTGTTTTTCGCTGGATCGGCCCCGTCTCTCCCTCTCCCTCTCCCGCTAACTGTAAGCGAATTCCTTCCCCAGGAGTCACCTCGCGTTGGCAGTAACCTGTCAAATTATCACCGTGACAGATGCATCGCTCCAGCACGCTGAGGCAAGACACACCAACACGACACAGAGCCCATCTCCACCAGGGCCCTCGGCGTTGTACAGGCTCAGTGACCACAGTCTGGACACACACACTGGACACGGGCAGACCTGGCTGCCCAGAGAGGACAGGCTCAGTGACCACAGCCTGGACACAGACAGACCGGGCTGTCCAGAGAGGACAGGCTCAGTGACCACAGCCTGGACACACACACTGGACACAGGCAGACCGGGCTGTCCAGAGAGGACAGGTTCAGTGCCCACAGCCTGGACACAGACACTGGACACAGGCAGACCTGGCTGCCCAGAGAGTACAGGCTCAGTGACTGCAGCCTGGACACAGACACTGGACACAGACAGACCTGGCTGTCCAGAGAGGACAGGCTCTGTGACCACAGCCTGGACACAGACACTGGACACAGGCAGACCTGGCTCGGTGACCACAGCCTGGACACAGACACTGGACACAGGCAGACCTGGCTGTCCAGAGAGGACAGGCTCAGTGACCACAGCCTGGACAGAGACACTGGACACAGGCAGACCTGGCTGTCCAGAGAGGACAGGCTCAGTGACCACAGCCTGGACAGAGACACTGGACACAGGCAGACCTGGCTGTCCAGAGAGGACAGGCTCGGTGACCACAGCCTGGACACAGACACTGGACACAGGCAGACCTGGCTGCCCAGAGAGGACAGGCTCGGTGACCGCAGCCTGGACACAGACACTGGACACAGGCAGACCTGGCTCGTTGACCACAGCCTGGACACAGACACTGGACACAGGCAGACCTGGCTGTCCAGAGAGGACAGGCTCAGTGACCACAGCCTGGACAGAGACACTGGACACAGGCAGACCTGGCTGCCCAGAGAGGACAGGCTCGGTGACCGCAGCCTGGACACAGACACTGGACACAGGCAGACCTGGCTGTCCAGAGAGGACAGGCTCGGTGACCGCAGCCTGGACACAGACACTGGACAGGGAGGACAGGCTGTTATTGACTGGCTGTGCTGGCGAACCCCCTGGAAAGCGGGGCCGAGGGGGGGCGGCTGTGGGTGGGTGAGAATGATCTCACGCTCCACGCCGGGACGGTCTGAGTCACACCATCATGTGAGAACCGTCCCCACCCAGGAGCGCAGGGGAGTGCGAGGGTGTCCCTCCTGCCCTCCTCTCTCTCTCTCTCTCTCTCTCGGTTCACTGCAGTTCCGAGACGCCTGCCTGACGTGACCCGTGAGCAGAACCAGACTGGCCACACACACACACACACACACACACACACACACACACACACACACACACACACACACAACGAACGCAGCCTCCACAGGGCCCTTCCAGGTGCATCTCGCGATGCAGACGCATCATGCTACACGGGACAGTCAGACGTGTGGAGCATGATCAAGAAAAATCCGATTCCACCAGCAGGCTCGGCCACAGTGCCCAGCTCTGTGTTTCAATCCCTCTGTCTCGCACTGAAAGGGTGTCTCAAGACCCAACAGTGACGCCGAGCTCCCACACCTGCAGCGATCCAAGAAGCACATTCCTGGGAGAGGCCGGCTCTGTGTTTCGATCCCTCTGTCTCGCACTGAAAAGGGTGTCTAAAGACCTACCAGTGACGCCGAGCTCCCACACCTGCAGCGATTAAAGAACCACATTCCTGGGAGAGGCCGGCTCTGTGTTTCGATCCCTCTGTCTCGCACTGAAAGGGCTTTACTCACGTGACGCAGGAGGTGCAGTGCTGTCACAGCAGGTACGATTACGACACACCGCTCGGGGGCGCGGCCGTGACCAGGGTCAACGGGCGGAAAAGGTGACCGCAGGAGGGGACGGATGTGGATCTCCAGTCAGGACAGGAGGCTCTGCTGTACACAGAGGGGGGGCGGGGGTGGGGAACAAGCTGCCCAGCCCTGTGGTTGAAGCCGATACCCTGGCTTCTCTCCAGACACAGCTGAACGAGCTCCTCCAGTCAGGACAGGAGGCTCTTCTGTACACAGAGGGGGGTGGGGGTGGGGAACAAGCTGATACCCTGGCTTCTCTCCAGACACAGCTGGGTGAGCTCCTCCAGTCAGGACAGGAGGCTCTTCTGTACACAGAGAGGGGTGGGAGAGGGGAACAAGCTGATACCCTGGCTTCTCTCCAGATACAGCTGGGTGAGCTCCTCCAGTCAGGACAGGAGGCTCTGCTGTACACAGAGAGGGGTGGGAGAGGGGAACAAGCCGAATGAGCTCCTCCAGTCAGGACAGGAGGCTCTTCTGTACCCAGAGGGGGGCGGGGATGGGGAACAAGCTGCCCAGCCCTGTGGTTGAAGCCGATACCCTGGCTTCTCTCCAGACACAGCTGGGTGAGCTCCTCCAGTCAGGACAGGGGGCTCTTCTGTACACAGAGAGGGGTGGGAGAGGGGAACAAGCTGATACCCTGGCTTCTCTCCAGATACAGCTGGGTGAGCTCCTCCAGTCAGGACAGGAGGCTCTGCTGTACACAGAGAGGGGTGGGAGAGGGGAACAAGCCGAATGAGCTCCTCCAGTCAGGACAGGAGGCTCTTCTGTACACAGAGGGGGGTGGGGGTGGGGAACAAGCTGCCCAGCCCTGTGGTTGAAGCCGATACCCTGGCTTCTCTCCAGACACAGCTGGGTGAGCTCCTCCAGTCAGGACAGGAGGCTCTACTGTGCACAGAGAGGGGTGGGAGAGGGGAACAAGCCGATACCCTGGCTCCTCTCCAGACACAGCTGGGTGAGCTCCTCCAGTAAGGACAGGAGGCTCTTCTGTACACAGAGGGTGGTGGGGGTGGGGAACAAGCCGATACCCTGGCTCCTCTCCAGACACAGCTGGGTGAGCTCCTCCAGTCAGGACAGGAGGCTCTTCTGTACACAGAGGGTGGTGGGGGTGGGGAACAAGCCGATACCCTGGCTCCTCTCCAGACACAGCTGGGTGAGCTCCTCCAGTCAGGACAGGAGGCTCTGCTGTACACAGAGGGTGGTGGGGGTGTGTGTGTGTGGGGAGTGGCCAGGGCTCTCCGTGCCGTGAGGGTGTGTCTGTCTCAGGCGTGCCGGCTCGCTGCGGGGCTGGGATGGGGCTGGGGTGGGGCTGTTTCTCTTGTTCACTCACCGGTTCTCCCACCTGCCCCCCCCCTGACAGCGGACCTGCTGGCCAAGGACCTCTCTCTCTCTCTCTCTCTCTCTCTCCGCTGCCCCCGTTCACAGCCAGGTCCCGCTCCCACACACCGGTTCCCGGAGGCTCCTCTTCACAGCGCTGTACAGCCCAGTGAGATCAGGGTAAAAACACAGTACAGCGCTGTAAAGCCCAGTGAGATCAGGGTAAAAACACAGTCCAGCACAGTAATGCCCAGTGAGATCACAGTTAAGCCCAGTGAGATCAGGGTAAAAACACAGTAGAGTACAGTAACGCCCAGTGAGATCACAGTTAAGCCCAGTGAGATCAGGGTAAAAACACAGTAGAGTACAGTAAAGCCCAGTGAGATCAGGGTAAAAACACAGTACAGCACAGTAAAGCCCAGTCAGACTGTGGTAAAAGCACAGTTCAGTGCAGTAAAGACCAGTGAGATCACAGTTAAGCCCAGTGAGATCGGGGTAAAAACACAGTCCAGCGCAGTAAAGCCCAGTGAGATCAGGGTAAAAACACAGTACAGCACAGTAACGCCCAGTGAGATCACAGTTACGCCCAGTGAGATCAGGGTAAAAACACAGTAGAGTACAGTAAAGCCCAGTGAGATCAAGGTAAAAACCCAGTACAGCACAGTAAAGCCCAGTCAGACTGTGGTAAAAGCACAGTTCAGTGCAGTAAAGACCAGTGAGATCACAGTTAAGCCCAGTGAGATCAGGGTAAAAACACAGTCCAGCGCAGTAAAGCCCAGTCAGACTGTGGTAAAAACACAGTTCAGTGCAGTAAAGACCAGTAAGATCACAGTTAAGCCCAGTGAGATCGGGGTAAAAACACAGTAGAGCACAGTAAAGCCCAGTGAGATCAGGGTAAAAACACAGTCCAGCGCAGTAAAGCCCAGTGAGATCACAGTTAAGCCCAGTGAGATCAGGGTAAAAACACAGTCCAGCGCAGTAAAGCCCAGTGAGATCACAGTTAAGCCCAGTGAGATCAGGGTAAAAACACAGTAGAGTACAGTAACGCCCAGTGAGATCACAGTTAAGCCCAGTGAGATCAGGGTAAAAACACAGTAGAGTACAGTAAAGCCCAGTGAGATCAGGGTAAAAACACAGTACAGCACAGTAACGCCCAGTGAGATCAGGGTAAAAACACAGTAGAGTACAGTAACGCCCAGTGAGATCACAGTTAAGCCCAGTGAGATCAGGGTAAAAACACAGTACAGTGCTGTAAAACCCAGTGAGATCAGGGTAAAAACACAGTACAGCACAGTAAAGCCCAGTCAGACTGTGGTAAAAACACAGTTCAGTGCAGTAAAGACCAGTGAGATCACAGTTAAGCCCAGTGAGATCAGGGTAAAAACACAGTCCAGCGCAGTTATGCCCAGTGAGATCAGGGTAAAAACACAGTACAGCACAGTAAAGCCCAGTCAGACTGTGGTAAAAGCACAGTTCAGTGCCGTAAAGACCAGAGAGATCACAGTTAAGCCCAGTGAGATCGGGGTAAAAACACAGTCCAGCGCAGTTATGCCCAGTGAGATCAGGGTAAAAACACAGTACAGTGCTGTAAAACCGAGTGAGATCAGGGTAAAAACACAGTACAGCACAGTAAAGCCCAGTCAGACTGTGGTAAAAGCACAGTTCAGTGCAGTAAAGACCAGTGAGATCACAGTTAAGCCCAGTGAGATCAGGGTAAAAACACAGTACAGCGCAGTCACGCCCAGCGAGATCAGGGTAAAAACACAGCAGAGTACAGTTACGCCCAGCGAGATCAGGGTAAAAACACAGCAGAGTACAGTTACGCCCAGCGAGATCACGGGGCAGTCACGATGCGGTGAGTGACCCTCTCTCTCCCTGACCACACTGACTAACACTCCTCCCTCTCTCGGGCTCTCTGGGCTCTCCACATCTGCGTTAGCAACACATTGACAAAAAAACAACCATCCTCCCCGTTTTCCTCCTCCTCCTCCTCCTCCCCCCTGCCCTGCACCCCGCCGCTCTGCTCACCTGTCGACAGGTGTGGACCCGGGGGGGGACCGCGTGCACAGCCAGCCGGCTCCCCTCGGCGGCGATTGGCTGGCGGGGGCGCGGGCGTGAGCGCGCACCCCCCCCCCCCACACACACACACACACACACGCACACGGGCGGGCGCTATAAGAGTCCGAGGTGGGAGGGCGAGGTGTAGTCGAGTTGTTTTAGTCGAGCTCCTCTCTCGTTCTGCGCTGTTGAGTTTTTTCCCCCCCCTCCCAGCTCGCTCGCTCGCTCTCTCTCGCCGTGTCGGGATCGGGCGCCTGTGCCGAGTTGGACCCGGGTGTCGTGTCTCTGTCTCTCTGTCTCCCCTCCTCGCCCTCCTCCGGCCATGAACAAGGTGGTGTTCGCCGTGTCCGCAGTGGCCCTGCTCTTCGCTGTCGGTGAGTGCGGGTCTGCTCTGTGTTCGTGCGGTGGTGTTGTTGAGGGAAGGAGGGAGGGGTACCAGCTCGCCGGTCCTGTGTGTGTCCTGTGTGTGTCCTGTGTGTGTCCTGTGTGTGTCCGTCGTGTAGCGGGACAAACAGTTAGATATTTTCCCCTGCTCTTCCAGAGAGGTCTGTGCGCTCGTTTTAAAAACGACAGCTCCGTGCGGAGTTAACGGGTCCGGAGGAAGGCGGGTCCCTTCCTTCCTCCTCTCCCGTGGGGAAGTAGTCGCGGTGTGAACGGGCTGTCCGGGCTCTTCCCGGCTCTCGGGGGGGTCTGTTTTTTTTTGGGGGGGCGGGTGTTAAGGAGTCCTGCTGGGGTGAGAACGGGGCTGCGGCCCAGCGCCGAGCCGGGGTGTCGGTGTGTGTCGTGTGTGCGCGTGTATCCGGACAGGAGAAATTTTGGGGAGCCAAAACGAACGAGAGAGGAGGGGAGGGGGGGGCTTCTTCCTGGGCCGAGGAGAAGCGACGTTTCGGCTACGGGCGGGGGGGGGTTCAGGCGTAGAAGGAGGCGCCACAGCCGAAACGTACAGCAGGGGGGAGTTTTCCCCTCCAGCTCTCCAGGCTGGGATAAAGCTGTCCCCGCTCCAGTACAGTCTACCGACGCGCACTGCTCGTGTCCGTCCCGGTACACGACGCGTGTAGACGTCTTACCGGAGGACCTGCATGTCTCTCTCTCTGTCTCTCTGCTCCAAGAAGCGCTTGACTCCCGGCCTGTAGCCTCTCGCCGGCGGCCCAGCCCGCTATATAACGGCGAGGAGGAGGAGGAGGAGGTGTGGGAGAGAGAGCTGAGCTCAGCTCGCCGGACGGGTTTTCAGCTGCTTGCCGGGGCCTGTCGATCTGAGCTCGGGTGGGGCTGCGGGGTGGGGGCGAGTGCTGGCTCGGCTTTAAAGAGCTGTGGAGCCTTATATCCATCTGTCCCAGATAGCTTGTAGGGTGATGGGGGGGGGGATCCCCAGTTCTGGTCGCTGCTGCTGCTGCTGCTGCTGCTGCTGCTGCTGCTGTGAGACCCACTGTCGGGCGGCGCCGTCCCGCCCTCCACCGGCTCCAGACCCGAGCGAGCGAGCGAGCAGCCCCTCGGTGTGCTGGAGGAGTTGGGGGGGCGCTGTGCCTCTATTTTAGGTGAGATCCCGGCGATCGATCTCTCGGTCTGCTCCAAGGACAGGTGAATCAAGGCTGGGATCCGGGAAGTGTTAGTGTTGGGTGGGGGTCTGGGGTTAAGGAGGGCTGTGAGTGGCGGGGTCTCTCTCCCTCTGGGCGAGGGGAGTCAGGGGGCAGTATGGACACCCCAAGCTAGACGCCCACGCGGTCGGCCCCAGTTCACCCACACTGGGGCTCGCGGCTCGCTTGCTCGCTCTCTAGGTGTGGAGTCGCACACGAGCGCGGCCCCCCCGGTCCGACCCCAGCGGGGGTAGAGGCGGTCTCCGGGGGCAGGGCCCCACAACGGTGTCCCTCGAATCCGGGGGCTCTCCGGGCCGGAGCGAGGGCGCGGGGTAGGGTTCCTTCCCGGCTGACGCAGGAGGTGTGTGAGTGTGAGTGTTGTCGGCTGCTGGTTCCTCTATGAGAGGTTCTGTGCTGGGAAATGTCACCCCCCCCCCCCCCCCTCGCTGTGCTCGGTTATCAGTGCTGTTTCCTGACTGGGCATTGAAACCACTATTAACACATCTCCTCCTAACCCACTCGCTCGCTCTATTTTTGTAAACCTAAATATTGCATTGGGGTGGATGGGGGGGGGGGGACCCCTCTTCCAGTCGGGACTGGAGGAGCTCACCCAGCTGTGTCTGGAGAGGAGCCAGGGTATCGGCTTCAACCACAGGGCTGGGCAGCCTGTTCCCCACCCCCGCCCCCCTCTGTGTACAGAAAGGCCTCCTGTTCTTGCTTTCTCATGCTTGTCGCTCTGTCTGTTGAGCTCGGCCGCTCTTACCTGGTGGAGTGAGCTGGCTGGCACTGCGCTGACACGGACAGCCCCTCCTCCTCCTCTTCCTCGCGCCAGGAGTGTGGTGTCCTGGGCTGTGTGGGAATCCCAGCTACAGGGAGGGGAGAGAGAGGGGGGGGGTTGTTGCTTTTTCCCCCCCCCCAGTTCAGGGGACAGAGTGAGTGTGTATGTCACTGATGTTGAAACGTGTGAACTCCTCTTTAATGCGCTGTGCTCGGGCAACGGCAACAAAAAAACTAGCTCGGAGGGGGGTTGCTGTTCGGCCCCTTGTTTGGGGGGTGGAGGGTCGTCTTCAACTTTTTAGTCAGGTGCCCTGAATTGGGGGTGGGGGGGGACGCGTCACCCCAGCGCCTGGGGTCGGCAGGGCTCTGAAGCTGGTTCGTGAAACGCCTCTCCCTGGGGCTTGGTATCCAAATCCTGCCCATCTGTTGTTTATCACGGTGAGGCCGGCAGTCAGGCTGGGTTCAGATGAATGACTCCCTCTTCCCTCCCTCCCTCTGGTGGCTGTGCCTTTTCCGCGGTGTGAGGGCTCCCTCTGGTGGCGGAGGGAGGTGTTGCCTCCTCCTTCCCCCGGTGAACAGGGAGGGAGGGGGGGGGGGGGGGGCCGTGAAGGCTCGGCGATCCTTGCGGATGGGAGTGGAGTGCGAACTTGGCTCCTTCCTGCTTGCGGGAAATGCCTGGGAAAATCCTAGAGCTTGAACGAGCCGCAGTTACCACGTGACCGAGCGGACCAGCTTTTTTACCACCCAGGTTAAAACCCTCTTAAAAACCGGTCGGTGAGGAATCTTCCCCATTAGCGTGGCTGGGCGAAGCCAAGCCTGTTTCTCCTCCTCCTCGTGGACCTTTCCCGGGCGTGTGTGTGTGTGTGTGTGTGTGTGTGTGTGTGTGTGTGTGTGTGTGTGTGTGGTTTTCTGTTTTCCCCCGGGGAGAAACATGATGCCTGTTTTGCTGCTGTGTGAGTGTTGCAATCGGGCCCCCCCCCCCCCCCCCCGTGTCGCGGCCTGTGGCCGAGCTTGGGTTCGAGGGCTCTGTGTGACGGCCTAGCTCCCCCACTCTTCTGAAGCGCTCGTCTAGCGAGCACGAGGCTGGGCTGCTATTAATATATAGAGCACCTTTGCAGTGTGGACAGGGCTAGCCCACTGCCCTTTTTTTTTTTTTTTTTTTTTAAGTCAGCCACTGGGCTGGGTTCGTGCTTGACGGTTCTCCCATGAGCCTCTGCTTCATCTTGCTTCTGATCGGTGGGGGGAGTAGCCGAGAACGAGCCGGACCGGCTGGGTGGCATTCTGCGCTCCCTCTCCCTCTCTCTTCCTGGAGCATCGGGCGGGAGAGCTGTGCGTCGTGACCCGGTTCTGTGTTTTTTCACGCTGTCCGCACTTGCCGTTCGCAAGAAAAATAGCGATCTTATCTCCATTTTTCTCTTTCAGTTCTGTCCCAGAGCCCGGGCTCGAATGGTGCGGACGGGTCGGTCAGGCCGGGCTCGGCTCGGGGGGGAGACGAACACGCAACGTGTTTTGTGGACCCTGTTATTACCCCAAAAAAATGTGGACCCCCCAAAAAAAAAGCTTAGCACAGTTGCGATGTGGTAAATGCATATGAAGTCTGGTTTGGTTTTGGCCTGTGTACCCCCGCTCTCAGTGCGGGTTGGAGCCTCGGAGGGGAGGGGGGGGGAGACCTGGGGTACCCCAGAGTGTGTGGGTGGGTGTGTGTGTGTGTCTCTCAGCCTGCTCAGTGCCTCACCCTCTGTGTGTGTGTCTACTCTTTCCACAGGGGAGGCCCTGAGGTGCTACAACTGCGACGTGGGCTTCTGGAACCTGTGTGTGACGTCGATCACCAACTGTACAGGGCCCACTGACCAGTGCTTCAGTGGGGTTGGGAAAGCAGGTGAGAGGGCTTGGCTGACGTGAGATTAATCTGTCTCTCTGTGTCTGCACTGTTCATGTACTGGAGTGTCCAGTCAGTGTGTCTGTATGAACCCCTCTCTCTCTCAGTGCAGTGTTCATGTACTGCAGTGTTCAGTCAGTGTGTCTGTATGAACCCCTCTCTCTCTCAGTGCAGTGTTCATGTACTGGAGTGTCCAGTCAGTGTGTGTGTGTGTATGAACCCCTCTCTCTCTCAGTGCAGTGTTCATGTACTGGAGTGTCCAGTCAGTGTGTCTGTATGAACCCCTCTCTCTCTCAGTGCAGTGTTCATGTACTGGAGTGTCCAGTCAGTGTGTGTGTATGAACCCCTCTCTCTCTCAGTGCAGTGTTCATGTACTGGAGTGTCCAGTCAGTGTGTGTGTGTATGAACCCCTCTCTCTCTCAGTGCAGTGTTCATGTACTGGAGTGTCCAGTCAGTGTGTCTGTATGAACCTCTCTCTCTCTCTCTCTCTCTCTCTCTCTCTCTCTCTCTCTCTCTCTCTCTCTCTCTCTCTCTCTCTCTCTCTCTCTCTCTCTCTCTCTCTAGCTGGGTTTGTGGATATCAACCAGAAGGGCTGTCTCCCTCTCGCCAGTTGCAACCTGGTCTCCAACGTGACCTTCGCCGGCACCAGCCTCTACACCATGAACAAGACCTGCTGCGCCACTGACCTGTGCAACGCCGCCGGCGCGCCCGCGCTGTCGGCGCTGTCCGCGGTCGCCGTGGCGATGGCCTGGCTCGCCGCGGGCCTGGTCTGAGCGGGGCCGGCGGGAGGAGGAGGAGGAGGGGGTGGTGGTGCCGATGATGATGAGGGAGGTCATCCTGCGTTCCCCTGCCTTTCCAGCTCGAACCCGAGTCCACAGCCGAGCCGGGATGGTGGGTGAGGGGGATGCGGTCTTGTTAGACGCTAGTGGCCGAGGGGGGTGACCCCTGGGGTCTGGCCCCCTGGGAGGGGTGGGGGGGGTGGTAACATTGACGGGGGGAGGTGAGCCACCATGCTCGTGCTCGGCCCAAGCGCTTAACCCCCCCACCCCCCTCCTCGAGCCCGGCCCCCGTGGCTGGAGGGGGACCCCAGTGGCTGCTCCCTAAAGCCTGGGGGCTGGGGGGGTGCAGGACTGGAGAGGTGAAAGTTTGGGGGTTCAGGACCGGGGTGTAGGCCCTGGAGGGGCAGCAGGGGGTGGGTGTTTGGCCTAGGCAGGGACCCCTCTCTCTCTCCTCCTCCTCCTCCTCCCCTTGCGAAGTGACTGCTGGGGAACCCCCAGACTCCGTCTTGCTCCTCGCACTGCAGTCGTTTCTCGCAGGATGACCGCCTTTCTCGGCTGTCTTAACCCCCCCCCCCCCCCTCTCTTGGTTGGGGACCTTGAACCCGTCTCCACAGTGGGGTGGTCCGGCTGCCCTGTGGGGGGGGTGGGGCAGTGACTTGTGCTGTAAGTGACTCGACTCCTGCGCTCCTCCGTGTGTACCTGACGTGAAGTCCTGGCCGGTTCTGTTTGTGGCCAGGCGGATCTGTACGTGGCGGTGGGGGTTAGGTTTGGCTTTTAATGACTTGTTTTTGTTATTTGGGCTCATACTGTAATTATCCTGTTTTTTTTTTTTTTTGGGGGGGGGCTGATGTGGAGGTTTTCCCTCATGCTGGTGTGATGTGGCCTTGAATAAAGTTTTTAAACACACCCTCCCCCAGGCTCGCTGGCTGTTTTTGTTTTTTGAAGGGGCAGGGAGGCTCTTCGGAGCTGGGGTCGGTCCTCCTCCTCCTCCTCCTCTGCCTCTCCTTTCTGCTGGCGAAGGCAGATGGGGCGGGGGGGCCGGCCGGTTCAGAGAGGGTCCCGGGCCATGCTGGAAAAGGTGGGTCAGGAGGTCTCTTCCTGGTTTGGAGCGACATTCCACGCCGCATTCCTGCGGCGGTTTCGGCAGGCTTCGGCTCAAGCGCCTGATTGGTTTCGGATACTGGCCCTGGGCTGGTGAAGTTCCTGGTGAAGCACATTTTTCTGTCTTGTTTTCAAAAATGCTGAACAGCTGCTTGCAGAACGAGTTAAACTGCTTGGAGTGGTGGGGGGGTGGGGGGTGGTTTTCATCCCTGTGTTTCTCGACTGCTGGCCTTTTTTCCCCCGGATTCTTGGGGTGCTGATTGTTAATTCCCCAGCTGCGGTCCTGGAGGGGTCCCCAAAAATAAATGAATTCCATGGTGGACCCTTGGAGCTCCAGGAGGTGTCCCCTTTGTCAGGGTGGGAGTGTAGTTTCTGGAAGAGCCGGCAGCTCTCTCTGCCCCCGGAGGTGGGGAAGCCGGGCCGGGAGAGGGTCCTGACCCGGCTGGGCCCGGCAGAAGAGCGCTTTGGGGTGCGCTGAGGGAACCCCCCCCCCCACGACGTGGCCAGTGGCCCTGCTGCAGCTGGGCTAGGCCCCCCCTGTTTGTCTACCCCCCCCCCCCTCGGTCTCTGATGTCACTGGAGTGGAAGCAAACGGGATCCAAACCAGCCGGACTGGTTTTGGGGGGGACACGCCCTGAGCCGGTACAAATAGGCCCCCACATCCTCCCCCGCTCCTGTATGTGTCCAGAGCCCCGCGCGCCCGGTCCAGCCCGTCTCGTCTCGTCTCTCGCCGACACCGAGGTGCGTCTGTCCCAGCCCGGTCCTGACCCGACCCGACTCGTCCCTCGTGGGCTTCCTGCCGTGACCCCCCGACACCAGTGAAGATGTACGGGCTCCTGGGCGCCGTCCTGGCTGTGGCCCTGTGCTTCACGGCCGGTGAGTAGTGGCGGTGGGGACGGAGGGCGGGGACAGGCTTCTGTCCCGGGGGTCCTGCGTCTGGGAATGAGAGCAGGCCTGGGTGAGCTGGGACAGGGACACAAGACACCGGACAGGCAGACCGGTAAGCAGACAGACAGGGAGATTAGCAGACAGATGGACAGACATGCAGGCAGGAAAACAGACACACGGACAGACGGGTGAGCAGGCAGGCAGGAAAGCAGACGGACGGACAGACGGGTGAGCAGGCAGGCAGGAAAGCAGACAGACGGACCGACAGACAGACAGGTGAGCAGGCAGGCAGGAAAGCAGACAGACAGACAGACAGGCGAGCAGGAAAGCAGACAGACAGACGAGCAGGCAGGCAGGAAAGCAGACAGTCGGATAGACAGACAGGTGAGGAGGCAGGCAGGAAAGCGGACAGATGGACAGGGGAGCAGGCAGGCAGGAAAGCAGACAGACAGACAGACAGGTGAGGAGGCAGGCAGGAAAGCAGACAGACAGGCAAGCAGGCAGGCAGGAAAGTAGATAGACAGATGGACAGACGGACAGACAGGCGAGCAGGCAGGCAGGCAGGAAAGCAGACAGACAGACAGACGAGCAAGCAGGCAGGAAAGCAGACAGGCAGGCAGACAGACAGACAGACGAGCAGGCAGGCAGGAAAGCAGACAGGCAGGCAGACAGACAGACAGACGAGCAGGCAGGAAAGCAGACAGGCGAGCAGGCAGGCAGGCAGGTGACGGGCAGGCAGACAGACAGACAGGCAGGCAGGTGACGGGCAGACAGACAGACAGACAGGCAGGTGACAGGCAGACAGACAGACGGGCAGGGTGCCACTACGTCAGTGCTTGAGCCCCGTCACCAGCAGCTGTGGTTTTTTGTCCCGCCTGTTGGGATCTGTCCGAGAGAGAGAGAGTGTGTCAGTCAGTCAGGGTGTCAGTCAGTGTGTCTGTGTTTCAGTGTGTCAGTCAGTCAGAGTGTCAGTCAGTGTGTCTGTGTTTCAGTGTGTCAGTCAGGGTGTCTGTGTTTCAGTGTGTCAGTCAGTCAGAGTGTCAGTCAGTGTGTCTGTGTTTCAGTGTGTCAGTCAGGGTGTCTGTGTTTCAGTGTGTCAGTCAGTCAGAGTGTCAGTCAGGGTGTCTGTGTTTCCCAGGGAGGTGATGGCTGCTGTGATCAGTCTTCCTGTGGGACTGATGGAGTGCTCAGTGCCTCACCCTCTGTGTGTGTGTCTACTCTTTCCACAGGGGAGGCCCTGAGGTGCTACAAGTGCGACGTGGGCTTCTGGAACCTGTGTGTGACGTCGATCACCAACTGTACAGGGCCCACTGACCAGTGCTTCAGTGGGGTTGGGAAAGCAGGTGAGAGGGCTTGGCTGACGTGAGATTAATCTGTCTCTCTGTGTCTGCACTGTTCATGTACTGGAGAGTCCAGTCAGTGTGTGTGTGTGTGTGTGAACCCCTCTCTCTCTCTCAGTGCAGTGTTCATGTACTGGAGTGTCCAGTCAGTGTGTGTGTATGAACCCCTCTCTCTCAGTGCAGTGTTCATGTACTGGAGTGTCCAGTCAGTGTGTGTGTATGAACCCCTCTCTCTCTCAGTGCAGTGTTCATGTACTGGAGTGTCCAGTCAGTGTGTGTGTATGAACCCCTCTCTCTCTCAGTGCAGTGTTCATGTACTGGAGTGTCCAGTCAGTGTGTGTGTATGAACCCCTCTCTCTCTCAGTGCAGTGTTCATGTACTGGAGTGTCCAGTCAGTGTGTGTGTATGAACCCCTCTCTCTCTCAGTGCAGTGTTCATGTACTGGAGTGTCCAGTCAGTGTGTGTGTATGAACCCCTCTCTCTCTCAGTGCAGTGTTCATGTACTGGAGTGTCCAGTCAGGGTGTCTGTATGAACCCCTCTCTCTCTCAGTGCAGTGTTCATGTACTGGAGTGTCCAGTCAGGGTGTCTGTATGAACCCCTCTCTCTCTCAGTGCAGTGTTCATGTACTGGAGTGTCCAGTCAGTGTGTCTGTATGAACCCCTCTCTCTCTCTCAGTGCAGTGTTCATGTACTGGAGTGTCCAGTCAGTGTGTGTGTATGAACCCCTCTCTCTCTCAGTGCAGTGTTCATGTACTGGAGTGTCCAGTCAGTGTGTGTGTATGAACCCCTCTCTCTCTCAGTGCAGTGTTCATGTACTGGAGTGTCCAGTCAGGGTGTCTGTATGAACCCCTCTCTCTCTCAGTGCAGTGTTCATGTACTGGAGTGTCCAGTCAGGGTGTCTGTATGAACCCCTCTCTCTCTCAGTGCAGTGTTCATGTACTGGAGTGTCCAGTCAGGGTGTGTGTATGAACCCCTCTCTCTCTCAGTGCAGTGTTCATGTACTGGAGTGTCCAGTCAGTGTGTGTGTATGAACCCCTCTCTCTCTCTCTAGCTGGGTTTGTGGATATCACCCAGAAGGGCTGTCTCCCTCTCGCCAGTTGCAACCTGGTCTCCAACGTGACCTTCGCCGGCACCAGCCTCTACACCATGAACAAGACCTGCTGCGCCACTGACCTGTGTAACGCCGCCGGCGCGCCCGCGCTGTCGGCGCTGTCCGCGGTCGCCGTGGCGACGGCCTGGCTCGCCGCGGGCCTGGTCTGAGCGGGGCCGGCGGGAGGAGGAGGAGGAGGAGGGGGTGGTGGTGCTGATGATGAGGGAGGTCATCCTGCGTTCCCCTGCTTTTGGGAACATTGATGGGGGGGGAGGTGAGCCACCATACTCGTGCTCGGCCCAAGCACTTAACCCCCCCCACCCCCCTCCTCGAGCCCGGCCCCCGTGGCTGGAGGGGGACCCCAGTGGCTGCTCCCTAAAGCCTGGGGGCTGGGGGGGTGCAGGACTGGAGAGGTGAAAGTTTGGGGGTTCAGGACCGGGGTGTAGGCCCTGGAGGGGCAGCAGGGGGTGGGTGTTTGGCCTATGCAGGGACCCCTCTCTCCCTCCTCCTCCTCCTCCTCCCCTTGCGAAGTGACTGCTGGGAAACCCCCAGACTCCGCCTTCCTCCTCGCACTGCAGTCGTTTCTCGCAGGATGACCGCCTTCCTCGGCTGTCTTAACCCCCCCCCCCCCTCTCTTGGTTGGGGACCTTGAACCCGTCTCCACAGTGGGGTGGTCCGGCTGCCCTGTGGGGGGGTGGGGCAGTGACTTGTGCTGTAAGTGACTCGACTCCTGCGCTCCTCCGTGTGTACCTGACGTGAAGTCCTGGCCGGTTCTGTTTGTGGCCAGGCGGATCTGTACGTGGCGGTGGGGGTTAGGTTTGGCTTTTAATGACTTGTTTTTGTTATTTGGGCTCATACTGTAATTATCCTGTTTTTTTTTTTTTTGGGGGGGGGGGCTGATGTGGAGGTTTTCCCTCATGCTGGTGTGATGTGGCCTTGAATAAAGTTTTTAAACACACCCTCCCCCAGGCTCGCTGGCTGTTTTTGTTTTTTGAAGGGGCAGGGAGGCTCTTCGGAGCTGGGGTCGGTCCTCCTCCTCCTCCTCCTCTGCCTCTCCTTTCTGCTGGCGAAGGCAGATGGGGCGGGGGGGTGCCGGCCGGTTCAGAGAGGGTCCCGGGCCATGCTGGAAAAGGTGGGTCAGGAGGTCTCTTCCTGGTTTGGAGCGACATTCCACGCCGCATTCCTGCGGCGGTTTCGGCAGGCTTCGGCTCAAGCGCCTGATGGGTTTCGGATACTGGCCCTGGGCTGGTGAAGTTCCTGGTGAAGCACATTTTTCTGTCTTGTTTTCAAAAATGCTGAACAGCTGCTTGCAGAACGAGTTAAACTGCTTGGAGTGGTGGGGGGGTGGGGGGTGGTTTTCATCCCTGTGTTTCTCGACTGCTGGCCTTTTTTCCCCCGGATTCTTGGGGTGCTGATTGTTAATTCCCCAGCTGCGGTCCTGGAGGGGTCCCCAAAAATAAATGAATTCCATGGTGGACCCTTGGAGCTACAGGAGGTGTCCCCTTTGTCAGGGTGGGAGTGTAGTTTCTGGAAGAGCCGGCAGCTCTCTCTGCCCCCGGAAGAGCGCTTTGGGGTGCGCTGAGGGAACCCCCCCCTCCACGACGTGGCCAGTGGCCCTGCTGCAGCTGGGCTAGGCCCCCCTGTTTGTCTACCCCCCCCCCCCTCGGTCTCTGATGTCACTGGAGTGGAAGCAAACAGGATCCAAACCAGCCGGACTGGTTTTGGGGGGGACACGCCCTGAGCCGGTACAAATAGGCCCCCGCATCCTCCCCCGCTCCTGTATGTGTCCAGAGCCCCGCGCGCCCGGTCCAGCCCGTCTCGTCTCGTCTCTCGCCGACACCGAGGTGCGTCTGTCCCAGCCCGGTCCTGACCCGACCCGACTCGTCCCTCGTGGGCTTCCTGCCGTGACCCCCCGACTCCACTGAAGATGTACGGGCTCCTGGGCGCCGTCCTGGCTGTGGCCCTGTGCTTCACGGCCGGTGAGTAGTGGCGGTGGGGACGGAGGGCGGGGACAGGCTTCTGTCCCGGGGGTCCTGTGTCTGGGAATGAGAGCAGGCCTGGGTGAGCTGGGACAGGGACACAGAGGGGAAAGGGCAAGACACCGGACAGGCAGACCGGTAAGCAGACAGACAGGGAGACTAGCAGACAGATGGACAGACATGCAGGCAGGAAAGCAGACAGACAGACGGACAGACGGGTGAGGAGGCAGGCAGGAAAGCAGACAGACAGACAGACAGACGGGCAGACAGGGGAGCAGGCAGGCAGGAAAGCAGACAGACGGACGGACAGACAGGGGAGCAGGCAGGCAGGAAAGCAGACAGACAGACAGACAGACAGACGGGCAGACAGGGGAGCAGGCAGGCAGGAAAGCAGACAGACAGACAGACGGACAGACAGGAGAACAGGCAGGCAGGAAAGCAGACAGACAGACAGGCGAGCAGGCAGGCAGGCAGGAAAGCAGACAGACAGACAGACAAGCAGGCAGGCAGGAAAGCAGACAGACGGACGGACAGACAGGGGAGCAGGCAGGCAGGAAAGCAGACAGACAGACAGACGGGCAGACAGGGGAGCAGGCAGGCAGGAAAGCAGACAGACAGACAGACGGACAGACAGGAGAACAGGCAGGCAGGAAAGCAGACAGACAGACAGGCGAGCAGGCAGGCAGGCAGGAAAGCAGACAGACAGACAGACAGACAAGCAGGCAGGCAGGAAAGCAGACAGACAGACAGGGAAGCAGGCAGGCAGGAAAGCAGACAGACAGACAGACAGGGGAGCAGGCAGGCAGGAAAGCAGACAGACAGGCGAGCAGGAAAGCAGATAGACAGATGGACAGACGGACAGACAGGCAGGCAGGCAGGCAGGCAGGAAAGCAGACAGACAGACAGACGAGCAGGCAGGCAGGAAAGCAGACAGACAGACAGACGGACAGACAGGAGAACAGGCAGGCAGGAAAGCAGACAGACAGACAGGCGAGCAGGCAGGCAGGCAGGAAAGCAGACAGACAGACAGACAGACAAGCAGGCAGGCAGGAAAGCAGACAGACAGACAGGGAAGCAGGCAGGCAGGAAAGCAGACAGACAGACAGACAGGGGAGCAGGCAGGCAGGAAAGCAGACAGACAGGCGAGCAGGAAAGCAGATAGACAGACGGACAGACAGGCAGGCAGGCAGGCAGGAAAGCAGACAGACAGACAGACGAGCAGGCAGGCAGGAAAGCAGACAGGCAGGCAGACAGACAGACAGACGAGCAGGCAGGAAAGCAGACAGGCGAGCAGGCAGGCAGGCAGGCAGGCAGGTGACGGGCAGGCAGACAGACAGGTTAGGAGGCAGACAGGAAAGCAGGCAGACAGACAGGCAGGCAGGTGACGGGCAGACAGACAGACGGGCAGGGTGCCACTACGTCAGTGCTTGAGCCCCGTCACCAGCAGCTGTGGTTTTTTGTCCCGCCCGTTGGGATCTGTCCGAGAGAGAGAGAGTGTGTCAGTCAGTCAGGGTGTCAGTCAGTGTGTCTGTGTTTCAGTGTGTCAGTCAGTCAGAGTGTCAGTCAGGGTGTCTGTGTTTCAGTGTGTCAGTCAGTCAGAGTGTCAGTCAGGGTGTCTGTGTTTCAGTGTGTCAGTCAGTCAGGGTGTCAGTCAGTGTGTCTGTGTTTCAGTGTGTCAGTCAGTCAGAGTGTCAGTCAGGGTGTCTGTGTTTCAGTGTGTCAGTCAGTGGGGTGTCAGTCAGTGTGTCTGTGTTTCAGTGTGTCAGTCAGTCAGGGTGTCAGTCAGGGTGTCTGTGTTTCAGGGTGTCAGTCAGTGTGTCTGTGTTTCAGTGTGTCAGTCAGTCAGGGTGTCAGTCAGTGTGTCTGTGTTTCAGTGTGTCAGTCAATCAGGGTGTCAGTGTGTCATTCAGGGTGTCTGTGTTTCAGTGCGTCAGTGTTTCAGTGTGTAAGTCAAGGTGCAGAACGATCGCTGTGCGTCTCCCAGGTGGGGTTGCTGGTACAGAATGGCTGGTGTGCGTCTCCCAGGTGGGGTTGCTGGTACAGAATGGCTGGTGTGCGTCTCCCAGGTGGGGTTGCTGGTACAGAACGATCGCTGTGCGTCTCCCAGGTGGGGTCGCTGGTACAGAATGGCTGGTGTGCGTCTCCCAGGTGGGGTGGCTGGTACAGAATGGCTGGTGTGCGTCTCCCAGGTGGGGTGGCTGGTACAGAATGGCTGGTGTGCGTCTCCCAGGTGGGGTCGCTGGTACAGAATGGCTGGTGTGCGTCTCCCAGGTGGGGTCGCTGGTACAGAATGGCTGGTGTGCGTCTCCCAGGTGGGGTGGCTGGTACAGAATGGCTGGTGTGCGTCTCCCAGGTGGGGTCGCTGGTACAGAATGGCTGGTGTGCGTCTCCCAGGTGGGGTGGCTGGTACAGAATGGCTGGTGTGCGTCTCCCAGGTGGGGTCGCTGGTACAGAATGGCTGGTGTGCGTCTCCCAGGTGGGGTGGCTGGTACAGAATGGCTGGTGTGCGTCTCCCAGGTGGGGTCGCTGGTACAGAATGGCTGGTGTGCGTCTACTCCTTTTACAAGAACTGCTGCTCACGGTTTCTGCTCCTCCCCTGTACAGTGGAGACTCTGAAGTGCAACAAATGCAACTTTGGGTTCCTAAACCTGTGCGTCTCGACGCAGACCAACTGTGCTGGTACAGAGCAGTGCTACAGCCTGACAGCAAGTAAGAGACTCGGAGACACTCCCACCTCTCTCCCCCCCTCTCTCTCTCACCCCTCTGCCCTCTCTCTCTCTCACCCCTCTGCCCTCTCTCTCACCCCTCCCCCCCCTCTCTCTCTCTCTCACCCCTCTCCCCTCTCTCTCACCCCCCTCTCCCCTCTCTCTCTCACCCCTCTGCCCTCTCTCTCTCTCACCCCTCCCCCCCCTCTCTCTCTCTCTCACCCCTCTCCCCTCTCTCTCACCCCCCTCTCCCCTCTCCCCTCTCTCTCACCCCTCCCCCCCTCTCTCTCTCACCCCTCTTACCCCTCTCTCTCACCCTTCTGCCCCCTCTCTCTCTCACCCCTCTTACCCCTCTCTCTCACCCCTCTGCCCTCTCTCTCTCTCTCACCCCTCTCCCCTCTCTCTCACCCCTCTGCCTTCTCTCTCACCCCTCTCCCCTCTCTCTCTCTCACCCCTCTGCCCTCTCTCTCTCTCACCCTTCTGCCCTCTCTCTCTCTTTCTCACCCCTCTCCCCTCTCTCTCACCCCTCTGCCCTCTCTCTTTCTCACCCTTCTGCCCTCTCTCTCTCTTTCTCACCCCTCTCCCCTCTCTCTCACCCCTCTCCCCTCTCTCTCTCTTTCTCACCCCTCTCCCCTCTCTCTCTCTCACCCCCTCTGCCCTCTCTCTCTCTCACCCTTCTGCCCTCTCTCTCTCTTTCTCACCCCTCTCCCCTCTCTCTCACCCCTCTGCCCTCTCTCTCTCTCACCCTTCTGCCCTCTCTCTCTCTTTCTCACCCCTCTCCCCTCTCTCTCACCCCTCTCTCTCACCCCTCTCCCCTCTCTCTCACCCCTCTGCCCTCTCTCTCTCTCACCCTTCTGCCCTCTCTCTCTCTTTCTCACCCCTCTCCCCTCTCTCTCACCCCTCTCCCCTCTCTCTCACCCCTCTGCCCTCTCTCTCTCTCACCCTTCTGCCCTCTCTCTCTCTTTCTCACCCCTCTCCCCTCTCTCTCACCCCTCTCCCCTCTCTCTTTCTCACCCCTCTCCCCTCTCTCTCTCTCACCCCTCTGCCCTCTCTCTTTCTCACCCCTCTCCCCTCTCTCTCACCCCTCTGCCCTCTCTCTCTCTTTCTCACCCCTCTCCCCTCTCTCTCACCCTTCTGCCCTCTCTCTCTCTTTCTCACCCCTCTCCCCTCTCTCTCACCCCTCTCCCCTCTCTCTTTCTCACCCCTCTGCCTTCTCTCTCACCCCTCTCCCCTCTCTCTCTCTCACCCCTCTTACCCCTCTCTCTCTCTCCCCTCTCTCTCTCTCTCACCCCTCTCCCCTCTCTCTCACCCCTCTTACCCCCCTCTCTCTCCCCCCTCTCCCCTCTCTCTCTCACCCCCCTCTCCCCTCTCTCTCTCCCAGATTTTGGCTCGAACTTCGCCTCCACCTTCGTCTCGAAGGGCTGCCAGTCTCAACTCGGCAGCCTGCAGTGCAACACGACGACCATCCAGACCTTCCTGCTGACGAACTACACGCAGACCATCACCTGCTGCACCACGGACCTGTGCAACAGCGCCAGCGCCGCCCGCCTGTCCGCTCTGACGGGGGGCGCCCTGGCCGCCGTCTGGCTCCTGGGGCTGGTCTAGGCCCGCGCCACCCCGAATCACCTCCAGTCACTGCCAGTCACCCCCAATCGCCCCGAATCACCTCCAGTCACCCCCAATCACACTGAATCACCCCCAGTCACCCCGAATCACCTCCAGTCACTGCCAGTCACCCCCAGTCACGCCGAATCACCTCCAGTCACTGCCAGTCACCCCCAATCGCACTGAATCACCGCCGGTCACCCCGAATCACCTCCAGTCACTGCCAGTCACCCCCAATCGCCCTGAATCACCGCCGGTCACCCCGAATCACCTCCAGTCACTGCCAGTCACCCCCGGCCACCCCGAATCACCTCTAGTCAACCCAAATCACCCCCAGTCAACCCAAATCACCCCCAGTCACTGCCAGTCACCCCCGGGCACCCCGAATCACCTCCAGTCACTGCCAGTCACCGCCGGTCACCCCGAATCACCTCCAGTCACTGCCAGTCACCCCCAATCGCCCTGAATCACCCCCAGTCACCCCGAATCACCTTCAGTCACTGCCAATCGCCCTGAATCAACCCCAGTCACCCCGAATCACCTCCAGTCAACCCAAATCACCCCCAGTCACCCTGAATCACCTCCAGTCACTGCCAGTCACCCCCAATTGCCCTGAATCACCCCCAGTCACTGCCAGTCACCCCCAATCGCCCTGAATCACCCCCAGTCACCCTGAATCACCCCCAGTCACCCCCAGTCACCCTGAATCACCCGCAGTCACCCTGAATCACCCCCAGTCACTGCCAATCGCCCTGAATCACCCCCAGTCACCCTGAATCACCCCCAGTCACTGCCAGTCACTGCCAATCATCCCCAATCGCCCCGAATCACCCCCAGTATCTGCCAGTCACCCCCAATTGCCCTGAATCACCCCAAGTAACCCCGAATCACCCCGAATCTCCCGGTGTCCCGGTCACTGCTGTGTGGTTCTGCGTGTTCCCTCTCCTAGCGTGAAGCCTGGACTCTGGCCGGACCCGGAAGTCCGGATATGTGGCGCGGCCGAGATCTTGCTCGAGCCATGCTGAAAGGTACCGTGCTCTTCTCTAGGTGAAGAATGTTACTAACCTCCTTTCTGGTCAATAATGTTAACACTGGGAAAAAATTGTGACCAACAAGATTTACTGGGAAAAAAAATAATAAACTCTGTAAAACAATATATGACGTGTCTCGGGTTTCTTGCTATGGTCCTGTTTCTGGGGAGATTGGTCCCACAACAACCAAAGTGACGGACTGTGGACCTGTGTCTCTGTCAGCGTGTCTGTATGAACCCCCCTCTCTCTCAGTGCAGTGTTCATGTACTGGAGTGTCCAGTCAGTGTGTCTGTATGAACCCCCCTCTCTCTCAGTGCAGTGTTCATGTACTGGAGTGTCCAGTCAGTGTGTCTGTATGAACCCCTCTCTCTCTCAGTGCAGTGTTCATGTACTGGAGTGTCCACTCAGTGTGTCTGTGTGAACCCCTCTCTCTCTCAGTGCAGTGTTCATGTGCTGGAATGTCCAGTCAGCGTGTCTGTATGAACCCCTCTCTCTCTCAGTGCAGTGTTCATGTACTGGAGTGTCCAGTCAGTGTGTCTGTATGAACCCCTCTCTCTCTCTCTCAATGCGGTATTAGTGTAAGGTATTGACATAACTCCTTCTCCCTCCCCTTATCTAAATCCTTCTTTTTTTTGTGGCTTTCAAAACAAATACCACAAACTGGTTCTCCAGCTGTCATCACCTTTTTTTATGTGAAACTGCACTATTACTTATCTCAGTGTGCACTGATGTGTGTTCTTAAATGTAGCCTTTGGAAAAAATAGCATTTCAGTCTGCTGACAACAAGGCCACAGCAGAGCACAGTGCAGTAAAGTCCGCTGACATCAAGGCCACAGCAGAGCACAGTGCGGTAAAGTCCGCTGACAACAAGGCCACAGCAGAGCACAGTGCAGTAACAACTGCTGACAACAAGGCCACAGCAGAGCAGAGTGCGGTAAAGTCCGCTGAAAACAAGGCCACAGCAGAGCACAGCGCGGTAAAGTCCGCTGACAACAAGGCCACAGCAGAGCACAGCGCGGTAAAGTCCGCTGACAACAAGGCCACAGCGGAGCACAGCGCGGTAAAGTCCGCTGACATCAAGGCCACAGCGGAGCACAGCGCGGTAAAGTCCGCTGACAACAAGGCCACAGCGGAGCACAGCGCGGTAAAGTCCGCTGACATCAAGGCCACAGCGGAGCACAGCGCGGTAAAGTCCGCTGACAACAAGGCCACAGCGGAGCACAGCGCGGTAAAGTCCGCTGACAACAAGGCCACAGCGGAGCACAGCGCGGTAAAGTCCGCTGACAACAAGGCCACAGCGGAGCACAGCGCGGTAAAGTCCGCTGACATCAAGGCCACAGCGGAGCACAGCGCGGTAAAGTCCGCTGACATCAAGGCCACAGCGGAGCACAGCGCGGTAAAGTCCGCTGACAACAAGGCCACAGCGGAGCACAGCGCAGTAGAGCCCGCTGGGATGAGACGGAGGGGGGCAGAGAGAGAGTCACCCGTCATAGAAACCTGCCAGAAACCACCTCGGAGGAGAGGGTGCGGGCGAGATTCCTGCCGGAGCTGGCTGGGTCGCATTCCTGCCTGCGGCTCTGGGCACCAGGCGAGCGCGGCGCCCGAGGGAGAGAGAGAGACAGCGGGAGAGGGAGGGAGAGAGACAGCCTGAGGACCAGTGAGCCTGTCTCCCAGTAATGCCCCATCTGTCTACAGGATATGTCAATAGCTTTAGGATATGTCCCTGTTGTAAATGTCTGTAATACGTCTGTAGATTTTATTTTACTTTTAATTTTTTGTTTTGTTTCATGTGAATTTCATGATTTTTATCGGCTGTGGCAACACGGATTGTACCCATCGGTCGTGCGAATGAAGCACCTTGAACTGAATTGAATTGAACTGAGAGGGAGGGAGAGACAGCGAGAGATGGAGAGGGGGAGAGAGAGAGAGAGAGGGAGGGAGAGGGGGAGAGAGAGACAGCGAGAGAGGGAGAGGGAGAGAGAGAGAGAGGGAGAGAGACAGACAGCGCCCGCACGCCGTGTCGCCACGCAGACAGTGAGAAATGTGCACGCCCAGAACACAGCCGCACAGCGGAGAGCACACGGGAGACACGCGAGCGCTTCTGAGACCCCCGACTGACGTTCTCACGGGGCAGGCAGGGGGGCCTCGCAGCCCGGGGGTCCCCCGAGCTCAAGGACAGGGGCGCTGTCTGGGTGGAGTCCGCATGTTCCCCCCAGGTCGGAGTTGGGTTTCCTCCCACAGTCCACAGACAGGCTGCTGGGTAAATGGGCTTCTGGGAAAACTGGCCCTGGTGCGAGTGTGTGTGTGTCTGTCTGTTTGTGAGTGTGTGTGTGTCTGTGAGTGTGTGAGTATGTGTGTCTGGCGTGTGTCTGTGAGTGTGTGTCAGTATGTGAGTGCGTGTGTCTGTCTACGAGTATGTGTGTCTGGCGTGTGTCGGTGAGTGTGTGTCTATGTGTGAGTGTGTGTGTTTGTGTGGGTGTGTCTGTCTGTTTATGAGTGTGTGTGTTTGTGTGGGTGTGTCTGTCTGTTTATGAGTGTGTGTGTCTGGTATGTGTCTGTGTGTCTGTGTGTGTGTCTGTCTATGAGTGTGTGTGTCTGGTATGTGTCTGTGTGTGTGTGTGTTTGACTGTTTATGAGTGTGTGTGTCCAGGGTGTGTCTGTGTGTGTGTCTGTCTGTTTATGAGTGTGTGTGTCTGTGTGGGTGTGTCTGTCTGTTTATAAGTGTGTGTGTCTGGTATGTGTCTGTGTGTCTGTGTGTGTGTTTGACTGTTTATGAGTGTGTGTGTCCAGGGTGTATCTGTGTGTGTGTCTGTGTGGGTGTGTCTGTCTGTTTATGAGTGTGTGTATCTGGTATGTGTCTGTGTGTCTGTGTGTGTGTTTGACTGTTTATGAGTATGTGTGTCCGGTGTGCGTCTGTGTGTGTGTGTGTGTGTGTCTGTTTATGAGTATGTGTGTCCGGTGTGCGTCTGTGTGTGTGTGTGTGTCTGTCTGTTTATGTGTGTGTGTGTGTGTGTGTGTGTGTGTGTCTGTCTGTCTGTTTATGAGTGTGTGTGTCTGTGTGTGGGTGTGTGTGTGTCTATGAGTGTGGGTGTCCAGTGTGTGGGTGTGTCTGTCTATGAGCGTGTTACTGTGTGTGACCAGCACATTTCCTCTATCTGGGGGGTCGAACCCTGGGCCTGTTCCAGTCCCTGCAGACCGCTGAGCAGAAACAAGCCAGGACACACCTTGGCCTTTGGCTCCGAAGGGTTTATTTGGCGAAATGTGTTCTTAACAGACAACAACAACAACAACAACAATAAATAACGTTATATATCAGGTATGAACAGGGAAGCAGGTGAGCAGAAACAGTGAGGTGTTGTTGTTGTTAATAAAGGCTGTTCCAGTAACTGTTTCAGCCCCTCTGAAACGACAGCGTGAGAGAGGTCGCGGATCAGGGGTGACTGGGGGTGATGAGAAGTGATTAGGGGTGACTGGGGGAGATTGTGGCTGACTGAGGAAGACTCGGGGTGATTAGGACTAACCGGGGAAGATTGGGGGTGATTAGGTGTGACTGGGGGTAAATGGGGTGATTGAGGGTGACTGGGGCTGATTGGGCGTGATTGAAGGTGGGTGGTGCTGATTAAGGGAGACTGGGGGTGATAAGGGGTGACTGGGGGTGACAGGGAGTGATAAGGGGTGGCTGGGGGAGACTGGTGTTGATTGGGGCTGACTGGGGGAGATGGGGGTGATTAGGGGTGACTGGGGGTGACGGGGAGTTATTAGGGGTGACTGGTGGTGACAGGGAGTGATTATGGGTGATGAGGGGAGACTGGGGGTGACAGGGAGTGATTATGAGTGATTAGGGGTGACGGGGTGATTACGGGTGACTGGGGGTGACAGGGAGTGATTAGGGGTGACTGGGGGAGACTGGTGTTGATTGGGGCTGACTGGGGGAGACTGGGGGTGACAGGGAGTGATCAGGGGTGATTAGGGGTGACTGGGGGAGACTGGGGGTGACAGGGAGTGATCAGGGGTGATTAGGGGTGACTGGGGGAGACTGGGGGTGACTGGGGGTGATTAGGGGTGACTGGGGGAGACTGGGGGTGACAGGGAGTGATCAGGGGTGTCGGGGGGAGACTGGTGTTGATTGGGGCTGACTGGGGGAGATGGGAGTGATCAGGGGTGACTGGGGTCCCCCGGTGCCCCCAGGGCCAGGCGCTACAGGATGTCGCCCGCAGAGGGCAGCACCTCCTCTCTCAGGTACTGGGGCAGGTCGACGGAGGGGCTGTCCAGGTCCAGGCCCAGAAACCGGTCCACGATGGCCCGGCACCTGGGGGGCAGACAGAGACGGGGGGGCTCAGAGACGGGGGGGGGTTTGGGGCGCGATGAGGAGATCCACAGTCTCCCGGAGAGAGCCCACCACCTGGGGGCGCGGTTTGACTTGCGGTCTTTCAGCCCGCAGCACTGGTGAAATGTTCACAGTGACGTGTCAAAACCCCCAGTGTCGAGTCAAAAACAGAGGAAACATGCAGGTCACACACAGACACACCGACACACACACTCACACAGACACACACTCACAGTCACACACCGGACACACACTCACAGTCACACACCGGACACACAGACACACCGGACACACACACTCACACAGACACACTGACACACTCACAGACACACACCGGACACACAGACACACTCACAGACACACACCGGACACATAGACACACACTCACAGACACACCAGACACACTCACACACAACTGACACACTCACAGACACACACCGGACACACAGACACACACACTCACAGACACACCAGACACACACTCACACACTCAAACACCGGACACATACTCAAACACAGACACACACTTACAGACACACACTCACACACTCAAACACCGGACACATACTCAAACACAGACACACACTTACAGACACACACTCACACACTCAAACACCGGACACATACTCAAACACAGACACACACTTACAGACACACACTCACACACTCAAACACCGGACACATACTCAAACACAGACACACACTCACAGGACGCACATACTCAGAAACAGACAGACACACACACTCACACACAGACACACACCAAACACACAGACACACACACCTGACACACAGACACACACAAAGACACACACTCACTCAAAGACACACCAGACACACACACACTCACAGACACACACTCGCACACTCAAACACCGGACACATACTCAAACACAGACACACACTCACAGGACACACATACTCAGAAACAGACAGACACACACACTCACACACCAGACACACACACTCACACCAGGGCCAGTTTTAACCCTCCAGCCTGTCTGTAAACCCACTCCGACCCGGGGAGAACATGCAGACTCCACACAGACAGCGCCCCCTGTCTAGTCTTGAGCCCAGAGCCCCAGCGCTGACCCCTGCGATGTGGGCAAGTGCTAAACAGACTGCGGGTGTGTGTGTCAGAGGGGAGCGGGGCGGGGGAGCGAGAGGGACTGGGGGGGGGGGGGGGGGGCGCTCTCTGACCTGGCGGCCTGCTCCTTGCTGGACGGGCGATCGACGCGCTCGATGGCCTTGCCCGCTCGGTACAGCTCCGACGCCTGGAACACACAGGACAGCCGTCCTCACACACGGAACACCTGCTGGGCTCCTCGGGACAGACACTGTCCTGAGCCTTGTCTTCAACTGACACAGGGGATCACACACACACACACACACACACAGGGGATCAGACTCACACACACACAGGGGATCGGACACACACACACACACACACTGACCTCCACGGCCCTCTGCACCAGTGGGGGTGGCAGTCCTGCCAGCGTGGCGATGTTGGCGGCATGACTGGACTGGCACACGCCCTCCTTCAGCTGGTAGAAGAACACCAGCTCCTCCCCGTCCAGAGCTGTCTCCAGGGTCTGAGTACAGGACAGCCCTGTTAGTGCTGGGGCTGGGTCTGTCGGTGTGTCACTGGGTCTGTCAGTGTGTCGTTTCCAGGGTCTGAGTACAGGACGGCCCTGTTAGTGCTGGGGCTGGGTCTGTCAGTGTGTCGCTGGGGCTGTCAGTGTGTCGTCTCCAGGGTCCGAGTACAGGACGGCCCTGTTAGTGCTGGGGCTGGGTCTGTCAGTGTGTCGTCTCCAGGGTCTGAGTACAGGACGGCCCTGTTAGTGCTGGGGCTGGGTCTGTCGGTGTGTCGTCTCCAGGGTCTGAGTACAGGACAGCCCTGTTAGTGCTGGGGCTGGGTCTGTCGGTGTGTCACTGGGGCTGTCAGTGTGTCGTCTCCAGGGTCTGAGTACAGGACGGCCCTGTTAGTGCTGGGGCTGGGTCTGTCGGTGTGTCACTGGGGCTGTCAGTGTGTCGTCTCCAGGGTCTGAGTACAGGACGGCCCTGTTAGTGCTGGGGCTGGGTCTGTCGGTGTGTCGTCTCCAGGGTCTGAGTACAGGACAGCCCTGTTAGTGCTGGGGCTGGGTCTGTCGGTGTGTCACTGGGGCTGTCAGTGTGTCGTCTCCAGGGTCTGAGTACAGGACGGCCCTGTTAGTGCTGGGGCTGGGTCTGTCGGTGTGTCACTGGGGCTGTCAGTGTGTCGTCTCCAGGGTCTGAGTACAGGACGGCCCTGTTAGTGCTGGGGCTGGGTCTGTCGGTGTGTCGTCTCCAGGGTCTGAGTACAGGACGGCCCTGTTAGTGCTGGGGCTGGGGCTGTCAGTGTGTCGTCTCCAGGGTCTGAGTACAGGACGGCCCTGTTAGTGCTGGGGCTGGGTCTGTCGGTGTGTCACTGGGGCTGTCAGTGTGTCGTCTCCAGGGTCTGAGTACAGGACGGCCCTGTTAGTGCTGGGGCTGGGTCTGTCGGTGTGTCACTGGGGCTGTCAGTGTGTCGTCTCCAGGGTCCGAGTACAGGACGGCCCTGTTAGTGCTGGGGCTGGGTCTGTCGGTGTGTCGTCTCCAGGGTCTGAGTACAGGACGGCCCTGTTAGTGCTGGGGCTGGGTCTGTCGGTGTGTCACTGGGGCTGTCAGTGTGTCGTCTCCAGGGTCTGAGTACAGGACGGCCCTGTTAGTGCTGGGGCTGGGTCTGTCGGTGTGTCACTGGGGCTGTCGGTGTGTCACTGGGGTGTCTGGGGTATTACCAGGTACTGCAGCAGGGGGGACTGGGGCAGCAGGCCCATCTGCACCAGGCTGTGGAAGTTGGTGGACAGCAGGACGTGTGGGCAGTGCTGGGGGCCCCTCCTCAGCCAGTGCCGGACGCAGGCGGCCAGCAGGGACACGCCGTCAACCTGTGGGCCGGTCGGACACGGGGGGGGAGAGAGAGAGTGAGGTACTCTGGGATTAGACAAACAGTCTTCCCCGAATTCAGAAATCTCATCCCAGAGTTCCCACACCTGCCAGCATCCCAAAGGGTCCCAATCCTACTGGGAGAGGGAGGAGGGAACTCAGCTGAACTGGCAGCCCAGTGTGTGATCTCCTGTCCCAGCCTGAGGAACAGACAGTGAGCCTGTCTCTCAATAATAATAATACAGTGTGTGATCTCCTGTCCCAGCCTGAGGAACAGACAGTGAGCCTGTCTCTCAATAATAATAATACAGTGTGTGATCTCCTGTCCCAGCCTGAGGAACAGTGAGCCTGTCTCTCAATAATAATAATACAGTGTGTGATCTCCTGTCCCAGCCTGAGGAGCAGACAGTGAGCCTGTCTCTCAATAATAATAATACAGCGTGTGATCTCCTGTCCCAGCCTGAGGAGCAGACAGTGAGCCTGTCTCTCAATAATAATAATACAGTGTGTGATCTCCTGTCCCAGCCTGAGGAACAGTGAGCCTGTCTCTCAATAATAATAATACAGCGTGTGATCTCCTGTCCCAGCCTGAGGAACAGACAGTGAGCCTGTCTCTCAATAATAATAATACAGTGTGTGATCTCCTGTCCCAGCCTGAGGAACAGACAGTGAGCCCGTCTCTCAATAATAATAATACAGCGTGTGATCTCCTGTCCCAGCCTGAGGAACAGACAGTGAGCCTGTCTCTCAATAATAATAATACAGTGTGTGATCTCCTGTCCCAGCCTGAGGAACAGACAGTGAGCCTGTCTCTCAATAATAATAATACAGCGTGTGATCTCCTGTCCCAGCCTGAGAAACAGTGAGCCTGTCTCTCAATAATAATAATACAGTGTGTGATCTCCTGCCCCAGCCTGAGGAACAGACAGTGAGCCCGTCTCTCAATAATAATAATACAGTGTGTGATCTCCTGTCCCAGCCTGAGGAACAGTGAGCCTGTCTCTCAATAATAATAATACAGTGTGTGATCTCCTGTCCCAGCCTGAGGAACAGTGAGCCTGTCTCTCGATAATAATAATACAGTGTGTGATCTCCTGCCCCAGCCTGAGGAACAGACAGTGAGCCCGTCTCTCAATAATAATAATACAGTGTGTGATCTCCTGTCCCAGCCTGAGGAACAGTGAGCCTGTCTCTCAATAATAATAATACAGTGTGTGATCTCCTGTCCCAGCCTGAGGAACAGACAGTGAGCCCGTCTCTCAATAATAATAATACAGTGTGTGATCTCCTGTCCCAGCCTGAGGAACAGTGAGCCTGTCTCTCAATAATAATAATACAGTGTGTGATCTCCTGTCCCAGCCTGAGGAACAGACAGTGAGCCTGTCTCTCAATAATAATAATACAGTGTGTGATCTCCTGTCCCAGCCTGAGGAACAGACAGTGAGCCTGTCTCTCAATAATAATCATACAGTGTGTGATCTCCTGTCCCAGCCTGAGGAACAGACAGTGAGCCTGTCTCTCAATAATAATAATACAGTGTGTGATCTCCTGTCCCAGCCTGAGGAACAGACAGTGAGCCTGTCTCTCAATAATAATAATACAGTGTGTGATCTCCTGTCCCAGCCTGAGGAGCAGACAGTGAGCCTGTCTCTCAATAATAATAATACAGTGTGTGATCTCCTGTCCCAGCCTGAGGAGCAGACAGTGAGCCTGTCTCTCAATAATAATAATACAGTGTGTGATCTCCTGTCCCAGCCTGAGGAACAGTGAGCCTGCCTCCCAGTCATGCTCCATCCGCCTACATAATATGTCAATATTTTAGTATATGTCTCTGTTGTAAATGTCTGTAGATTTTATTTTACTTCTATTTTTTTGTTTTGTTCCATGTGAATTTTTTTATTTTTATTTGCTTTGGCAACACTGATTGTACTCATCGGTCATGCTAATAAAGCACCTTGAATTGGATTGAATTGAGAGAGAGAGAGAGAGAGAGAAGGGGGTCAAGAGGAACAGTGACTCGCTCCCCACCCGATCTTCCTCCTCCTCCTCCTCACCGTGTTGGTCCCTTTCCCGAACTCGTCTATCAGCACCAGGGAGCTGCCTGTGCTGTCGTTCAGAGCCGACGCCATCTGACAGACAGGAGAGAGGGAGACACTCGCTGACCCCCGGACTGGACACTCCAGACAGACAGACAGAGGGGTTCACACAGACTGACCCCCGGACTGGACACTCCAGACAGACAGACAGAGGGGTTCACACAGACTGACCCCCGGACTGGACACTCCAGACAGAGAGAGAGAGGGGTTCACACAGACTGACCCCCGGACTGGACACTCCAGACAGACAGACAGAGGGGTTCACACAGACTGACCCACAGACTGGACACTCCAGACAGAGGGGTTCACACAGACTGACCCCCAGACTGGACACTCCAGACAGACAGACAGAGGGGTTCACACAGACTGACCCCCGGACTGGACACTCCAGACAGACAGACAGAGGGGTTCACACAGACTGACCCACAGACTGGACACTCCAGACAGACAGACAGAGGGGTTCACACAGACTGACCCCCAGACTGGACACTCCAGACAGACAGACAGAGGGGTTCACACAGACTGACCCCCAGACTGGACACTCCAGACAGACAGACAGAGGGGTTCACACAGACTGACCCACAGACTGGGCACTCCAGACAGACAGAGAGAGGGGTTCACACAGACTGACCCCCAGACTGGACACTCCAGACAGACAGACAGAGGGGTTCACACAGACTGACCCCCAGACTGGACACTCCAGACAGACAGACAGAGGGGTTCACACAGACTGACCCACAGACTGGGCACTCCAGACAGACAGAGAGAGGGGTTCATACAGAATCACTGACCCCCGGACTGGACACAGACCTGGTTGAGGTCGATCATGAAGGTGGACAGCCCCAGGGACACGGACTCCCGGCTGTGCATGCGGGTGTAGATCCCGTCCATCAGCCCGACCTCCGCCTGCGCGGCCGGCACGTTGGAGCCAATCAGGGCCATGAACACGATGAGCCCCACCTGTCGGGGGGGAGGGGCCGACACCGTCATCCAATCAGAGCGCGGTTGGGTCCGGGGGGACAGGCCTGCTGGGGGTTAGCAGTGTGACCTCACAACAACCCCAGGGTCATGGGGCCACAGGGTCGGGGGTCAGTGGACAGGACAGACCTTTAACAGTACGTGGCCCACTGACAATGGGCTCCAGGGTCATGGGGTCAGGGGTCAGTGGAGGGGACAGACACCTTTAACTGTACCCAGCCCGCTGACGGTGGACTCCAGGGTCAGGTTGTGGGGTCACGGGGTCAGGGGTCAGTGGAGAGGATAGAGAGCCCGCTGACGGTGGACTCCAGGGTCAGGTTGTGGGGTCACGGGGTCAGGGGTCAGTGGAGAGGATAGGGAGCCCGCTGACGGTGGACTCCAGGGTCAGGTCGTGGGGTCACGGGGTCAGGGGTCAGTGGAGAGGATAGGGAGCCCGCTGACAGTGGACTCCGGGGTCAGGTCGTGGGGTCACGGGGTCGGGGGTCAGTGGAGAGGATAGGGAGCCCGCTGACAGTGGACTCCGGGGTCAGGTCGTGGGGTCACGGGGTCGGGGGTCAGTGGAGAGGATAGAGAGCCCGCTGACGGTGGACTCCAGGGTCAGGTTGTGGGGTCACGGGGTCGGGGGTCAGTGGAGAGGATAGGGAGCCCGCTGACGGTGGACTCCAGGGTCAGGTCGTGGGGTCACGGGGTCGGGGGTCAGTGGAGAGGATAGGGAGCCCGCTGACGGTGGACTCCGGGGTCAGGTCGTGGGGTCACGGGGTCGGGGGTCAGTGGAGAGGATAGGGAGCCCGCTGACAGTGGACTCCGGGGTCAGGTCGTGGGGTCACGGGGTCGGGGGTCAGTGGAGAGGATAGAGAGCCCGCTGACCGTGGACTCCGGGGTCAGGTCGTGGGGTCACGGGGTCGGGGGTCAGTGGAGAGGATAGAGAGCCCGCTGACCGTGGACTCCGGGGTCAGGTCGTGGGGTCACGGGGTCGGGGGTCAGTGGAGAGGATAGAGAGCCCGCTGACCGTGGACTCCGGGGTCAGGTCGTGGGGTCACGGGGTCGGGGGTCAGTGGAGAGGATAGAGAGCCCGCTGACCGTGGACTCCGGGGTCAGGTCGTGGGGTCATGGGGTCAGGGGTCAGTGGAGAGGATAGAGAGCCCGCTCACCTGCTTCAGGTAGATGCTCTTCCCGCTGGAGTTGGGCCCGGTGATGAGCTTGACCTTCCCCGCCGCGCCGGCGCCGACGGTGGGGTTCGGGACGAACACAGGGGCGCACAGCTCCACCAGCGGGTGCCTGCGGTTGGGGGGGGGGGGGGGGCACAGCACACAGCACACAGGGCCGGTTTCATACGGGGCGGGGGGTTAGAAAGAGTCAGCGCAGGCGAGTGCACTGCGCTCACAGAACAGAGGAGCTTTTCGGCTCCAGGGGCACCGTCCCCGACATCGGCCTCCAGTTCCACTCCATGAGAGAGAGAGAGAGAGAGAGACACAATTTCCAGGCGTGCGCAGCGTTACGATCTGCGTCTCGGGATGAGGCCGCTAAACCCCTGCCCAGCTGAGCCCCGCCCCGCCCTTACTGCTCCGGGACCGAGCAGGCCTGCGAAAAACAGCCCTCCTTTCGCCCAGGGCGAGAATACCGCTCTCGGCTGCCGGACGGTTTCCGCCTTTAGCGACGACGCGGCCGCCCCACAGCGCTTTCACAGAGCTCACAGGGGCTCGGGGGCTGAACTCGGGGTCGGGATCGAATTGTAGGGTCGCGAGACCGTCGCCGAGAGGTCACTTTGCTGTCCCTCAAACCGAGACTGCAGTTGCCCTCGAAGGTCCTTGTTGCAGTACCACTCTCCAGCCGCCAGAGGGCTCCCCTGGTACACACCTCTCCTCTCTGGGGAGGTGAACAGTAGGACCACCGGGCCTCATGAACCCCTCACGACACCGCCCCCCTCCGGCCTGTTCAAACCCTGCAGGACTGGCTCTGACCCTGAGGGCTGCCTTCTTCGCACCCGAAGGAGGCTTCACGGCCGAAACGTTGCGGTCTTCTCTCCTCTCTTTGCAGACTTGGCCAGCTCCCCACCCGCACTATCATAATAACGTTGCTTTATCGGCCCCGTACAACGTCTTGCGTGAGGAACGTGTCTTGTCACAGACCCCAGCCCGCTCTCCATGAGACACACAGACAGGGAGGGAGAGAAGCCGGGGGTCCGAGCGCAGGGTCGGCCATTTATACGGCGCCCCTGGAGCAGCTGGGGTGAAGGGCCTCGCTCAGGGGCCCAACGGAGTAGGATTCCTCTGCCGGCTACGGGATTTGAACCGGCAACCTCCCAGTCACAGGCGCCGATCCCAAGCCACAGAGCCGCCGCTCCGCTCTCACTAGGATGCCTTAGGCTTTGTCTCCTTTCTGGCTCCCCTAGTTTTTGACCTGGACCTTGGGTTTCGCTGTTAACTCGGTGTGTCGCGACCCCTAACCCGCAGAGGGTCCGCCCCTTCGCTAACAGCTGCTCGGCAGCGTCCAGTCGGGGGGGGCCTGCTCTGTCTCGGCGTTACCTGCCCTCCCGGATGTGGATGACGGAGGCCGCGGTCAGCGTGGGCCTGCAGAAGCTGTACTCCCGGGAGACCAAGGCCAGGGCGATGAGGCAGTCCAGCTGGGCGGAGAACTCCATCACCCGGTACAGACACTGCGTCCTCTCCAGCACCTTCGCCTCCAGCTGCGTCACCACTGCGGTCTCCAGGTCTGGGAGAGAGAGGGGTCCATACACACACCCTGACTGGACACTCCAGTACATGAACACTGCACTGAGAGAGAGAGGGGTTCATACAGACACACTGACTGGACACTCCAGTACATGAACACTGCACTGAGAGAGAGAGAGAGGGGTTCATACAGACACACTGACTGGACACTCCAGTACATGAACACTGCACTGAGAGAGAGAGGGGTTCATACACACACACTGACTGGACACTCCAGTACATGAACACTGCACTGAGAGAGAGAGGGGTTCATACAGACACACTGACTGGACACTCCAGTACATGAACACTGCACTGAGAGAGAGAGGGGTTCATACACACACACTGACTGGACACTCCAGTACATGAACACTGCACTGAGAGAGAGAGGGGTTCATACACACACACTGACTGGACACTCCAGTACATGAACACTGCACTGAGAGAGAGAGGGGTTCATACACACACTGACTGGACACTCCAGTACATGAACACTGCACTGAGAGAGAGAGGGGTTCATACACACACACTGACTGGAAACTCCAGTACATGAACACTGCACTGAGAGAGAGAGGGGTTCATACACACACTGACTGGACACTCCAGTACATGAACACTGCACTGAGAGAGAGAGGGGTTCATACACACACTGACTGGACACTCCAGTACATGAACACTGCACTGAGAGAGAGAGGGGTTCATACAGACACACTGACTGGACACTCCAGTACATGAACACTGCACTGAGAGAGAGAGGGGTTCATACACACACACTGACTGGACACTCCAGTACATGAACACTGCACTGAGAGAGAGAGGGGTTCATACAGACACACTGACTGGACACTCCAGTACATGAACACTGCACTGAGAGAGAGAGGGGTTCATACACACACACTGACTGGACACTCCAGTACATGAACACTACACTGAGAGAGAGAGGGGTTCATACACACACACTGACTGGACACTCCAGTACATGAACACTGCACTGAGAGAGAGAGGGGTTCATACACACACACCTCTGATGTCACAGTGCAGGTCTCCCAGCATGCTGTCCAGCTCCTTGGTGCGCTCACTGCGGTAGTGAAGTCGGTCTCCTGACAAGAACTGAGAGGAAGGGAAGGTGGACAATCACACGGACAGCGGGGAGACAGAGCCCCGACGCCACGGGCGGGGTAACGGAGAGGGGGCGTCCATCAGGAGCCAGCGGCGGCCGGCCGGCGGAGACTCACCATGAAGTCCAGCCCCTGGATGACGAAGTCCTCCTTGTCCGCCATGCTGGGCAGCCGGGGGACGGACAGCAGGAAGCCGATCTGGGAGGAGAAGGAGCGGCAGGAGGGGTCAGCTCGCTCCGCAGAGAGGTGGACAGGGTCCACACACGGAGAGTGGACAGCAGTGGGGGCTCGTGTGGCCCTGACCAGTGGTAGGTAGATGACACTGCAGTGTGGACAGGGTGTGGACAGGTGTGGACAGGGGCCCTGACCAGCGGTATGTAGATGACACTGCAGTGTGGACAGGGCCCTGACCAGCGGTATGTAGATGACACTGCAGTGTGGACAGGTGTGGACAGGTGTGAACAGGGCCCTGACCAGCGGTATGTAGATGACACTGCAGTGTGGACAGGTGTGGACAGGGGCCCTGACCAGCGGTATGTAGATGACACTGCAGTGTGGACAGGGTGTGGACAGGTGTGGACAGGGGCCCTGACCAGCGGTATGTAGATGACACTGCAGTGTGGACAGGTGTGGACAGGTGTGAACAGGGCCCTGACCAGCGGTATGTAGATGACACTGCAGTGTGGACAGGTGTGGACAGGTGTGAACAGGGCCCTGACCAGCGGTATGTAGATGACACTGCAGTGTGGACAGGTGTGGACAGGTGTGGACAGGGGCCCTGACCAGCGGTATGTAGATGACACTGCAGTGTGGACAGGTGTGGACAGGTGTGGACAGGGCCCTGACCAGCGGTATGTAGATGACACTGCAGTGTGGACAGGTGTGGACAGGGGCCCTGACCAGCGGTATGTAGATGACACTGCAGTGTGGACAGGTGTGGACAGGTGTGGACAGGGCCCTGACCAGCGGTATGTAGATGACACTGCAGTGTGGACAGGTGTGGACAGGTGTGGACAGGGCCCTGACCAGCGGTATGTAGATGACACTGCAGGAGGGGATGCGAGGATCCAGGTTCTCCAGCTCCTTGCGAGCGACATCCGTCAGGAAGTCAGACAATCCCATCATCCTCCTCTTCTCTGAGAGAAACAGAGACAGAGAGACAGGGAGAGAGCTCAACACCGCCCTGAGAGACAGGGAGAGAGCTCAACACCGCCCCAAGAGAGCTCAACACCGCCCCGAGAGACAGGGAGAGAGAGGGCTCAACACCGCCCTGAGAGAGCTCAACAGAGAGACATAGACAGCAGCCCGCTGCACACAGACACAGAGTGTCTCTCACTCACTCTCATCAATGGCTGGGTCCACGTTGGGCTTGACGGTGACCCGGTTCTCGGTCAGACTGGCCTCGAAATCCACCTGCCGCGGCGACACAGAGACCCCGGTGAGACCCCCTCGCATGCGTGTGCGTGACGTGACGGCGCTCGTCTGTCTGTCCATCACAGGACACACACACACTCTCACACACCCTGGACAGGACACCAGTCCATCACAGGACACACACACACTCACGCACCCTGGACAGGACACCAGTCCATCACAGGACACACACACACACTCTCACACACCCTGGACAGGACACCAGTCCATCACAGGACACACACACACCCTGGACAGGACACCAGTCCATCACAGGACACACACACACCCTGGAGAGGACACCAGTCCATCACAGGCAGAGGATTTCGATGGAGTTTTGTATACTGGCCGCCCCTGTGGACACAGAGCGGGTCTTTACCACTTTGCTGATGAGGCTGGCGATGTAGTGCAGGTCGTCGCTGAAGGCCCCAGAGATCTCTCGGAACAGCAGGATCGACTGAGGGAGGGCCTGCACTGTGTCTCTGATGCACACCGCGCTGTACACTGTCTGCAGAGAGAGAGTGGGGTTCATGCAGACATACTGCCTGAGTGGACAGCCGCTTGGGAAGGCTCTCTCACCTTATACAGGCACTGCCAGTCGTGGACATTGGTCTGAGAGAGAGTCATCCTGCGGATCAACATCTACGGGAGATAGAGAGCGAGGGTGAGACAGCTCTGCACTGACCCCCACTCCAACAGGAAGAAGCACTGCAAACATGCTTACAGATGGTATGGTCAGGGTGTCAGAGTGCTGTACACTGTGTGTGTGTGTGTGTGTGTGTGTGTGTGTGTGTGTGTGTGAGAGTGTTACCGGGACTCTCCTGATGTTTTTCAGGCAGTCCTGCAGGGTGTCAGAGTGTCGTACACTGTCTGTGTGTGTGTGAGAGAGAGAGTTTTACCGGGACTCTCCTGATGTTTTTCAGGCAGTCCTGCAGGGTGTTCAGCACCTCGTTGTTTCGGGGGGAGCAGAAGAACTGAACCACCTCCTGTCTCTTCATCAGCTCGCCCAGACTGCGAGTCGGGTGCAGCAGCCAGCGCCTGGGACAGAGGGGAGAGAGAGAGGGTTCAGAGAGGAGGAGAGGGGAGAGGGAGAGGAGAGAGAGAGGGCTCAGAGAGGAGGAGAAGGGAGAGAGAGAGGGTTTAGACAGGAGGAGAGGGGAGAGGAGAGGAGAGAGAGAGGGTTTAGAGAGGAGGAGAGGGGAGAGGAGAGAGGGTTTAGACAGGAGAGGGGAGAGGAGAGAGGGTTTAGACAGGAGGAGAGGGGAGAGGGAGAGGATAGAGAGGGTTTAGAGAGGGAAAAGAGGGAGAGAGGGGGGAATTCAGAGAGGGGGAGAAAGAGGGAGAGGGGGAGACAGGAGAGAAGAAGGGTCAAGCGAGGGAGAGGGAGGGAGGGAGGGCGGCGCCTTACCGCAGCAGCCTGGAGCCAAACGGACTCCTGCAGCGGTCCAGGAGCCCTGCGACAGCGAGACGGCGAGAGGGTCAGGACGGGGGGCCGGGGTGAGCGGCGTCTCTCCGCGGGAAAAAATAAAAAGGGATCAAGAGCAAGGAGAGACAGGACAGGATCAAGGAAGGGGGAAAGAGGACGAGGAGAGGCACAGGGCCGCGGGCCTTGCAGGGGCGTCGGGGACGGTCGCGCAGTCTCTGTCTCCCTCTGGTGGCGGCTGGCAGTGGCCCGCGAGGAGGCGAGGCGGGGCGCTGCGCGGACGTCCCGGACGGGCCTCTCCCGGCTCCTGGGGCGGCACGGCTGACCCCCCCCGCGGCCCCCCGCGTGTGTGTGCACACGAGACAGGATGCCCAGGGGTCCCCGAGGGGTCCGGGGATGGGCCAGTCAGGCCTTGAGCAGACACCAGCCTGCTCCCAGTCCTCGCAAACGCAGGCTCGTGAGCTCATCGCCCAACCCCGTCAGTGCCACACACACACACACACACACACACACACACACACACACACACACACACAGGACTGAGGGACTCGGGGGTACGGGGCGCCCCGCCGGAGCTCCTCGCCTCGGTCTCCCCTCGCTCTCCGGCTTCTCAAAATCAAATCAAATCAAAGCAAAGTTTATTTGTCAAAAGCACGACAACGCAGCCGTGCAGCAGCAGCAGCAGCAGGTTGTTGGTGATGACCCCTGCGCCGGTCACGACCGCGGCCTCGGGCCCCGCCGACCGGTCAAGGGCGCTCGGGCTTCAGGGGGAACGCCGAGGCCCAGATTCGAAGCGCGACGAGCTGTCGTGAAGCCGGCGCTTGGCTTCACCCGCTGGGCCGAGGGCCGACCCCCTGGCCGTAGGACAGACGTAGGCCACTTCCGGGCAGCCCCTGGCTGAGGGTCTCACCCCGGCGCCTTTTCCGGTGCACGCTGGACGCGGCGCCTGACCTGCCCGGTGCGCCGCCGTCTGCGTTTCTGGCCTGTGGCGGGTCTGCCTGCTCGACTGGGGCCGAGACGCGAGACTCACCGTACAGGCTGAGGCCCTCCTTCACGCCGGACGCCAGCTTGTACACGGAGGGGTGGAGCTCAGACTTGAAGACCTGCAGGGCGCTGAGGCGGACAGACAGACACACAGAGAGAGAGAGAGTTTCACGGGCGGCTGAGAGCCGCCACCGCCGCCCCCTGTGTCTGTCCTGTGATGGACTGGTGTCCTGTCCAGGGTGTGTGAGTGTGTGTGTGTCCTGTGATGGACTGGTGTCCTGTCCAGAGTGTGTGTGTGTGTGTGTGTGTCCTGTGATGGACTGGTGTCCTGTCCAGGGTGTGTGTGAGTGTGTGTGTCCTGTGATGGACTGGTGTCCTGTCCAGGGTGTGTGTGAGTGTGTGTGTCCTGTGATGGACTGGTGTCCTGTCCAGGGTGTGTGTGTGTGTCCTGTGATGGCCTGGTGTCCTGTCCAGAGTGTGTGTGTGTGTGTGTGTGTGTGTGTGTGTGTGTGTGTGTGAGTGTGTGCCTCACGCTCACCTGTACGTGTCCTTGTCCAGGTAAACCGCGTCGGCCCTGGAAGAGAACGACAGGTGGGAGTTGGCGCGCGTGCGGCCTGCTCTGTTCCTCCCCGGCTCTCTGCTCCTCCTCCGCCGGGACAGCCGGCGCCCGCAGTCACACAGGAAGCAGGGCGCCCGGGCAACTATCGATCCGTGAGACCCCACAGCGGGGGGGGGGGGCAGACAGTGGGGAAAGGAGACGGGGGCGAGGGAAAGACAGTGTAGGAGGAGGAGGAGGAGGAGAGGAGGCACCCCCAGCGGGGACTCAGCGGGCGATGCATAGACAGGCAGGCTTACAGGGAGAACTTGCGCAGGGCCAGGACGGGCACCCCCACGATGCTGTCCTCCAGCTCCACCCCCACTCTCCGCCTCTCCAGCAGCTTAAGGAGCCCCCCGAGAGAGCGCACCTGGGGCACAGAGAGAGAGGGGGGTTCACCCTGACTGGACACTCCAGTACATTAACACAGGGGTGGTGCGGTGGCTCTGTGGCTCAGGATCTGTGCTTGTGGCTGGAAGGTTGCTGGTTCGAATCCCACGGCCGGCAGAGGAATCCTACTCCGTTGGGCCCCTGAGCAAGGCCCTTCACCCCAGCTGCTCCAGGGGTGCTGTATAAATGTCTGACCCTGCGCTCTGACCCCCAGCTTCTCTCTCCCTGTCTGTGTGTCTCATGGAGAGCAGGCTGGGGTCTGCGTGAAGACACATTCCTCATGCAAGACATTGTATATCTGATCTGATCTTACACTATATTGAAAGGATAAAGACAGGGACCCACCATCTGTGTGCAGTTTAAAGGGAGAGAGGAGCCAAGGTAGGACAGTCTCTCTGTCTCTGTCAGGGAGGCTGGGAGGAAGGATAGATGAGCAGACAGCAGCCTCTGTTTGCTGACCTCAAAACCTGAGAAAGAGACGTTCATTCACTGACTGGACACTCCAGTACATGAACACTGCACTGAGAGAGAGAGGGGTTCATACAGACACACTGACTGGACACTCCAGTACATGAACACTGCACTGAGAGAGAGAGGGGTTCATACACACACACTGACTGGACACTCCAGTACATGAACACTGCACTGAGAGAGAGAGAGGGGTTCATACAGACACACTGACTGGACACTCCAGTACATGAACACTGCACTGAGAGAGAGAGGGGTTCATACAGACACACTGACTGGACACTCCAGTACATGAACACTGCACTGAGAGAGAGAGGGGTTCATACACACACACTGACTGGACACTCCAGTACATGAACACTGCACTGAGAGAGAGAGGGGTTCATACACACACTGACTGGACACTCCAGTACATGAACACTGCACTGAGAGAGAGGGGTTCATACAGACACACTGACTGGACACTCCAGTACATGAACACTGCACTGAGAGAGAGAGAGGGGTTCATACACACACACTGACTGGACACTCCAGTACATGAACACTGCACTGAGAGAGAGACGGGTTCATACACACACACTGACTGGACACTCCAGTACATGAACACTGCACTGAGAGAGAGAGGGGTTCATACAGACACACTGACTGGACACTCCAGTACATGAACACTGCACTGAGAGAGAGAGGGGTGGTGACGAGGTGAGTATGAGTAACAGGGAGGGGCGACTGCAGGCAGAGGGAGTGACCGGGCCCGTCCCCGGGCTGCCCGACAGGCTCCTCTAAGCTCTCACCGAAGTCGGTGTTCGGGTACAGCACCACCTCCGGCTTATCTCCCGCACTGTTGCCTGGGACAACCGAGCAGAAACACACAAACACAGGACAGGGGAGGGAGGGAGGGAGAGAGGGAGAGAGAGGAGGAAGAGAAAGTCGGTATCAGAAGCGAAGCTGTCTAGTGTCCAGGCACGGTACATTGTCCCACAGAGAGAGCCCTCGGACCGGGCTGTGGAGAAACCCCACTATCCGCTCTTCCACAGCCAGGAATCCACCCCCACCCCACCCCACTCCGGCCCGGAGAGTCAGGAGGGAGGGCGGCGCGGCGCAGGGGCTGATGGGTAGCGCTGGGGACTGTCAGAGCGTTTCAGGGGCGCAGGAGGGTGTCTGGCCAGGCTGGGGGGGTCACCACTCCTGACCGGGCCACAGAGAGAGCGTCTCGCACACAGAGCGGGCGGGTCAGGAGGAACGCTGGCTGGGCGGCGTTATCAGGAACGTCCTCTGGGCCGCAGGCGGGAGCGTTTTCCACTGGGGAACCCCCCCCCCCCCCGAGAGCCGAGAGCTTTGTGGATGTGTGAATCATTATGGAGGAACTTACTTCACCTGCTGGGGTAATGAGCAGCCCCCTGGCCGCAGGGCGAGGAGACTCGAACCCCACCCAGACCTCTGACCTAGCTATCTGTCTCTGAGACCGTCTGTCTCTATCTGTCTGTCTGTTACTCCGTCTCTCTCTCACTCTGTATGTTCCTGTGTGTCTCTCTGGGTGTGTCCCTCTCTCTCTGTCTCTTTCTCTGGGTGTGTCCCTCTCTCTCTGTCTGTCCCTCTGCCTCCTCCCTCACCCAGTCTCCTCAGGAACTCGGCCACGCTGCGGTCCTGCTTGGCGCTGGTGACGATCGCCCTGGGGGTCAGCTCCTGGAGGACTGGGACAGAGACAGAGGGAGACGGGGGTGATGCAGCTTTATCCAGACCAGGGTCACAGGGGAGCTGGAGTCTATCCCAGCAAGCAACAGGCACAGGGCAGGGTTCACCCTGGACAGGACAACAGTCCATCACAGGACACACACACACTCACACACCCTGGACAGGACACCAGTCCATCACAGGACACACACAGATGCACACACTCACACACCCTGGACAGGACACCAGTCCATCACAGGACACACACACACTCACACACCCTGGACAGGACACCAGTCCATCACAGGACACACACACACTCACACACCCTGGACAGGACACCAGTCCATCACAGGACACACACACACACACTCACACAACCTGGACAGGACACCAGTCCATCATGGGACACAGGGCACACACACTCACACACACTGTGAGTCGGCGTGTCTGTACCAACCCCTTTCTCTCTCTCTCTCTCTCTGACCGTACCTTTGTCCAGCAGCGTCAGGCTGCAGGTGTCCGTGGTGTCGGGCATGTAGTACACAGTGTAGTCCTCGGTGTCGTAGTAAGACAGGCCCAGCTGCCCGTGGTGAAACAGCACGCTGAGATAGAGCTGAGACAACAAGAGAGCACAGCACAGTCACAGCACAGCGCCTGGACACCGCAGAGTGTGTGTCAGTGTGTCCGAGTGACTGTGCGACACTGTGCGTCAGTGACTGAGACAACAGGAGAGCACAGCACAGTCACAGCACAGCGCCTGGACACCGCAGAGTGTGTGTCAGTGTGTCAGAGTGACTGTGTATCACTGTGACAGTGTGTCCGAGTGACTGTGCACACTGTGCGTCAGTGACTGAGACAACAAGAGAGCACAGCACAGTCACAGCACAGCGCCTGGACACCCCAGAGTGTGTGTCACCATCTCGGTGTCTCACTGTGTCAGTGTGACAGTGACTCTGTATCTCAGTGTGTGACAGTGTCTCGGTGTGTGAGGCGTGTGTTAGGTGTGTATGGCATGTGTTAGCATTTATTAAGTGTATCTTTGGCGTGTGTTATGTGTGTATGTGTGTGTGGTGAGTGTTAGGCATGTGTGTGTTACCTCTGGTGTATGTGGCGTGTGTTAGCCTGCATTAGGCCTGTGTGTGTTACCTCTGGCGTGTGTGGCGTGTTAGCCTGTGTTAGGTTTGTGTGTGTTTGTGTGTGTGTGTTACCTCTGGCGTGTGTGGCGCGTGTTAGGCATGTGTGTGTTACCTCTGGTGTGTGTGGCATGTGGTAGCCTGCGTGAGGCGTGTGTGTGTGTGTGTGTGTGTGTGTACCTCTGGTGTGTGTGGCATGTGTTAGGCACGTGTGTGTGTTACCTCTGGCATGTGTGGTGTGTGTTAGCCTGCGTGAGGCGTGTGTGTGTGTGTGGCATGTGTTAGGCACGTGTGTGTTACCTCTGGCATGTGTGGCGTGTGTTAGCCTGCGTGAGGCGTGTGTGTGTGTGTGTGTGTGTTACCTCTGGCGTGTCCTTCTCTCCTGCTCCTGCTGCTCTCCCAGTAGATCCCAGATCGCTGTCAGCTCCGGGATCCATCCTGCACACACACCACAGACACACACACACACCCTGACTAGCACAAGGGACGGCTCTTGCACTTCCAATTCCTGCAGAACCGTTTTCTGTGGCAAAACACCAAAACCCTCAGCCCCCCCCGTCAGAGCTCGGCTTCAAATACTGTCGTGTTAATAATTCAGGAAGAAATATATTCGCAGCCTCCATGCGAGAGCAGGAATAGGCCGTTTCTGATCATTATGTCCTTCTTCAGAAACGTGTCGCAGTTAACGTCCCAGACCGGGGTCTCCATTATAATTTGTTTCTTTAATTTTTTTTTTACCAAATCATCAACTCTCTACCTCACGCCGTTAAGACTTTCGTCAATCTGAACCCCGTGAGGCAAACGGGCTGCGTAAAGGATTGAAATATTTCAGAAACACGACACCTCTGAAGATACCAGTGACCCGTGTCGGCACTTCTCCGTCTTAAGAGTAAAATTAAAATTCGGAGAAACCTGTTATTTCAGCCGGCGTGAGACAGAAAACGAAAGCTTGTTTGATCTTGTGAATTTGTGACCCGACCGAGGTGTATTTTTTACTCCGGTGCCTTTTTTTTGGACGAGGGGCAGAGTAAAAAAAAAAAAGTTTGATTTGAACAAAAAACTAAAGAAATGTCAACAATACATACATTCTGGGGGGGCATGTGTGAGCGTTACGTCCCCGGGGACCTCACCTTCACACCTAGGGCCTGTCGAGCTCCAGCCGCCAAACGCCGCCGTCCGCACCTCGCCCGGCCTTAACGGTCTCCCCCTTCCCCGCCCGTGTTCAGGCCTGCGACTTTCCTGCCGCGCCGTGCCCGCTGCGCGCCCGCTGCCCACCGGCCCCCGCTCGGACTCCGACTGCGCAGGCGGCGCCCCCTCCCCCCCCCCCCCAGCGGACTTGCGGTAAGGCCGAGCCTCTCGAGCGGCGATCGACCCCGGGTAGCCGTGGCAACACCCGCCCTTATTTTTGAACGTTGGATTTGAACCCCTCGTGCCGCCGACCGTTGGTCCCGCCCGCCACAGCCCCACGGCGCCAGTCGCCAGTCGCCAGTTACCTACTGACTGTACCTTTAAAATTATATTTCTGTCCAGTTTGTGCGCCACATTACACAACTTTTAATCGCATTTCCTCTAATAAGGCAACTGGGAGAAGCAGCTGGATGTGATTTGATATTGTATACGACTGACGTGTGATACACAAACACCGTTCAACCGTCTCGGAAGTGGACATCGTCGCTCCCTATACTCTATATAAGATGGGCGTTCAACGCTGTTAACGATCATCAAAAATAAATTAATAAATAAACGGACACGTCTGTACTTGAACCACGCCCGTCTCTTATAATAGTTCCACACTTAGCACATTGCTAAGGACAAAAATAAGTGATTTAACCCCCTCCCCCCTCTCCATAAACTGGATTTTTTAACGCTCTTTAATCACAAGTTGAATTATTAAGAACATCCCCCCCCATTCCTGGAGATAGTAGCATTTCACACAAAAATAAGAGGTGTTTTTTTTGTTTGTTTTTTTCCTGACGGTGTTGCCGGTCCCTTCTGGGGGGAGCTCGCACGTTGCCCCTTGCGGTCCGTGTGGGTGATGACAACCCCTCCCTTTTATTCCCAGAGTTACAAATAACACAAAATAACACAAAATGCGCTGACACGGACACCCGTGGGACGTCTGACCTCCCGGCTGCGCCTTTAAAAAATGACATTTCTGGACAGTTTGGGCGCCACGGTGCTGTACTAGGACGTCTGTGGGAGACGCATCCGTGAAGGAGAATTACTTTTTTAAACTGGGGGGGTAAATCTCCTTATAATCACCCCGGCTCTCCCACACCTCGTCGAGTTTATTTTATTATTTTATTGTGTTTCTCCCCCCTTTTTTTGGGGGGGGGGGGGGGGGGCTGCTCTAAATGAGCTCCCTTAACGAGCCACCCTTGGCATTTGCTCGCATTTGGACAGGGAGTCCAAATTATTGGACGTTTTTCAGCCATAAAACACGGGACGTCGTCCTCTTTCTCTTTCTCTCTCTCCCTCTCTCTCACACACACACAAATCTCTCTTTATTTTAGTCAGCTCGGAGCTGGGTGGAGTTGGCAAATACTGTAGAGGCAAAACCGGAGAGGGGACGACATTGTCGGTTCAATTAGGTCATTTCTTGTGCACAAAACCAGGAAGCGAAACGAAAGAGAGAGAGAGGGAGGAGGAGGAGGAGAGAGGATATTGTCATACAAAACCGCCTTTACATGCATGCACACTCACCAGAAGAGAGAAAAAAAAACTAAAAAAATTAAGGCGGACCCATTCTGCTCCGCTCACGACTTGCTCGGCGACATATTGCGACAAGACCCCCCAAAAACACAGACCTGACCCGCGGGGGTTTTTTATTCACACCTGTGCCGCAGCAGTCCCCGGATCAGAGGCGAGTCTGTTTCTCTGTTTTTCTCTCATTTAATCGGGGTTTTTTTTTTGTACCAACCCGACCCAGCCGCTCGAACCCATATCCAAAAAAAAAACGAGCGAGATGCCCGCGGATATACAGTACAGGGAAAGTCTGCAAAATGGGGAAGTTTTTTTTTTTTAAAAAAAATTACTTTTCAATCCTACACATGCCCAGCGGAAGGCGGGTTTTTTTTAACTCTTTTTTGGGGGGGCTTTGCTTTGCTAGAGGGGATGCATTTTTCCAAAAAAAAACAAACCCCCGATTCGTCTGGTTCTTGCCGTGTGGGGGTGAAACATTGACAGACCTGGATTCATTAAATTTGCACCCGTGTGTGTGTGTTTTTTTCCTGTTGCGTGTGCAGGCGGTGGCAGACGTGCAGTTATGGGCGACGAGGACCGGCAGCCACAGGTCGAGCTGTTCGTCAAGGTGAGTCCGGTTCGGTTCGGTCCGGTCCGGTTCGGTCAAACAACCCCCACCAAAAAAAAAAAAAAAAAACCGGGAGGATGAGGGAGAGCGGAGGGATGGGATAGGGGAAAGGGGACCGTTGTCTTGTCGTTTTTTTTTTGTGTGCAATTGAGCCTGGAAACTGACTTTCTGGAGAACAAAACGCAGCTAACACAGGCGACGTTTCCCTCAGAGGATGTCCTGTTTCCTTTTCTGTCTTTTTTTTTATTTTACCCCAAAACAAAACTTGAATTTTTTGCTACGGAAACTACTGGAAGGAGAGAGTGTGTGAGTGTGTGTGTGGAGGGAGGGGGGAACTTACACTTTTATTTTAAAAAGTTCGTGCTCTCAAACTTTTGAAGGGGACCGGAAAGCGCCGTGACGAGCATCGTGGAGGGTGCGTGGCGGCGCTTTCAGCTTTTATGACCGAACTAAACAAACAAAAAAAAAGATGGAAAGGAGGAGGAGGAGGAGGAGGAGGGGGTTGTAAGCCCAAAACTAAAGTTGGAGAGAGGGAGAAACGCGTGGTGTTGAACGAAAAACCTTGTGTGTTTTTCGGAAAGGAAGTGCGTTTCTGATGGGGGAGCTCGGCTTCAGTCAATGTTTATATTTTAACTGGCTGGCTGGCCGGGGCGGAGGGTGGAGAGTGTGGCTGTGCTCTTTATTTTTTTTTTAAAAAAAGGCGAAAAGAGCAGGAATAAAGCGGCCACTGTGTGTGTGTGTGTGGTAGTAGGAGGAGTAGTTCTTGTCGGTCGGGGCTGAAGGGCGACTCTGTCCGCTTCCTGCCGCCTCGCTCTCGCTCTCGCTCCCGGCAGCCCCCGCCCCCCCCGGCCGGCCTTAGCAACAGGGCTCTCGAGCCGGGCCGTTTCCAGGCCGCGTCAGAGGCGCCGCCTCGTGGCCCGGGTTCGGCTGCCGTTATAACGGTCGCCCGACCGGGGGAGCGGAGAGTCTGAAATTAATTCACTATGAATTAAAGAGTTTTTCCCCCCTCTTTTTTGTTTTTTTTTTTAACATAAAACGAGTAAAAAGCCTCTTCTCACACATGTCACTGTCTGGTCGCTGGGTCTTGTCCCACTCTGTGTTTTGAACACAAATATTAAAAGTAATATCCTTCCTTTCCTCCGACTCCCGAATCTGGCTCGTCCTGTCCAGTTTTCTGTCCGTTATGACCCTTACGTCGAAAAAATATAAACATTTTCATAACCGTGGTGGTTTTAAGTCCTTTTTTTTTTACTACTACGAGTATATTATTATTATGTTACTACTGTATGTACGTTTTTACATTGTAAAAAACGGTCATATTCCCACAGGGGAAGTGAACCGCACCCTTCCCCTTATCGCCGTGAAAACTTTTAATTCTAATTGAAACTTAAGGTTAAATTCAGGTTATAAACAGAGCTGGGCTCTCTTGTAGAATCTATATTTCTTTGTATTTTGGGTCGTGTTCTGTCTCGACGTGTGGCACCCGTGTCTCAGAAGCAGGGGTTTTACTGTCAATAAAATTGTCAAATAACTGCTGTGGTGTGATGGTGGTGTAGTGTGGTTTAATAATGTTGTGATGATTTTGTATTGACTGTGTAGTGTTGTGTTGTGTTGTGTAAAAATGTTGTGATGATTGTGTAGTGCTGTGTAATAATTGTGTGGTGTTGTGCAGGCAGGGTCAGATGGACAGAGCATTGGGAACTGTCCCTTCTCCCAGAGGCTCTTCATGGTCCTGTGGCTGAAGGGAGTCACCTTTAACGTCACCACAGTGGACATGAAGAGGTACTCAGTGTACACCTGTCTCCCTCTGTCTACACCTGTACCTGTCTGCCTGCTCACCTGTCTCCCTCTGTCTACACCCGTACCTGTCTGCCTGCTCACCTGTCTCCCTCTGTCTACACCTCTACCTGTCTGCCTGCTCACCTGTCTCCCTCCCTCTGTACCTGTATCTGTCTGCCTGCTCACCTGTAATAACCCGTGTCTGCACCTGTACCTGTCTGCCTGGTCACCTGTAATAACCCCTCTCTCCCTGTAGGAAACCGGAGATCCTGAAGGACTTGGCCCCAGGAGCCCAGCCCCCCTTCCTGCTGTACGGGACGGAGGTGAAGACCGACACCAACAAGATCGAGGAGTTTCTGGAGGAGAACCTCTGCCCTCCCCAGTACGACACCACTCTCGTTCTGTCTCCCCAGTGCAACACCCCTCCTCTCCCCTTCTCTCTATCTCTCCCTCTCTCTCCCCCAGTCTGTCTCTGCCCAGAGTGGTTGTTTTGTACAGACCTCTGTGCGCAGGGCTTCTGCGGGGGGGTTGTCCCAGTTAGTGTCATCCTGGTCTGTGAGGGGACCCCACACTTCACTGCCATGTAGGGGCAGTGGGTGGGATTCTCTTTTCAGACAGTCACAGCCAGATTTTTTGGGGTGGGATGGTTGGTGCTGTAGGGTGCCTTCACTCCCTGATGAACCGATCTTCTCTCTCTCTCTCTCTCTCTCTCTCTTTCTCTCTCTCTCTCTCTCTGTCTGTGTGCCTCTCAGGTACCCCAAACTTGCTGCCAGGAACCCCGAGTCCAACACTGCAGGCCTGGACGTCTTCTCCAAGTTCTCTGCCTACATCAAGAACTCGAACCCCAGCATGAACGACAGTGAGTGAGACACAGTGTGTGTTAATGCAGCCTGTCAGTGCATAGTGTGTAAATGCAGTAATGCAGTGTGGGTATTGATACAGGCATTAGTTTAAATACAGCATTTGGGTGTTGATGCAGTGTGTGTATCAGTGTAAATACACTGGGTCTTGATGCAGTGTGTGTATCAGTGTTAATACACTTTTGGGGTGTAAATACAGTGTGTGTTAGTGTACAAAACACTTTAAATACACTGGGTGCTGGTGCAGTGTGCGTTAGTGTAAATACACTGGGTGTTGATGCAATGTGTTACAGTGTAAATACACTGTTTGGGTGTTGATGCAGTGTGTGCTAGTGTAAATACACTGTTTGGGTGCTGATGCAGTGTGTGTATCAGTATAAATACACTGGGTGTTGATGCAGTGTGTGCTAGTGTAAATAGACTGGGTGTTGATGCAGTTGTGTTTCAGTGTAAATACACTGGATGCTGATGTAGTGTGTGTATCAGTATAAATACACTGGGTGTTGATGCAGTGTTTGTTAGTGTAAATATACTGTTTGGATGTTGATGCAGTGTGTGCAAGTGTAAATACACTGGGTGCTGATGCAGTGTGTTTCAGTGTAAATACACTGTTTGGGTGTTGATGCAGTGTGTGCTAGTGTAAATACACTGTTTGGGTGTTGATGCAGTGTGTTTCAGTGTAAATACACTGGGTGCTGATGCAGTGTGTGTATCAGTATAAATACACTGGATGTTGATGCAGTGTGTGTTAGTGTAAATACACTGGGTGTTGATGCAGTGTGTGCTAGTGTAAATACACTGTTTGGGTGTTGATGCAGTGTGTTTCAGTGTAAATACACTGGGTGTTGATGCAGTGTGTGGTAGTGTAAATAGACTGGGTGTTGATGCAGTTGTGTTTCAGTGTAAATACACTGGGTGTTAATGCAGTGTGTGTATCAGTATAAATACGCTGGATGTTGATGCAGTGTGTGTTAGTGTAAATATACTGTTTGGGTGTTGATGCAATGTGTATTTCAGTGTAAATACACTGGGTGTTGATGCAGCACGTGTTTCAGTGTAAATACACTGAGTGTTGATGCAGTGTGTGTTTCAGTGTAAATACACAGTCTGGGTGTTGATGCAGTGCGTGCTAGTGTAGATACACAGTCTGGGTGTTGATGCAGTGTGTGTATCAGTGTAAATACACAGTCTGGGTGTTGATGCAGCACGTGTTTCAGTGTAAATACACTGAGTGTTGATGCAGTGTGTGTTTCAGTGTAAATACACAGTCTGGGTGTTGATGCAGTGCGTGCTAGTGTAAATACACAGTCTGGGTGTTGATGCAGTGTGTGTATCAGTGTAAATACACAGTCTGGGTGTTGATGCAGTGTGTGTTTCAGTGTAAATACACTGGGTGTTGATGCAGTGTGTGTATCAGTATAAATACGCTGGATGTTGATGCAGTGTGTGTTAGTGTAAATATACTGTTTGGGTGTTGATGCAATGTGTATTTCAGTGTAAATACACTGTTTGGGTGTTGATGCAGCGTGTGTTTCAGTGTAAATACACTGAGTGTTGATGCAGTGTGTGTTTCAGTGTAAATACACAGTCTGGGTGTTGATGCAGTGGGTGCTAGTGTAGATACACAGTCTGGGTGTTGATGCAGTGTGTGTATCAGTGTAAATACACAGTCTGGGTGTTGATGCAGTGTGTGTTTCAGTGTAAATACACAGTCTGGGTGTTGATGCAGTGCGTGCTAGTGTAGATACACAGTCTGGGTGTTGATGCAGTGTTTGTTAGTGTAAATATACTGTTTGGATGTTGATGCAGTGTGTGCATCAGTATAAATACACTGGGTGTTGATGCAGTGTTTGTTAGTGTAAATATACTGTTTGGATGTTGATGCAGTGTGTGCAAGTGTAAATACACTGGGTGCTGATGCAGTGTGTTTCAGTGTAAATACACTGTTTGGGTGTTGATGCAGTGTGTTTCAGTGTAAATACACTGGGTGTTAATGCAGTGTGTGTATCAGTATAAATACGCTGGATGTTGATGCAGTGTGTGTTAGTGTAAATATACTGTTTGGGTGTTGATGCAATGTGTATTTCAGTGTAAATACACTGTTTGGGTGTTGATGCAGCGTGTGTTTCAGTGTAAATACACTGAGTGTTGATGCAGTGTGTGTTTCAGTGTAAATACACAGTCTGGGTGTTGATGCAGTGCGTGCTAGTGTAAATACACAGTCTGGGTGTTGATGCGGTGTGTGTTTCAGTGTAAATACACAGTCTGGGTGTTGATGCAGTGTGTGTTTCAGTGTAAATACACAGTCTGGGTGTTGATGCAGTGTGTGTTTCAGTGTAAATACACAGTCTGGGTGTTGATGCGGTGTGTGTTTCAGTGTAAATACACAGTCTGGGTGTTGATGCAGTGTGTGTTTCAGTGTAAATACACAGTCTGGGTGTTGATGCAGTGTGTGTGTGTGTCCAGATCTAGAGAAGGGCCTGCTCAAAGCCCTGAAGAAGCTGGATGACTACCTGTCCACGCCGCTGCCCGATGAGATCGATGAGAACAGCGCGGAGGACATCGCAGTGTCCACTCGCCCCTTCCTGGACGGACAGGACCTCACTCTGGCAGACTGCAACCTGCTGCCCAAGCTGCACATCGTCAAGGTAGCCGCGGCTATGCCCGTCGCCGTCCTGCCTCCTCCCGCCGCCCCGCGTAGTGCCGGCGTAGTAACCGCCCGCTCCGCTGTGTGTCCCCGGCCAGGTGGTGTGCCTGAAGTACCGCGGCTTCCAGATCCCGCGCTCGCTGTCCTCCCTGTGGCGGTACCTGGACGCCGCGTACGCCCGCGAGGAGTTCGCCTCCACCTGCCCCGCGGACAAGGAGATCGAAACCGCCTACGCCTCCGTGGCCCGGGCCCTGAAATAGAGGAAATTTCAGGGCCCCCCGCTCTCCCGCACCGACCCCCAACCCCCCCCCCCCCCCCCCACACACACACACACACACACACACACTCACTCCCCCACTCACTCACTCACTCCCCCACTCACTCACTCACACACACGCTGTAGGGTTTACTGTTGGCAGACACTGATGGTGAATATACACCATCTGTACCCAGACACACACACTCTCTACAAATACTGTAACAACACACACTCTGCACCCAGATATGCACAGTCTGTACAAATACTGTAACAACACACACACTCTCTACAAATACTGTAACAACACACACTCTGCACCCAGACACACACAGTCTGTACAAATACTGTAACAACACACACACACACTCTGTACAAATACTGTAACAACACACACAAGCACTCTGTGCAAATACTGTAACAACACACACTGTACAATAGCAGTAAACGTGCACACACTCTGTACAGACACTGTAAAAACTCACACACTGTGCACTCTCCCCCTCTTCCTCCTCTCTCACAAGCACAGCTCATACACTGCGCTCTCTGGGCAAAATCACCACACGTGCTCTCTGGGCACAAGCACTGTATACACACTGCACACTCTGGGCACAATCACTGTCACTGTGCGTACACTCTCCACACTCTGGGCACAAGCACTGTGCGCACACTGCACACTCTGGGCACAATCGCTGTCACTGTGCGTACACTCTCCACACTCTGGACACAAGTGCCGTGCGTAGACTCTGCACACTCTCGGCACAAGCACTGTGCACACACTCAGCACACTCTGGGCACAACTGTTTTACGTATTCTTTGTGCACAATTGCTGTACACTCTGGGCACAGTCTGTCACTCTGGGCACAATCTCTGTGCACTTTGGTCACTCTGATCACAATCTCTGTACACTCTGCACACTGATCACATTCGCTCGACACTCTGGTCACTCTGTGAGAAGAAGGGACACCTGGCTGTGGTCACTCTGGTCACTCTGTGGAAAAGGGACACCTGGCTGTGGTCACTCCGGTCACTCTGTGAAAAAGGGACACCTGGCTGTGGTCACTCTGGGCACTCTGTGTGAAAAAGGGACACCTGGCTGTGGTCACTCTGGTCACTCTGTAGAAAAGGGACACCTGGCTGTGGTCACTCTGTGAGAAGAAGGGACACCTGGCTGTGGTCACTCTGTGTGAAAAAGGGACACCTGGCTGTGGTCACTCTGTGAGAAGAAGGGACACCTGGCTGTGGTCACTCTGGTCACTCTGTGTGGAAAAGGGACACCTGGCTGTGGTCACTCCGGTCACTCTGTGTGGAAAAGGGACACCTGGCTGTGGTCACTCTGGTCACTCTGTGAGAAGAAGGGACACCTGGCTGTGGTCACTCTGGTCACTCTGTGTGGAAAAAGGACACCTGGCTGTGGTCACTCCGGTCACTCCGGTCACTCTTCAGCTTGTGTTTCCACGTGTCACTTTCCTGCACTCTCGGTCTTGGAGTCGTCGTTGGGGGGGGGGGGGGGGTTGGAGGGGGATGGACGGGGTCCCCACGGGGCTTCTGTATTTTGGGGTACCTGAGAACCCCTGAAATGTGATCAGAACCCAAGAGTGGCGCAACCCCACCCCTGACCGCCCACGCCCCTGTAGGCATCACGGTCGGCTGTCAGACTGGTCAAAGGAATTTCAATTTTTGTGTTGTCGCTGTTGCTGTTGTCGTCATTTTTATCGCCCTTGTTTCTACGGCTGCAGGGATGCGGTGCGTTGCGGTGTTACTGTGGGGGGCGGGGGTGGCGTCTGGCTCCCTCTCCTCCCGACCTGAAACTGCTTCAGTTTCCTTTCCTTCTTCCTCTTCTCACACACCCCCTCTCTCCCCCTCCATCCCTCTCCCTCTCCCTCTCCCTGTCTCCCTCTCTCCCTCCCTCTTTTTCACCTTGTCTCTATCCTTCCTCCTCTATCTCTCCCTCCAGCCCTCTCCCCGTCTCTCTCTCTCTCTCTCCCTTTCTCTGTCTCTATCTCTCCATCCCTCTCTTCCACTCTCTCTCCATCCCTCTCCCTGTCTCGCTCCCTCCCTCTTTTTCACCCTGTCTCCTTCCTCCTCTGTCACTCCCCCTATCTCTCTCTCCCTCCATCCCTCTCCCTGTCTCTCTCTGTCCCTCTATCTCTATCTCTCCATCCCTCTCTTCCACTCTCTCTCTCCCTCGCTCTATCTCTCCATCCCTCCCTCCCTCTCTTCCACTCCCTCTCTCCCTCTGTTCCACCCTGTCTCTCTCTCTCCCTCCCTCTTTTTCACCTTGTCTCTATCCTTCCTCCTCTATCTCTCCCTCCAGCCCTCTCCCCGGCTCTCTCTCTCTCTCCCTTTCTCTGTCTCTATCTCTCCATCCCTCTCTTCCACTCTCTCTCCATCCCTCTCCCTGTCTCGCTCCCTCCCTCTTTTTCACCCTGTCTCCTTCCTCCTCTGTCACTCCCCCTATCTCTCTCTCCCTCCATCCCTCTCCCTGTCTCTCTCTGTCCCTCTATCTCTATCTCTCCATCCCTCTCTTCCACTCTCTCTCTCCCTCTCTCTCTCTCTCTCCATCCCTCCCTCCCTCTCTTCCACTCTCTCTCTCCCTCTGTTCCACCCTGTCTCTCTCTCTCCCTCCCTCTTTTTCACCCTGTCTCTACCCTTCCTTCTCTGGCTCTCCCCCTGTCTCTCTCTCCCTGTCTCTCCTGGGCCCTGTGCTCGGTCGGTTGTGTATTTGTGTATTCTGTGTTGGCCAAATATTTAAAGACACCTTCTGCACCTTCCCTTTAAATCGAAGCAGGTTGCACTTGCTAGCGGATACTAGTGATTGATCTCTCTTTAATTTAATTTAAAAACGCGGATCCCGTGATAAAGGTAGCACAGTCCTTTAATTTCAAATCACCAGGGACTGAATTGATTTTTATTTTAGTTAGTCGGCGTTGTGTTCTCATTTTGTCACCCAGTGCCTCTTTATCGAAAATTGAAATAAACGTAACCATAGAAGGAAATGAGGTTGCGGATGTTTTGTTTTTAAAATATGTTTAATGTTGAAGAGCAGTCCTGTTACAGTCCAGTAGAACAGTCCTGTTACAATAGGAGCTCCAGTCCCAGTCCAGTAGACCAGTCTGTTACAATAGGAGCTCCAGTCCCAGTGCAGTAGAACAGTCTGTTACAATAGGAGCTCCAGTCCCAGTCCAGTAGACCAGTCTGTTACAATAGGAGCTCCAGTCCCAGTGCAGTAGAACAGTCCTGTTACAATAGGAGCTCCAGTCCCAGTCCAGTAGAACAGTCTGTTACAGTAGGAGCTCCAGTCCCAGTGCAGTAGAACAGTCTGTTACAATAGGAGCTCCAGTCCCAGTCCAGTAGAACAGTCTGTTACAATAGGAGCTCCAGTCCCAGTGCAGTAGACCAGTCTGTTACAATAGGAGCTCCAGTCCCAGTGCAGTAGAACAGTCTGTTACAATAGGAGCTCCAGTCCCAGTCCAGTAGAACAGTCCTGTTACAATAGGAGCTCCAGTCCCAGTCCAGTAGAACAGTCCTGTTACAATAGGAGCTCCAGTCCCAGTCCAGTAGACCAGTCTGTTACAATAGGAGCTCCAGTCCCAGTCCAGTAGAACAGTCTGTTACAATAGGAGCTCCAGTCCCAGTACAGAAGAAACACAATGAAAACAGAAATACTTTAAAAAGGTATTTAAAGTTTATTATTATTATTATTATTATTATTACAAGTTTTACTGTATATAGCCCAGCAGGTGGCGCTGTTTGACTGTCAGAATTACACAGTTTTTTAAATAAGGTTTTCAGGATCAGTGCATCTTCTGCAGGTCCTGGACATCTTGTCCCCAGTATTCCCAGTTCTTAACTGGATAATCGCCTGGTATGTGTCTGTTTCTGAGAGTGAGTGTGAGAGTCCGAGTGTGTGTGTGTGTCTTTGTGTATGTATGTGAAGTTGTGTGTGACTGTGTGTATGTGGGTGTCTTACTTTGTGAGAGCGTCTCTTTTTAGAGGGAGTGTGTGTCTGTCTTGTGAGTGCGTTTGTGGGTGAATGCGTATTTTGTGAGAGGGTGTCTATTTTGTGAGTGTTTTGTGAGAATGTGTTACAGTTTTGTAAGAGTGTGTCTTTCTGTATGTGTCTATTTTGTGAGTGTGTGTATACATTTTTGAGAGTGTGTGTCTTTTGTGAGAGTGCGTGTCTATATTGTGAAAGTGTGTGTGAGTGTGTCTGTTTTGTGAGTGTGTCTTTCTGTGTGTGTCTATTTTGTGTGTCTTTTGTGAGAGTGTGTGTGTATACATTTCTGAGAGTGTGTGTCTTTGTGTGTCTTTTATAAGAGGGTGTGTGTGTCTTTTGTGAGAGTGTCTATTTTGTGAGAGTGCGCGTCTTTGTGAGTTTGTCTATATTGTGAAAGTGTGTGTGAGTGTGTCTGTGTGTGTCTGTTTTGTGTCTGTGTGAGTCTGTGCACTCCAAAGTAATTTCAGTGAAACCTGCATACGAACGCCCGTAACCCTATGACCCTTGAACTCTAACCCTGCACCCCCACCAGGCTCAGCCCAGCAGCCAGCATGGCCAGCCCCAGCGCCGGGGGCATCCCTGGCCTCTGGGGGGCGCTGTTGCACAGGTCGGTGTCGCAGCAGGTGTTGGTGAAGGTGAAGTTGATGCCCATGGTGTACTTCTCTCCTGTCAGCCCACACAGCTCAGAAACCACACAGCTCTTCTCATAGAGAACCACTCTGAGCTGACCTGGGCACAGGGAGAGAGGAGTTAATACTGATCCTGACCGACTGGACACTCCAGGACATGAACACTGCACTGAGAGAGAGAGGGGTTCATACACACACTGACTGGACACTCCAGGACATGAACACTGCACTGAGAGAGAGAGGGGTTCATACACACACACTGACTGGACACTCCAGTACATGAACACTGCACTGAGAGAGAGAGGGGTTCATACAGACACACTGACTGGACACTCCAGTACATGAACACTGCACTGAGAGAGAGAGGGGTTCACACAGACACACTGACTGGACACTCCAGTACATGAACACTGCACTGAGAGAGAGAGGGGTTCATACAGACACATTGACTGGACACTCCAGTACATGAACACTGCACTGAGAGAGAGAGGGGTTCATACAGACACACTGACTGGACACTCCAGTACATGAACACTGCACTGAGAGAGAGGGGTTAATACTGACTACTGGACAGGTAGTAAGATAAGCAGAGCGCGCACACACACACACACACACACACACACACACAGACAGTACCTCTGGTGCCCACTGCAGTGCTGGACAGGCAGCTCTGACCTGTTGGACATTTCTGAGGGAACTTGATGCAGTCCAGAGGAGAGATAGCCGGGAACACACAGGTGTAACAGCGCAGGCAGTCTGCTGCAGAGAGAGAGGGGTTAATGCACACACTCTCGTACAGACACACACATACTGTCACGGACACACACACCTCCCCTTGCAAGCTCACAGACTCTTACACTCTCACAAACACATCTCCCCTCGCACGCTCACACACTCTCACAAACGCACCTCCCCTCGCAGGCTCACAGACACACACACCTCCCCTTGCACGCTCACAAACGCACCTCCCCTCGCACACTCACCTCCCCTCGCACACTCACACACTCTCACGAACGCACCTCCCCTCGCACACTCACCTCCCCTCACACACTCTCACAAACACAACTCCCCTCGCACGCTCACACACTCTGTCCTCTCACAAACACACCTCACCTCGCACGCTCACACTCTCACAAACACACCTCACCTCACACGCTCACACTCTCACAAACACACCTCACCTCGCACACTCACACTCTCACAAACACACATCACCTCGCACTCACACTCTCACAAACACACATCCCCTCGCACTCTCACAAACACACCTCCCCTCGCACGCTCACAGACACACACATTCTCACAGACACACATACCTCCCCTCGCACGCTCACACACTCTCAGAGACACTCGTACATCACACAATGCCCTGTCTCTCTGTATATATCTGTCTCTCTGTCTCCCTCTCTGTCTCCTGTGCTCTGCGTCTCTTATCTCTCCTCACCCCTCGAAGAGAGCAGACAGGTCAGCAGGACTAGAATCAACAGCCGGGACATCGGACTCTCTCTGTGTGTCTCTCTCTGTCTCCCCCAGTCCGCTGTGAGCACTGTCCCAGACGATCCCTGCTGTGTGTCTCTCTCTGTCTCCCCCAGTCCGCTGTGAGCACTGTCCCAGACGATCCCTCTGTCCCTCTCTGGCTCTGCTGGCTCCAGCTCGCCTCTCCCAGCCCTATGTACAGCTCCAGCCACACCCGGGACCCCCTCCCTCGACTGGACAGATAACGACTTAATTGGGAGGGAGGAGGCTGAAGAAGGATGTGTTTGTGTGTGTCGTTTTGTGTGCCTGTCTGTGTGCGTGCATGCAAGTGTGTCTGTGTGTGTGTACATGGGTCTGTGTGTGTGATTGCGTACGTGTGTTTGTGTGCATGCATGTGTGATGCTGATGTCTGGACACGCTGACTAACAGACTGACACACTGACAGTCTGACACTCTTACAGACAAACGCGCTGACTGACACATTGACTAACACACTGACCGGCAGACTGACTGACTGACTGACACATTGACTAGCAGCCTGACACACTAACAGACTGATACGCTGACTGACAGACTGACACACTGACTGACTGACACACTGACTAGCTGCCTGACACACTAACAGACTGACACGCTGACTGAGAGACACACTGACTGACACACTGACTAGCAGCCTGACACACTAACAGACTGACACGCTGACTGAGAGACACACTGACTGACTGACTGACACACTGACTGACACACTGACTAGCAGCCTGACACACTAACAGACTGACACGCTGACTGAGAGACACACTGACTGACTGACTGACTGACACACTGACTAGCAGCCTGACACACTGACAGACTGACACACTGACTGACAGGCAGCAGCTCGGAGAGACAGCAAGGCCACAGCTCCAGACTCACACCCAGCGGAGGAAATTCAATCAGCTCTAATGAGGGACGATGTCTGGGTGCAGCCGTGACTGTCATCTGACTGCAGGCGCGTGACTGCACAGCGTGCTGGTCGAGAGGGGAGGGGAGAGACAGGGAGATGAGCTGATCCGCTGGTGCAGAACGATCGCTGCGCGTCTCCCAGGTGGGGTCACTGGTGCAGAACGATCGCTGTGCGTCACCCAGGTGGGGTTACTGGTGCAGACTGATCGCTGTGTGTCTCCCAGGTGGGGTTACTGGTGCAGAATGATTACTGTGTGTCTCCCAGGTGGGGTTACTGCTCCAGAACGATCGCTGTGCGTCACCCAGGTGGGGTTACTGGTGCAGACTGATCGCTGTGCGTCTCCCAGGTGGGGTTACTGGTGCAGAATGATTACTGTGCGTCTCCCAGGTGGGGTTACTGCTCCAGAACGATCGCTGTGCGTCACCCAGGTGGGGTTACTGCTCCAGAACGATCGCTGCGCGTCTCCCAGGTGGGGTTACTGGTGCAGAACGATCGCTGTGCGTCTCCCAGGTGGGGTTACTGCTCCAGAACGATCGCTGCGCGTCTCCCAGGTGGGGTCACTGGTGCAGAACGATCGCTGTGTGTCTCCCAGGTGGGGTTACTGGTGCAGACTGATCGCTGTGCGTCTCCCAGGTGGGGTTACTGCTCCAGAACGATCGCTGTGCGTCTCCCAGGTGGGGTTACTGGTGCAGACTGATCGCTGTGCGTCTCCCAGGTGGGGTTACTGCTCCAGAACGATCGCTGTGCGTCTCCCAGGTGGGGTTACTGGTGCAGACTGACCACTATGTGTCTCCCAGGTGGGGTTACTGGGACAGAACGATCGCTATGCGTCTCCCAGGTGGGGTCACTGGTGCAGAACGATCGCTGTGTGTCTCCCAGGTGGGGTTACTGGTTGCAGAATGATTGACGTGCGTCTCCCAGGTGGGGTTACTGGTGTGGAATGATCGCTGTGCGTCTCCCAGGTGGGGTTACTGGTGTGGAATGATCGCTGAGCATCTCCCAGGTGGGGTCACTGGTGGGGATGGGAGTCAACGTGCGTCTCCCTCCTCCGAGCAGGGATCGGTGGAAGAGCCCGGCTGCAGTGCCGCGTTCTGAGCGCAAGGGGGCGACTCGGCGACGTCCTCTCAGCCCTGCCCCTGGGGGACAGACCTGGGGCTCCAGCCGGAGACGCCTTGCGCTGTTGAGGACATCGCCCGCCGCGTCCTGCTCCACACAGAATCCCCTGCCTCGGCTTCGTGCTGCTTTTTCACGCCACTGTCCCGCGTGGCTCCGACGCTGCCGCGCCGCTCCTCGTCAGAGACGGGCAGAACTGGAGTTTGTGAACTGGAACTGGTCCACTGGGTCTTATGAGCCCCGTCTCCGGGCACCAGTAATGAACTTCAACTTGAAATGAACGCTCCTCCGCCCGCGACAGGAATCGGTATCTGTAGGACTGCGATGGTCTTATTGGAAAATATACAAATACACACCGAATCAAAAAACTAACACACACACACACAGAGAGAGAGAGAGAAAGACACACACACACACAGAGACACAAAGCAGCGAGTCTCGAGGAGTCGTTTCCTGTCAAAACACGAGGGGTCCCTCGAGACGCCAGCTGTGCGGCGCGCGGGCGGAGGTGTGGGGCGGGGGGTACACAGGGCGGATGCGCGCGGAGAGCGGAGAAGCAGAGGGTCCCCCCCAAACTCCCAGGTGGGCGGAGACAGACAGACAGACAGAGAGAGAAAGAGATCATCCGTCCACAGTATATGTCAATATTTTAGGACATGTCTCTGCTGTAAATGTCTGTAGATTTTATTTTACTTGTATTTTTGTTCTGTTTCGTGTGATTTTTTTTATTTTTATTTGCTTTGGCAACACTGATTGTACTCATCGGTCATGCTAATAAAGCACCGTGAACTGTGAGAGAGAGAGAGGGTGACTGTTTACTGTCCGGTGAGTTTCACACACGCACACGCACACGCACAGAGAGGGGGGGTGCAGCCGGCACGAATAAAATCTGCTTTAAAAATATATTTTTTCCAAAAATCAGCATTTGGGAAGCCGTGACGCGCCGCTCCCGCCGGAAGTGTCTTATAAATATTATTAAACATCTAAATATTCGAAAGAGGGGGGCTGAGTCTTTCACCCCCCTGATGCCCCCTCCGCCGCCACAAACCGGGGCAGAGAAACACGCGTGAAACCCCCGCTCCTCCGTTTTATTAGCGTGTCTGTACCTCCGGGCCGAGGGAGACCCACGCAGACAGGGACACGAATCGGGGGGGGGGGTTTGGGATTCGCTCATATCAGAGAAGGACCACCACCAGAACCGAGTCCGGGTGCCGGTTCGGTTCCGTGGCGCTCCTGGAGGAGGAGGAGGAGGAGGAGGAAGGGGGAGAGACGCCGGTCAGCGCCGGTCCACTCGCGGCGTGGACCGCGTGGGCGTGAGGACGAGAGAAACGAAACAGATCCACGACACAGAGACAACGGAACGGCGTGATCATGAAGGCGGCGCGAGGCGTGGGGCCACATCCCCCCCCCGGCCGGGGAGAGAGGGAGGAGGAGAGGAGAGACGGAGGGGAGAGAGGAGATGGAGGGGAGGAGAGAGGAGATGGAGTGGAGTGGAGGGGAGAGGGGTGGGAGGAGGAGAGAAGAGGAGAGAGAGAGAGCGAGAGGGGTGGGAGGAGGAGAGAGAGAGAGAGAGAGGGAGAGGGAGAGGAGAGAGGAGAGAGGAGAGGGGTGGGAGATTCCTGAAGTAGGAGAAATCCGTCTAACGGAGCGTGGGGTGGGAGGAGAGAGAGGAGAGAGGAAGAGGAGAAAACGGGGAACCGGAGAGCTATCGGGGTTGTTTGGAGGAGCGGAAGAGGAAGAGGAAGAGGAAGAGGAGGAGGAGGAGGGGGATTATAATCCGCAGGGTAAAAGCAGCCGGCCGCTGTCCGCCCGGTCCGGTCTGGTCTGGTCCGGTCCGGTCCGGTCCGCTCCGCTCCGCCTCCCGGAACCGACTCGCGGTGCGGGCGCGCCGGGACACGCGGGGCGTGGGCTCCGTGTCCGGCTGCGACTTGATCCGCGCTCGAGAAGGAGAAGAAAAGCGTCTCTCGTGTCGGGAATCGCCCCCAGGTTTCTGTTGTTGTTATTATTATTATTATTATTATTATTACTATTATTATTATTTCTATTATTATTGTTGTTGTTGTTGTTCCTTGCCGAGGCGAACGAGGCGCCGGCGCGGGTGGCGGGGGAGATTGTGCGTGGAAGTGGGGAGCCGGGGGAAGGCGTCGCCCAGGTCAACGCGAGACAAAGCGGGGTCTCTCTCTCTCTCTGTGTCTCTGTGGTTCACACGACTCGCGGGGAAGCGGCGCGTCGCCGGCCCGCTGGTGACCGCGGGGTGGGCGTGTGGTTGCGTGGGGGGGGTAGTGGTTTTATTTCCTTTGTTGAAACCGCCGTGCGGCTGGCGCGCCCGCGAGCCGTGGAAGTGTCCCGCCGGCGAACACGCGCGGCCAGCTCGTCACGTTGAGGTTGAGAGGGGCCGAGAGAGAGACGTGTGTGCGTGGGGTGGGGGGCTCTTAAACGGGTCCGTGGAGCTGCCCCCCCCCCCCCGTGTTTTTAAAAGCGAGCCGTTTCCGCGTGTCCTGGACACTTCCTCTGCTCCCGCGGAGGGAGTTTCAACAAGCCGGCTGCTGCGCCTCGGGCTGAGACACGACAGACACAGCCGAAAGCATGTCTCCTGTCTCCCCTGTCTCCTGTCTCCTGTCTCCTCTTCCTGCTCGCTGTTGAAACCTCTCCTGTCTCCTCTCCCCTTTCTCCCGTCTCCTGTCTCCTCTTCCTGCTCGCTGTTGAAACCTCTCCTGTCTCCTCTCCCCTTTCTCCTGTCTCCTGTCTCCTCTTCCTGCTCGCTGTTGAAATCTCTCCTGTCTCCTGTCTCCTCTTCCTGCTCGCTGTTGAAACCTCTCCTGTCTCCTCTCCCCTTTCTCCTGTCTCCTGTCTCCTCTTGCTGCTCGCTGTTGAAATCTCTCCTGTCTCCTGTCTCCTCTTCCTACTCGCTGTTGAAACCTCTCCTGTCTCCTGTCTCCTCTTCCTGCTCGCTGTTGAAACCTCTCCTGTCTCCTCTCCCCTGTCTCCTGTCTCCTCTTCCTGCTCGCTGTTGAAATCTCTCCTGTCTCCTGTCTCCTCTTCCTGCTCGCTGTTGAAACCTCTCCTGTCTCCTCTCCCCTTTCTCCCTTCTCCTGTCTCCTCTTCCTGCTCGCTGTTGAAACCTCTCCTGTCTCCTCTCCCCTTTCTCCTGTCTCCTGTCTCCTCTTCCTGCTCGCTGTTGAAATCTCTCCTCTCCCGTCTCCTGTCTCCTGTCTCCTCTTCCTGCTCGCTGTTGAAACCTCTCCTGTCTCCTGTCTCCTCTTCCTGCTCGCTGTTGAAACCTCTCCTGTCTCCTCTCCCCTTTCTCCTGTCTCCTGTCTCCTCTTCCTGCTCGCTGTTGAAACCTCTCCTCTCCCCTCTCTCCTGTCTCCTGTCTCCTCTTCCTGCTCGCTGTTGAAATCTCTCCTGTCTCCTGTCTCCTCTTCCTGCTCGCTGTTGAAACCTCTCCTGTCTCCTGTCTCCTCTTCCTACTCGCTGTTGAAACCTCTCCTGTCTCCTGTCTCCTCTTCCTGCTTGCTGTTGAAACCTCTCCTGTCTCCTGTCTCCTCTTCCTGCTCGCTGTTGAAACCTCTCCTGTCTCCTCTCCCCTGTCTCCTGTCTCCTGTCTCCTCTTCCTGCTCGCTGTTGAAATCTCTCCTGTCTCCTGTCTCCTCTTCCTGCTCGCTGTTGAAACCTCTCCTGTCTCCTGTCTCCTCTTCCTACTCGCTGTTGAAACCTCTCCTGTCTCCTGTCTCCTCTTCCTGCTTGCTGTTGAAACCTCTCCTGTCTCCTCTCCCCTGTCTCCTGTCTCCTGTCTCCTCTTCCTGCTCGCTGTTGAAATCTCTCCTGTCTCCTGTCTCCTCTTCCTACTCGCTGTTGAAACCTCTCCTGTCTCCTGTCTCCTCTTCCTGCTCGCTGTTGAAACCTCTCCTGTCTCCTGTCTCCTCTCTCCTCTCTCTCAGGGACTGCAGCAGTGATCCGTGGTCCCAGGTCCGAGAGGGAAGAAGGACAGAAGAGTGTCCGGCGCCTCTCCCGTCTCCCGGCTCTGTCTGTCCGGGCCTCCCCTCCCCTCCCTCCCCCCAGAGCTCCGGTTCTGTGGCTCGGCACCAGGACTCGCGACCCGCTTGCACCCCCCTCTCTCTGAGCGGTATTGGGGTGTCCCTGCCCCAGCTCTCTCTCTCTCTGTGAGCGGTATTGGGGTGTCCCTGCCCCCGCTCTCTCTGTGAGCGGTATTGGGGTGTCCCTGCCCCCCCCGGACGATGGCCGGCGTCTCCCCCTACGGCCGCTTCACGCACGCGGTGGTCCGCGGTATCCCCGAGACCTTCGGGCAGGAGGGGGGCGCGGCGCCGGCGGCGGTGGACCTGGCCAAAGCGCAGAGGCAGCTCGGGGTGCTGACGGGGGCACTGCGGCAGAAGGTGGGGCTCCAGGTGATCGAGGTGCCCGCCGACCCCCGGCTGCCCGAGAGCTGGCGGCTCGAGGACCTGGCCGTCGTCCAGGGCGACACGGCGCTCGTCACCCGGCCCTTCCGGCAGCAGAGGCGCGGAGAGGTACCCCGGCCGCCGCCACACTGCGTCCCTGCGTCCCTGCGTCCCTGCGTCCCTGGATCACTGCCACACTGCGTCCCTGCGTCCCTGCGTCCCTGCGTCACTGCGTCACTGCGTCACTGCCACACTGCCACACTGCCACACTGCCACACTGCGTCCCTGCGTCCCTGCGTCCCTGCGTCCCTGCGTCACTGCGTCACTGCGTCACTGCGTCACTGCCACACTGCGCACTGCATCCCTGCGTCCCTGCGTCCCTGTGTCCCTGCGTCACTGCATCACTGCCGCACTGCGTCACTGTATCACCACCACGCTGCGCACTGCGACACTGTGACACTGCGTCACTGTGTCACTGCGTCCCTGCATCACTGGATCACCGCCACGCTGCGCACTGCGTCCCTGCGTCACTGCATCACTGCCGCACTGCGTCACTGTATCACCGCCACGCTGCGCACTGCGTCCCTGCGTCACTGCATCACCGCCGCACTGCGTCACTGTATCACCGCCACGCTGCGCACTGCGTCCCTGCGTCACTGCATCACCGCCGCACTGCGTCACTGTATCACCGCCACGCTGCGCACTGCATCACTGCGTCACTGTACGCTGCGTCACTGAATCACTGTACACTGCGCCACTGCACACTGCATCGCTGTACAATGCACACTGTATCACTGCGTCACTGCACACTCGCTGTGTCACTTTCGCTGCGCCACTGCACACTGCATCGCTGTATCACTGTACACTGCATCACTGCACACTGTACTGTACTGCATCGCTGTATCACTGTATTACCTAACACTGTTAATGTACACTGTCGCTGTATCACTGCGCACTGTACTGTATCACTGCGCACTGCGTCACTGTACACTGTAACTTCACAGTGTACTCTAGACTGTATCACTGCACACTGTCACTCTGATCACTGCACGCCGTCCTGCGTCGCTGCATCGCTGCACACTGTATCACTGTGCACTGGACACCGTACTGCATCGCTGCACACTGTATTATATTACAGCACACTGTATCACAATGGACTCTTCACTGCACACTGCATCTCTGCACACTGTATTATATTACAGCACACTGTATCACATTGGACTCTTCACTGCACACTGCATCTCTGCACACTGTATTATATTACAGCACACTGTATCACAATGGACTCTTCACTGCACACTGCATCTCTGCACACTGTATTATATTACAGCACACTGTATCACATTGGACTCTTCACTGCACACTGCATCTCTGCACACTGTATTATATTACAGCACACTGTATCACATTGGACTCTTCACTGCACACTGCATCTCTGCACACTGTATTATATTACAGCACACTGTATCACAATGGACTCTTCACTGCACACTGCATCTCTGCACACTGTATTATATTACAGCACACTGTATCACAATGGACTCTTCACTGCACACTGCATCACTGCACAATGTACTCTAGACTGTACCACTGCATCGCTGCCCACTGTATCGCTGCGCTGGTGTCGAGGCTGTCCTCAGCCGGCCATCTCGGCAGCAGATGGAGATCACAGATGAACTTGAATTGCGTCTCGTGCGAAGGGGAGCGCAATCGAACGCCGTTGTTCATATGGTGAAGTGTGGCCTGGAGCGCCTCCTGGTGGCCGGACGTAGTAGGAAGCTGGCGCCCAGCGACAGGGAGAGCGAGAGTTACCGCGCTGTCCCTCGGTAACACTGACCCCAATCTGGGGATTAGACCTGCTGCACACAACCCCAGGGTCCAGACACTGACTGAGCGAGCTGTCTGCAGCTGTAATAACATCTGCACGTGTGTGTGTGTGCGCGCGTGTTCCTACTCTTCCTGCTCGTTTGCGGTTTCGGGAAACGGGTCGGATCCAAGCTGTACAGCTCTGTGGTCCGGTCCTGCTCCACCACCGCAGTGTTGAACCTCCTCGGGCAGGCAGACAAGTAGGATCAGGCTCAGTGAGCAGTGCCTCTGGAGTCCCAGTGTCGCGCTTGAGATCTGTAGCTGCTACTGGCAGCTTTATGGTCTAAGAGGCAGGTATAGTGCGTCTGGTGGCACTGTGGATCAGACATCTGTGGACTGGGAGCTATTGTCCAGGCCGAGGCAGTGAGGCAGTTCCCTGTGCTGACTGTGTGCGCCCTGTGCTGACTGTGTGTGCCCTGTGCGCAGGCTAAGGCGGTGAGGCAGGTGCCCTGTGCTGACTGTGTGCGCCCTGTGCTGACTGTGTGTGCCCTGTGCGCAGGCTGAGGCGGTGAGGCAGGTTCCCTGTGCTGACTGTGTGCGCCCTGTGCTGACTATGTGTGCCCTGTGCGCAGGCTGAGGCAGTGAGGCAGGTGCCCTGTGCTGACTGTGTGTGCCCTGTGCTGACTGTGTGTACCTGTGGATAGTGAGGCAGGTGCCCTGTGCTGACTGTGTGCGCCCTGTGCTGACTATGTGTGCCCTATGCGCAGGCTGAGGCAGTGAGGCAGGTGCCCTGTGCTGACTGTGTGTGCCCTGTGCGCAGGCTGAGGCGGTGAGGCAGGTGCCCTGTGCTGACTGTGTGTGCCCTGTGCGCAGGCTGAGGCGGTGAGGCAGGTGCCCTGTGCTGACTGTGTGTGCCCTGTGCTGACTGTGTGTACCTGTGGATAGTGAGGCAGGTGCCCTGTGCTGACTGTGTGCGCCCTGTGCTGACTGTGTGTGCCCTGTGCGCAGGCTGAGGCGGTGAGGCAGGTGCCCTGTGCTGACTGTGTGCGCCCTGTGCTGACTGTGTGTGCCCTGTGCGCAGGCTGAGGCGGTGAGGCAGGTGCCCTGTGCTGACTGTGTGCGCCCTGTGCTGACTGTGTGTGCCCTGTGCGCAGGCTGAGGCGGTGAGGCAGGTGCCCTGTGCTGACTGTGTGTGCCCTGTGCGCAGGCTGAGGCGGTGAGGCAGGTGCCCTGTGCTGACTGTGTGTGCCCTGTGCGCAGGCTGAGGCGGTGAGGCAGGTGCCCTGTGCTGACTGTGTGTGTCCTGTGCTGACTGTGTGTGCCCTGTGCGCAGGCTGAGGCGGTGAGGCAGGTGCCCTGTGCTGACTGTGTGTGCCCTGTGCGCAGGCTGAGGCGGTGAGGCAGGTGCCCTGTGCTGACTGTGTGTGCCCTGTGCGCAGGCTGAGGCGGTGAGGCAGGTGCCCTGTGGTGACTGTGTGTGCCCTGTGCTGACTGTGTGTGCCCTGTGCGCAGGCTGAGGCGGTGAGGCAGGTGCCCTGTGCTGACTGTGTGTGCCCTATGCGCAGGCTGAGGCGGTGAGGCAGGTGCCCTGTGCTGACTGTGTGTGCCCTGTGCTGACTGTGTGTGCCCTGTGCGCAGGCTGAGGCGGTGAGGCAGGTGCCCTTTGCTGACTGTGTGTGCCCTGTGCTGACTGTGTGTGCCCTGTGCGCAGGCTGAGGCGGTGAGGCAGGTGCCCTGTGCTGACTGTGTGTGCCCTGTGCGCAGGCTGAGGCGGTGAGGCAGGTGCCCTGTGCTGACTGTGTGTGCCCTGTGCGCAGACTGAGGCGGTGAGGCAGGTGCCCTGTGCTGACTGTGTGTGCCCTGTGCGCAGGCTGAGGCGGTGAGGCAGGTGCCCTGTGCTGACTGTGTGTGCCCTGTGCGCAGGCTGAGGCGGTGAGGCAGGTGCCCTGTGCTGACTGTGTGCGCCCTGTGCTGACTGTGTGTGCCCTGTGCGCAGGCTGAGGCGGTGAGGCAGGTGCTCTCAGAGCTGAAGTTGCGGGTGGTCGAGGTGACAGACGAGGGAGCCACACTCGACGGCAGCGATGTCCTGTTCACAGGTACGGCCAAATCCTGCACACCAGCGAGCTGGACTGGACTGGGCCAAATCCTGCACACCAGTGAGCTGGACTGGACTGGGCCAGATCCTGCACACCAGCGAGCTGGACTGGACTGGACTGGGCCAAATCCTGCACACCAGTGAGCTGGACTGGACTGGGCCAGATCCTGCACACCAGCGAGCTGGACTGGACTGGGCCAGATCCTGCACACCAGCGAGCTGGACTGGACTGGACTGGGCCAGATCCTGCACACCAGCGAGCTGGACTGGACTGGACTGGACTGGGCCAAATCCTGCACACCAGTGAGCCGGACTGGACTGGACTGGAATGGGCCAAATCCTGCACACCAGTGAGCTGGACTGGACTGGGACAGATTCTGCACACCAGTGAGCTGGACTGGGCTGGACTGGACTGGGCCAGATCCTGCACACCAGTGAGCTGGACTGGACTGGACTGGGCCAAATCCTGCACACCAGCGAGCTGGACTGGACTGGACTGGGCCAGATCCTGCACACCAGCGAGCTGGACTGGACTGGGCCAAATCCTGCACACCAGTGAGCTGGACTGGACTGGGACAGATCCTGCACACCAGCGAGCTGGACTGGACTGGACTGGGCCAAATCCTGCACACCAGTGAGCCGGACTGGACTGGACTGGAATGGGCCAAATCTTGCACACCAGTGAGCTGGACTGGACTGGGACAGATTCTGCACACCAGTGAGCTGGACTGGGCTGGACTGGACTGGGCCAAATCCTTCACACCAGTGAGCCGGACTGGACTGGACTGGGCCAAATCCTGCACAACAGTGAGCTGGACTGGGCTGGACTGGACTGGGCCAGATCCTGCACACCAGCGAGCTGGGCTGGACTGGACTGGGCCAGATCCTGCACACCAGCGAGCTGGACTGGACTGGACTGGGCCAGAAAAGTGGACCTGGACTGGGATGACCCCAAGGTGGTCAGTCCCGACCTGACTGCAAGTCTCAGGGACTGCTGCAGATCTGACCGCGGGTTCGACTGCTCACCCAGCTGTGGTGGGGGTGGGCAGACTGACCCCTGGCTCTTCCCCCCCTTGCAGGGAGGGAGTTCTTCGTGGGCATTTCTTCCCACACAAACCACAAGGGGGCAGAAGCAGTGGCCGATACCTTCAGGGTGAGTGGACTGTCTTTACGAACCCCTCTCTCTCTCTCAGTGCAGCGTTCATGTACTGGAGTGTCCAGTCAGTGTGTGTGTATGAACTCCTCTCTCTCTCAGTGCAGTGTTCATGTACTGGAGTGTCCAGTCAGTGTGTGTGTATGAACCCCTCTCTCTCTCAGTGCAGTGTTCATGTACTGGAGTGTCCAGTCAGTGTGTGTGTATGAACCCCTCTCTCTCTCAGTGCAGTGTTCATGTACTGGAGTGTCCAGTCAGTGTGTGTGTATGAACCCCTCTCTCTCTCAGTGCAGTGTTCATGTACTGGAGTGTCCAGTCAGTGTGTGTGTATGAACCCCTCTCTCTCTCAGTGCAGTGTTCATGTACTGGAGTGTCCAGTCAGTGTATCTGTATTAATCCCTGTCTCTCTCTCTCTCTCAGGACTTTGCTGTGTCCACAGTACCAGTCTATGGAGAGACACACCTGAAGAGTTTCTGTACGATGGGTGGGCCGGACACCCTGGTGATTGGGGGCAGTGAGGGGGCAAGGAAGGCTCTGAAGGTCAGTGGAGCTCAAGAGATCGGACATGTGCTACAGATGGACAGTCCTGTGCAGATCCAGGCAGTGTCCAGGCGTGTTTGTGAATTCACTAGCTGACTGACAGGGGAGAGTTTGACTGAGAGATTAGTAATTTAGTACAGTTTGAAGTCTGGGGTTTGTTACTGGGGGGGTGGGGGGGTTCTGTCTCTGGGCTCTTGAACCCTGGCCCGCGCTGACCCCGTGTCCGTCCCCCCCCCCCCCCCCCACCAACGCCGCAGACGATGGGCCAGCTGACTGACCACCACTACGAGATCCTGAGCGTTCCCGACGACGACGCGGCGAACTGTGTGTTCGTGCGCGGGCCGGCGCGGACCGGCTTCCTGCTGCACCGCCCCGCCGAGGAGCACCCCCAGAGCGCAGCCGTGAGTCCCACCGCGGGCCGGGGAGCCCCCCGTCGTGTGCCTGACGGTCCTGTCTGACTGTCGCCCCATGCGCGCGCGCGCGTGACTGTCCCCTCGTGTGTGTGCGTGTACGCACGACTGTCCCCTCGTGCGCCACTGCCCTTGTGTGTGTACACGATTGTGGCCCCATGCGTGTGCGCACATGACTGTCCCCCTGTGTGACTGTCCCCTCGTGCGTGTGCGTGCGTGCGTGCACGACTGCCCCCTCGTGTGTGTGTACACGATTGTGGCCCCACGCGTGTGCATGCGTGACTGTCCCCTCGTGCATGTGCGCATGTGACTGTCCTCGTGCACGACTGTCCCCTCGTGCGTGTGTGTATGGGATTGTCGCCCCATGCATGTGGGTGTCCCCTCGTGCGTGTGCGCGCGTGACTGTCTTCGTGCGTGACTGTCCCCTCGTGCGCGTGTGTGCATACGACTGTCCTCTCGTGCGCGATTGTCCCCTCGTGTGTGTGCGCGTGTGTGCATGCGACTGTCCTCTCGTGCGTGAACGTCCCCTCGTGCGCATGCGCGACTGTCCTCCCGTGCGCGACTGTCCCCTCGTGTGTGTGCGCGCGCGACTGTCCCCTCGTGCGTGTGCACATGTGACTGTCCTCGTGCACGACTGTCCCCTCGTGCGTGTGTGTATGGGATTGTCGCCCCATGCGTGTGGGTGTCCCCTCGTGCATGTGCGTGCGTCCACGACTGGCCCCTCGTGCGTGTGCATGGCTCTGCTGGTACGGGCGTGCGTGCACGATTCGCCTGGTGTGTGCGTCTGTGCGACCTCTCTTTCTGCTGGGCCTGTGACCTTTCTCCTGTCGGCCCAGCTGCTTGTCCTAACCCCTCCTCCTCCCTCCTCCCTCCTCCTCCCTCCTCCCAGGCCTTCCAGAAGCTGACCGACTGCACGCTGCTGCCCACCGCCTGCAGCGAAGCCGCCAAGCTGGGGGGCGGCCTGTCCTCCTTCTGCCTCCTCATCAACCGCAAACCGGAGCTCTAGCCCCTCCCGCCGCGGGCTGCAGCCAATCGGTGGGGGGAGAAGCGGAACACGGCCGACCGGGGGGGGAGGGGCCCAGCGGTGTGGCCACGCCCACCTGTCATCGGGTGGGAGGGGCTCCACTGACGAAGCCCCGCCCCTACTCCCCCACATAGGGGGTCAGGAGAACCACTTCCAACAGGAAAACCTTTTTCATATCCGTTCAGAATTTGTACGAGCAACTATTTTTCCTATCTTTCTCCGGTGGGGGATGTCTGTTTCTCTCTCTCTCTCTCTCCCTAGGGAAAAGTGCCCCGGTTTCCCAGTTGTGTCCCGGTAGTTGCGTTGGGACGGATTGTTTTTGTTGATGGGGGTTAGCGTCCCCGAGATCGAGCGCGGTGGGAGGGAGGAGTGAGGAAGAGGAGGCTGGGGGGTGGCGGGTGGGGGGGACAAATGATGAAGGACCCAGTGGAAATAGGACTGCACGTCCTTTAGCGTTGCCTTAGAGTAGACAGGAGTGCAGCTGATCTTTTTTTTTTTATAATGGGAACACAATAAAACATTCAACTGTTGAAGCTGTGAAGGACTGTGAGTGGCGTCTGTCTGTGTATCGGAGAGATGGGAAGACCGGTCACACATGAGGACGGGAGAGGAGCCAGGGTATCGGCTTCAACCACAGGGCTGGGCAGCCTGTTCCCCACCCCCACCCCCCTCTGTGTACAGTAGAGCCTCCTGTCCTGACTGGAGGAGCTCACCCAGCTGTGTCTGGAGAGAAGCCAGGGTATCGGCTTCAACCACAGGGCTGGGCAGCTTGTTCCCCACCCCCCTCTGTGTACAGTAGAGCCTCCTGTCCTGTCCTCCACTGGCTCAGTAGTGTGGAGAGGGAGAGACAGACTGTCTCCAGCTGCCATCGAGAAGTTGTCCACCCGCGCTGCAGAGCAGAGAGAGGGTGATGGTGATGTAAGGTGATGTTATTGTACTGTGTCACATCGAAACCTGACTCTGAGTAGGCTCTGCTCATAAAGAGGTGGGGTGGCGTCCCCTTCAGAGTGGAATTTAATCATAATAATAATAATAATATTAATAACTCCTCACACATCTAGAGCTCTTCCCAGGTCAGGGGGCGCGCTCACCCAGCTCACAGACCCCTGGAGCCCAGGTCAGGGGGCGCTCTCACCCAGCTCACAGACTCCTGGAGCCCAGGTCAGGGGGCGCTCTCACCCAGCTCACAGACCCCTGGAGCCCAGGTCAGGGGGCGCTCTCACCCAGCTCACAGACCCCTGGAGCACAGCAGGGGGCGCTCTCACCCAGCTCACAGACCCCTGGAGCCCAGGTCAGGGGGCGCTCTCACCCAGCTCACAGACCCCTGGAGCCCAGCAGAGGGCACTCTCACCCAGCTCGCAGACCCCTGGAGCCCAGGTCAGGGGGCGCTCTCACCCAGCTCACAGACCCCTGGAGCCCAGGTCAGGGGGCGCTCTCACCCAGCTCACAGACCCCTGGAGCCCAGCAGAGGGCACTCTCACCCAGCTCGCAGACCCCTGGAGCCCAGGTCAGGGGGCGCTCTCACCCAGCTCGCAGACTCCTGGAGCCCAGGTCAGGGGGCGCTCTCACCCAGCTCGCAGACCCCTGGAGCCCAGGTCAGGGGGCGCTCTCACCCAGCTCGCAGACCCCTGGAGCCCAGGTCAGGGGGCGCTCTCACCCAGCTCACAGACCCCTGGAGCCCAGCAGAGGGCGCTCTCACCCAGCTCACAGACTCCTGGAGCCCAGGTCAGGGGGCGCTCTCACCCAGCTCGCAGACCCCTGGAGCCCAGGTCAGGGGGCGCTCTCACCCAGCTCACAGCCCCCTGGAGCCCAGCAGGGGGCGCTCTCACCCAGCTCGCAGACCCCTGGAGCCCAGGTCAGGGGGCGCTCTCACCCAGCTCGCAGACCCCTGGAGCCCAGGTCAGGGGGCGCTCTCACCCAGCTCGCAGACCCCTGGAGCCCAGGTCAGGGGGCGCTCTCACTCAGCTCACAGACCCCTGGAGCACAGCAGGGGGCGCTCTCACCCAGCTCACAGACCCCTGGAGCCCAGGTCAGGGGGCGCTCTCACCCAGCTCACAGACCCCTGGAGCCCAGCAGAGGGCACTCTCACCCAGCTCGCAGACCCCTGGAGCCCAGCAGGGGGCGCTCTCACCCAGCTCGCAGACCCCTGGAGCCCAGGTCAGGGGGCGCTCTCACCCAGCTCGCAGACCCCTGGAGCCCAGGTCAGGGGGCGCTCTCACCCAGCTCACAGCCCCCTGGAGCCCAGCAGGGGGCGCTCTCACCCAGCTCGCAGACCCCTGGAGCCCAGGTCAGGGGGCGCTCTCACCCAGCTCGCAGACCCCTGGAGCCCAGGTCAGGGGGCGCTCTCACCCAGCTCGCAGACCCCTGGAGCCCAGGTCAGGGGGCGCTCTCACCCAGCTCACAGACCCCTGGAGCCCAGCAGAGGGCGCTCTCACCCAGCTCACAGACTCCTGGAGCCCAGGTCAGGGGGCGCTCTCACCCAGACCTACAGTGCGACACGCCGTCAACACGTGAAATGAGCTGTTTGAAATGGCAAAGCGCACAACGACGACGGCGTGTAAAGTCAATAGATTCATCGAAGTGCGCATGAGTTCAGATTAATTATCATGTGAGGATCAGTGCTGTCATACCGGCCAGTGCCAGAAGGCAGCAGGAGCGCGGTGGTAAGTGATTACTTTAAGAAAAACCCATCTTTCACTTTCTGTTTGCCCCTACAGCACGCGTCTGTGTGATTGGTGTTGTTCGCCCGGTAGTGTAAAACTACCCGTTAGTAGTGAAAATATTTCAGGTTCATGTGGCGAAATTTCATTTCAAACTGAATCCGGAAAATTTCGAACGGTCATGGATTTTATTTTTTCGTTTGCATCTTGGTTGTATTTCGTGTTTTAACCCCGAGTGTACTGTATGTGAAGTGAAACCGGTCCAAGTGATTGATTAAAATCTCTCTCTCTCTCTATATATTTATAAAATCATTCATAATAAATCCACCTGTATATACCGAAAGACAAAAAGTGCAATGAGAAGTAAAAAAAAAATAATCATAATAACGTCAGAGAGGTTCATACAGTTGCGGAACGCAGGGCAATCAGACTTGAGCCTCTGTAAAAAAAAAGTTGAGCTGTTGGAGGGGAGTTGAAGAATTGGTCTTGTCGTAGCGTTGGAGCAGCGACGGAAAAGGACGCGGTCACAAAGGGTCCGAGATTTAGTCCTGGGGACAGTGAGCAGAGCCCACGGGGGGCGTTCAGAGCCTTGGCAGTCGGCACCAAGATCTTGTGTTGAACACAGCGCCTGACTTTACAGGAAACAAATGTGTTACAGGTTGTTAGTGTGATCCTGACGAGTTGGCGTACTGCGCAGATGATACAGTACACGGATATGTCAATAGTGTGGATATACTGTATATAGAGAGAGGGTAGTAGATCGGGGGGCAGTGACTGAGGTAGTGTCGCAGGAGTTAAAGAGCACCGTGTCGATAAAGTGCACCTTCGTCACTACGAAGCTGCGTGGTTCAGGACCGCCCATAAGAACACAAATAGAGAACGTAACGAAATGTAGAGATTTCAGGTCGGGTGAAATAACCAGCTCTCTGCCTATTCTGTAGCTGGGACTGGAGATTTGATGTGACAGGTACGGGCGCCATTCTTAATTAACCAGGATTTCACCAGATGTAGATCCCAGGTAGATGCTGTAGGTCAGCCCAGTGTGAAGTCTCCCGGTGACGTCGATGAACTCTTAATGGAAGAGGTATTGTACCTTCCTTAGTTTCAGATGCGCTTCACGTTGAGATCTGGTTTACTGTATTTATGTTGCCTGTTGAAGGTCTGCTGCCTCTGGGATATCTTTGGCATTAGCAAAACGCACAATCGTGCCAGGGTAGCGCTGTTGCCAGCTCTGGCAGAGAGGTGTGGAAAGACCGGTTTTTCCTGTTGTCAAGGACGAGATTCCAGTTCAGGTTTGAGCCTGGACCAATAATTTCGGTTTAGGAATTTGCATTTGGATTTGGATAAGCAATAACAAGTGTATCTGTGTAGCAGTTGTTGTTAATAACCTTCTTGTTGTTGTTGTTGTTCAGTACGAGACAGTATGAGACCCAGACCTCCAGAGCAACAGTTTATTTCAGTGCTTCTAGATGTGTCATCTGCTCGGCATTCATGTTCTTCACAGGTCTGTCTGGGGCAGAGCAAACGAAGCTTAAATGAATAAACTACCGAAACAGGCTGAAGGAATTGAGTCTCTCGTTCAAAATCAACCCAGCAGACGTCTCCAGGACCAACAGTGAGACTCCAACCACAGGACACAGGTGGAAGTTGAGTTAAAAGCAAGAACAGGAGGCTCTACTGTACACAGAGGGGTGTGGGGGTGTGGAACAAGCTGCCCAGCCCTGTGGTTGAAGCCGATACCCTGGCTTCTCTCCAGACACAGCTGGGTGAGCTCCTCCAGTCAGGACAGGAGGCTCTTCTGTACACAGAGAGGGGTGGGGGTGGGGAACAAGCTGCCCAGCCCTGTGGTTGAAGCCGATACCCTGGCTTCTCTCCAGACACAGCTGGGTGAGCTCCTCCAGTCAGGACAGGAGGCTCTTCTGTACACAGAGGGGGGCGGGGGTGGGGAACAAGCTGCCCAGCCCTGTGGTTGAAGCCGATACCCTGGCTCCTCTCCAGACACAGCTGGGTGAGCTCCTCCAGTCAGGACAGGAGGCTCTACTGTACACAGAGGGGGGTGGGGGTGGGGAACAAGCTGATACCCTGGCTTCTCTCACACAGACACAGCTGGGTGAGCTCCTCCAGTCAGGACAGGAGGCTCTTCTGTACACAGAGGGGGGTGGGGGTGGGGAACAAGCTGCCCAGCCCTGTGGTTGAAGCCGATACCCCGGCTTCTCTCCAGACACAGCTGGGTGAGCTCCTCCAGTCAGGACAGGAGGCTCTTCTGTACACAGAGAGGGGTGGGGGTGGGGAACAAGCTGCCCAGCCCTGTGGTTGAAGCCGATACCCTGGCTTCTCTCCAGACACAGCTGGGTGAGCTCCTCCAGTCAGGACAGGAGGCTCTACTGTACACAGAGGGGGGTGGGGGTGGGGAACAAGCTGCCCAGCCCTGTGGTTGAAGTCGATGCCCTGGCTTCTCTCCAGACACAGCTGGGTGAGCTCCTCCAGTCAGGACAGGAGGCTCTACTGTACACAGAGGGGGGCGGGGGTGGGGAACAAGCTGCCCAGCCCTGTGGTTGAAGCCGATACCCTGGCTTCTCTCCAGACACAGCTGGGTGAGCTCCTCCAGTCAGGACAGGAGGCTCTACTGTACACAGAGGGGGGTGGGGGTGGGGAACAAGCTGCCCAGCCCTGTGGTTGAAGTCGATGCCCTGGCTTCTCTCCAGACACAGCTGGGTGAGCTCCTCCAGTCAGGACAGGAGGCTCTACTGTACACAGAGGGGGGCGGGGGTGGGGAACAAGCTGCCCAGCCCTGTGGTTGAAGCTGATACCCTGGGGCTTCTCTCCAGACGCAGCTGGATGAGCTCCTCCAGTCAGGACAGGAGGCTCTACTGTACACAGAGGGGGGCGGGGGTGGGGAACAAGCTGCCCAGCCCTGTGGTTGAAGCTGATACCCTGGCTTCTCTCCAGACACAGCTGGGTGAGCTCCTCCAGTCAGGACAGGAGGCTCTTCTGTACACAGAGGGGGGCGGGGGTGGGGAACAAGCTGCCCAGCCCTGTGGTTGAAGCCGATAGCCTGGCTTCTCTCCAGACACAGCTGGGTGAGCTCCTCCAGTCAGGACAGGAGGCTCTACTGTACACAGAGGGGGGTGGGGGTGGGGAACAGGCTGGATGAGCTCCTCCAGTCAGGACAGGGGGCTCTTCTGTACACAGAGGGGGGGTGTGGGTGGGGAACAAGCTGCCCAGCCCTGTGGTTGAAGTCGATGCCCTGGCTTCTCCCCAGACGCAGCTGGATGAGCTCCTGGGATCAATGAACTACTAAGTACCACAAAGACTGGAAGGATCGAATGGCTTCTGTCGCTTGTGATTTTATGTTTTGCCTGTTTTTAAAAAACGCTCATAGCGTGAGCCACCTTCATCCCACATGAAGGCTTTCAGCGCCCCCTAGCGAACATCAAACTGTTTCACACTTGAAAAGCGAGTGGCGTGATATAAAAAAAAAATTCAAATCGATTCGACGCCAAGTCTGATTAGCAGCTCCGGCAGGTTAGAAGTGAGAGAGATGAGTGAATCTGTGAGTCTGTCTCCCAATACTGCTCCAGCCGCCTACAGTATGTCAGCTGTGTCAATATTGTATAATATGTCTTTGTTGTAAATGTCTGTAACACGTCTGTAGATTTTATTTTACTTCTATTTTTTGTTTTGTTTCATGTAAATATCATTACTTTCATTTGCTTTGGCAACACTGATTGTACCCGTCGGTCATGCTGATAAAGCACCTTGAACTGAACTGAACTGAACTGAGAGAAAGAGCAGGGAAATACGCCATTACAGAGGACGCAACTCGGCGTGAAGAGCTAAGGCACAAAATGTGGATGGGTTTTTTTTTTCCAAAACCAACTCGGGGTTGCAAATTAAAATAAATGTAGAAATAAAAGTTTTTCACAGCAGGGCCAACGGGGGAAGCTGAGACTTTGGCGCTGGCGGGCAAGACATTTTGTATCCTTCGTTGTCTCTGGCGTCTTTCTGTGTCAGCTGTGCCGACCACGTGTCAAAACACGTCCGGGTCCCAGAGACAGAGCGTCATCACTGCGTCACCCAGGCATCAGGTCTCCAAACTCCCACTCGTGAAAACTGTTACCGGCACAGGACTTCACTTCTGCGGCTTGTATGTGGAAAACGACTCCTGATGTAAGTGTAACGCTTACGGCCGACAGGCACTGTGTAAGAGCCGGCGTACCAGAGCAGGTGACGTCACCGCCCTTCCCTGTGATAGCAGGACTACAGCTACTGGGCTGTAGAGAGACCTCTCTTTAGCTCACGGGGCTAGGTCGCTGCAGAGAGACGCGGAAGTCCCGGGTTCGAGCCCCGGACAGTGTGGGGCCGACCTAATCCGCCTGAGCCCCCGTTGCGTTACATAAGTAAACGCATTTTTCTGTTAGGCTCTATCTAGCAGGTCATGGAGGAAGTGTGTGTGTGTGTGTTTTATTTACTTTCGTTTTTAAGTTCCGTGAATTGGGCCTGTCTACACGCATTCTGTTTTGTTCACGTTCCAACTCCCTGAGGTTAATAATAATACGAAGAAGACCATCTTGCGTTGTGACCAGTCCCCCGTGCTGTTGAGCACACAGTTGGAATCGTCCCTCGTAAGACGAAGTCAGATTCTACGGCTTTTTGTTGCAACGATAGAACAGGGCGGTGTACTCAGCTTCCTCTTTCTGGGAATTGTGTAGTGTCTTGAAGTCTCCAGATTTGATGACGCGCTGCTTTTAACGGCATGTGAATGCGGAGAAAGTAATAATGTAGACTAGACAATCGTGCTGTAGTCCTAGTGTAAGTGTATCCATATCATTGAACATGACGTTACAGCATAGAGGAGGCTGGTGAGCCCAGCTGGCTCGTTTGGTAATTAACATGGGGTGTTCATCCAGCTCCTCCAGAAGGGTATCGGCTTCAACCACAGGGCTGGGCAGCTTGTTCCCCACCCCCACCCCCCTCTGTGTACAGTAGAGCCTCCTGTCCTGACTGGAGGAGCTCACCCAGCTGTGTCTGGAGAGGAGCCAGGGTATCGGCTTCAACAACAGGGCTGGGCAGCTTGTTCCCCACCCCCACCCCCCTCTGTGTACAGTAGAGCCTCCTGTCCTGACTGGAGGAGCTCACCCAGCTGTGTCTGTGTGAGAGAAGCCAGGGTATCGGCTTCAACCACAGGGCTGGGCAGCCTGTTCCCCACCCCCACCCCCCTCTGTGTACAGTAGAGCCTCCTGTCCTGTCCTCCGCTGGCTCAGTAGTGTGGAGAGGGAGAGACAGACTGTCTCCGGCTGCCATCGAGAAGTTGTCCACCCGCGCTGCAGAGCAGAGAGAGGGTGATGGTGATGTAAGGGGATGTTATTGTACTGTGTCAGCTCGAAACCTGACTCTGAGTAGGCTCTGCTCATAAAGAGGTGGGGTGGCGTCCCCTTCAGAGTGGAATTTAATCATAATAATAATAATAATAATAACTCCTCACACATCTAGAGCTCTTCTCTGGACTCTCCACTCAGAGCTCTTCCCAGGTCAGGGGGCGCTCTCACCCAGCTCACAGCCCCCTGGAGCCCAGCAGGGGGCGCTCTCACCCAGCTCGCAGACCCCTGGAGCCCAGGTCAGGGGGCGCTCTCACCCAGCTCGCAGACCCCTGGAGCCCAGGTCAGGGGGCGCTCTCACCCAGCTCGCAGACCCCTGGAGCCCAGCAGGGGGCGCTCTCACCCAGCTCACAGACCCCTGGAGCCCAGGTCAGGGGGCGCTCTCACCCAGCTCGCAGACCCCTGGAGCCCAGGTCAGGGGGCGCTCTCACCCAGCTCGCAGACCCCTGGAGCCCAGCAGGGGGCGCTCTCACCCAGCTCACAGCCCCCTGGAGCCCAGCAGGGGGCGCTCTCACCCAGCTCGCAGACCCCTGGAGCCCAGGTCAGGGGGCGCTCTCACCCAGCTCGCAGACCCCTGGAGCCCAGGTCAGGGGGCGCTCTCACCCAGCTCGCAGACCCCTGGAGCCCAGCAGGGGGCGCTCTCACCCAGCTCACAGACCCCTGGAGCCCAGGTCAGGGGGCGCTCTCACCCAGCTCGCAGACCCCTGGAGCCCAGCAGGGGGCGCTCTCACCCAGCTCGCAGCCCCCTGGAGCCCAGCAGGGGGCGCTCTCACCCAGCTCGCAGACCCCTGGAGCCCAGGTCAGGGGGCGCTCTCACCCAGCTCACAGCCCCCTGGAGCCCAGCAGGGGGCGCTCTCAGGGGAGAGGAGAGCAGAGGGATGAGGCCAGTTCAGAGAGGGGGGTGATTAGGAGGCCATGATGGGTCAAGACCAGGGGGGTATTTGACCAGGACACTGGGGTAACACCCCTACTCTTCTCGAGAGACACCCCGGGATTGTTAATGAGCGCAATGGCCACGGGCCGTATTTGTTAACCTGAAGTGGGGGCGTACGGGAAGTTTGTTTTTGTTTTGCCGATGGCGGTAGCAGTTCTTCGTGGCTACTAGGTGGCGGTGCAGGATCAGCAAACCCCTCGGCCCGCTCGGCAAATGGAAGGACAAGTTTTGTTTTGTGGATCATCCACAAATGTGCTCAGGATCCACATTTTGTTTTGTGGAGCTCATTTTTTGTGGAGCTCATCCCTGCATATTGTAACGCTTACGGCCGACAGGCACTGTGTAAGAGCCGGCGTACCAGAGCAGGTGACGTCACCGCCCTTCCCTGTGATAGCAGGACTACAGCTACTGGGCTGTGGAGAGACCTCTCTTTAGCTCACGGGGCTAGGTCGCTGCAGAGCGACGCCGAAGTCCCGGGTTCGAGCCCCGGACGGTGTGGGGCCGACCTGATGCGGCGAGGGCGCCCGCCTGAGCCCCCGTTGCGTTACAATAGTTTTGTATGCAGGGCGGGCATATCCGACAAGGTACTTTCCCCAGAAACGTCTCTTCCGTCAGACGCATTTTCTGTGACAGTGATAGAGACGGGACTGAAACGGTAGTGAAACTGTGTTTTTCCTAACTTCAAAACCAGCTGAAATGTTCGATTTTTATACATCTATATTTATTTAAGTCCCTTGCTTCTGTTGATCGCTTAAAAAAAATGCTTTCCGCAGTACAGCTATTCCAGGCGAGATATTTTTAGGACAGGACGTGTTGTTCCACCCTGTTCGGGACGGTCGCACACTCTCGGCAAGCCGAGATAAAACCACAGGCCGCCGGCTCCGGGTCCGAGCCCCGTGTCCCGATCGCGGGACCTGACGTGAGTGTCCCCTGTGGTCGCCTGACGTCACGAGGGACCGCCCTTCCTGGGGTCCAGCAGGAGGAAGTACGCTCGCTCTCAACGGTGTATCGATTAATCAATTAATCAATTAATCGATAGCTGCGAATAGCCGAGTCTTATTGGCGTGGGGGACCATCCTGAACACTTGTGCGAAGCTGGGATCCTGATTTTTGCAGGTAAGCGGGGCTCAAGTATTTTTCTCAGCTTTCTGAGAACTGCTACATGCGCTATAATATATCAGGCTACGGTGGAAATAGTCTATAATCTATATATGCACGTTTTAATGGATCTCATTCAATTATCTCATTGCTGTAAGGGCACAGCGACAGGCGACATTGATCAGCGAATTCTGCGGGAAATGTTTTGTTCAGAGAGAAGTGAAATGAAGTTTAACCAGCTCACGAGATTTTCTAGTTCCCCATTTTGATCGTTTTTGTATTAAAATGTATAAAGAATTTACAAATACAAATACAACCAGAGGATCAAAACAGGTACAAGAAAACAAACACAAACAGAAAAAAAACAATTAACCGCCAGAGGTAATTTTTCTCTTTAATACTTTGAGCTTTCGGTTTCATTTCGTCGGCCATTTTATGTCGCTTAATTCATGAGGAATAAAAATAAAAATCTGTACAATTCCGAAAGCCTTGTCGTTATATATAAACGACTGGATGAGCTCCTCCAGTCAGGACAGGAGGCTCTTCTGTACACAGAGGGGGGTGGGGGTGGGGAACAAGCAGCACGGCTGGGATGTTTAAGCCGATACCCTGGGGCTTCTTTTAAGTCATTTCTAAGCAAGATCAAGTTGAGGTTTATTCTCATACGTACGTGAGTTTCATGAAAACTCCAGAGCGCATCCGTTACACGGTCTGTACATTGCTGGCTCGCCGTTTGCTGTTGCATGAATGCATTCCGCTCAATGTTCAAAGAGTCGGCGAAAACTACGCACAGGACCGGTTTCTGCAGCCTCACGTCAAGACAACCGTGTGTTTGGAAAGTCCTATCATTTCTACTTGTCACAGACACGGCGAGAAACACGCGTGTAACCCGGGAAAGCTCACGGACACGGTGCTGTACTGCATGTTTACAAAAGACAGAACATGTGCCCCGTTAGGATATTTTTTCCCCCAAAACAGAGGAGTGTGAGGATATCCTGCTGTTGTTAAAGTCACTGTGCACGGGACAAAATCACTGCATTTACAGTTCAATGTCATTTACGGTATTTGTATAGCATGCAACATTGTGCACAGATCAACTATTGCGTTTTTAACACAATCATTTTCTCGTATAAACCGAGTTTGTTGTTTTTGTTTTTCTGGTAGCTGACATGAGGATCTCTCTCATTCTGCCCATTCTGATGACTTTCCCACAGGGTAAGTAGAGCTGAAGAAGGTTCAATCAAAGTACCGAACTCTTTCAGTTCGGAGCCCATCACGATGATGCGAACGCCAGCGTGTATATCCTCTCGCTGCGGAAATCTGAAAGGTAAAATAAAATGCCGATGAAATGGAATTTTACTGGACCTCAGAAATGTCCTGGCAAAAAGTCAAACTTCACACCTCCAACACGTTCCGGAGTTGAACACGGTCAAGACGTTCGTATGAATCTCATCGAGTCGGTTTCGAGTTCAGTTGTGTAACTGACACTGGGATGGGAAAACAAATCCAGAAGTTGTGTTGCTGTGTGTCTCTCTCTCCAGTGTGTGTCTGCGAGGGGGTGTCTAGATGTGTTGCTGTGTGTCTCTCTCTCCAGTGTGTGTCTGTGAGGGGGTGTCTAGGTGTGTTGCTGTGTCTCTCTCTCTCCAGTGTGTGTCTGTGAGGGGGTGTCTAGGTGTGTTGCTGTGTGTCTCTCTCTCCAGTGTGTGTCTGTGAGGGGGTGTCTAGTTGTGTTGCTGTGTCTCTCTCTCCAGTGTGTGTCTGTGAGGGGGTGTCTAGTTGTGTTGCTGTGTGTCTGTGAGGGGGTGTCTAGTTGTGTTGCTGTGTCTCTCTCTCCAGTGCCTGTCTGCGAGGGGGTGTCTAGTTTGTGTCTCTCTCTCCAGTGTGTGTCTGTGAGGGGGTGTCTAGATGTGTTGCTGTGTCTCTCTCTCTCCAGTGTGTGTCTGTGAGGGGGTGTCTAGATGTGTTGCTGTGTCTCTCTCTCTCCAGTGTGTGTCTCTGTGAGGGGGTGTCTAGTTGTGTCTCTCTCTCCAGTGTGTGTCTGTGAGGGGGTGTCCAGTTGTGTTGCTGTGTCTCTCTCTCCCCAGTGTGTGTCTGTGAGGGGGTGTCTAGATGTGTTGCTGTGTCTCTCTCTCCAGTGTGTGTCTGTGAGGGGGTGTCTAGTTGTGTTGCTGTGTCTCTCTCTCTCCAGTGTGTGTCTGTGAGGGGGTGTCTAGTTGTGTTGCTGTGTGTCTCTCTCTCCAGTGTGTGTCTGTGAGGGGGTGTCTAGGTGTGTTGCTGTGTCTCTCTCTCTCCAGTGTGTGTCTGTGAGGGGGTGTCTAGTTGTGTTGCTGTGTGTCTCTCTCTCCAGTGTGTGTCTGTGAGGGGGTGTCTAGGTGTGTTGCTGTGTCTCTCTCTCCAGTGCCTGTCTGCGAGGGGGTGTCTAGTTGTGTCTCTCTCTCCAGTGTGTGTCTGTGAGGGGGTGTCTAGGTGTGTTGCTGTGTCTCTCTCTCTCCAGTGTGTGTCTGTGAGGGGGTGTCTAGTTGTGTTGCTGTGTCTCTCTCTCCAGTGTGTGTCTGTGAGGGGGTGTCTAGTTGTGTCTCTCTCTCCAGTGTGTGTCTGTGAGGGGGTGTCTAGGTGTGTTGCTGTGTCTCTCTCTCCAGTGTGTGTCTGTGAGGGGGTGTCTAGTCGTGTTGCTGTGTGTCTCTCTCTCCAGTGTGTGTCTGTGAGGGGGTGTCTAGTTGTGTTGCTGTGTCTCTCTCTCTCCAGTGTGTGTCTGTGAGGGGGTGTCTAGTTGTGTTGCTGTGTCTCTCTCTCTCCAGTGTGTGTCTGTGAGGGGGTGTCTAGTTGTGTTGCTGTGTCTCTCTCTCTCCAGTGTGTGTCTGTGAGGGGGTGTCTAGTTGTGTTGCTGTGTCTCTCTCTCTCCAGTGTGTGTCTGTGAGGGGGTGTCTAGGTGTGTTGCTGTGTCTCTCTCCAGTGTGTGTCTGTGAGGGGGTGTCCAGTTGTGTTGCTGTGTCTCTCTCTCTCCAGTGTGTGTCTGTGAGGGGGTGTCCAGTTGTGTTGCTGTGTGTCTCAGTCTTTCTTCGCTGTGTTTTGCAGTTTCTCTGATTCTCCCAGAATCGGCACCAGTCGGTGACCCAGTCACTCTGCCCTGCAATGGAAAAGCAGCTTCGCACCTCCCTGCAGACCAGCTTCAGATCAAGTGGGAGCTCCCTTCCAGACCTGTGTGGGATTTAATCAATGGAAAAAACTACACTGGCCCTGGGTTCGAGAGCAGAGTCGAGGTGTCCAGAGAGAAGATCCGAGAGGGCGACTTCTCCCTGACGATACGCCACACAAAGCTCTCTGATGAAGGCACTTACTCCTGTTTTTATCAGGGAAGGGATTACCAGGAAGCAGTGTTTCTTGAGGAAGTTACGCTCATTCTGAGAGGTAACCACTCCTCAATTTCAATAAGTGATGCCTCTTTATCTCTTCGTCCTTAAACCCAGTGTGGCCTCCTGTCCACTCCCGGTGCGACTGGGCTAACGATCCAGGAACTTCCAGTGCTTTCCATGCCTGGACAGAATTCCAGTGCTTCTCACTGCCTGGGCCTAGTGGGGAGTCAGTCAGTGAGCCCAGTCGCACTGGGGTTAGAATGGAGACCTGTTACTCATTGTTTCAAACTTACCTTGAATACAGCTTTCTGTCACTAGCAATAGTGAGGCTCTCCTTCTGAGTTTTACCTTACGGCTTTGACCTCTTTCTCTCCCAATGTATACAAGGTACTGGACACATTTTATACAAGGCTGTATGTAGTGCGATGACCTGTGTCTCTCTCAGCTCATACAGAGACCCGCAGTGTGAAGCCTGGAGGAGATCTCTCAGTCCCTGTGTTCGCTGATGAGGTGGAGGTGCTGTTTCACAACACTGTGGTTTATCCAAAGAGCTCAGACACCCAACAAGATCGTGTCTCAGCGCGTGAGGGATACCTGATCATACACAGAGTCACGCAGGCTGATCAGGGCATCTACACTGTGAGAGACAGGAGTACCAAGAGGGCCGTCAGTGTCATCACTGTCACTGTCGAAGGTAACATGAGCATCCAATATAAATATTCCTCCACTGCTCAAAACTTTCAACATCTTTTCATTTCTGAAAACACAGCTTTAACTGGATGTGTGTTGTCATCGATTTTTCAGCTCCATGAATGCTTGCTGTGTGAATATTGAATAACACAACGGTTTGGTATCATGTCCAAGTGAAGATAATGTTAGTAGCTACCCTCTCTGTGGTCTGGGAGTCTTAACCTTTTGTGTTAATTTTGACATTTTGCTTAAATATTTAAAACCACTACTTATTTGAAATACTGCACCGTTGAGTTCAGAGTGACCAATATGTACAGGACATTTAAGTAAAACAGCAACTGAGAAAGTCGCAAAAAACAAATTAAATCTGCTCATTTGTTAGTTAGTGTTTAGGTTCACAAAGTGTATTAATCATGACAGTGGTAGATAGTGTGTAACAATTATTCTGTTTCTTTCTACCACCAGACACCAAGAAACAATCACAAGATTCAGATAAAAGTAAGTGTTAAATATCTCTTATAATATAAAGTAACACTATCATTGGGTGAGTTTTGTACTGTATATGATGTATGTCCAGCTGATTTGTCAAGAAACTAGACCACGTTAAACCAGTCCTGTTACTACAGGAGTTGTCCTGTTACAATAGGAGCTCCAGTCCCAGTGCAGTAGACCAGTCTGTTACAATAGGAGCTCCAGTCCCAGTGCAGTAGACCAGTCTGTTACAATAGGAGCTCCAGTCCCAGTCCAGTAGAACAGTCTGTTACAATAGGAGCTCCAGTCCCAGTCCAGTAGAACAGTCTGTTACAATAGGAGCTCCAGTCCCAGTGCAGTAGAACAGTCTGTTACAATAGGAGCTCCAGTCCCAGTGCAGTAGAACAGTCTGTTACAATAGGAGCTCCAGTCCCAGTCCAGTAGAACAGTCTGTTACAATAGGAGCTCCAGTCCCAGTGCAGTAGACCAGTCTGTTACAGTAGGAGCTCCAGTCCCAGTGCAGTAGAACAGTCCTGTTACAATAGGAGCTCCAGTCCCAGTCCAGTAGAACAGTCTGTTACAATAGGAGCTCCAGTCCCAGTGCAGTAGACCAGTCTGTTACAGTAGGAGCTCCAGTCCCAGTGCAGTAGAACAGTCTGTTACTGTTGCTGTGTTTCCCTGCAGACTCTGACCAGGGAGATGGGTCTACTGGTGTGACAGCAGGTGTATCCAGTGTCCTGGGAGCTGTAATAGGTTCGGTAGTAGCAGTAGCAGCAGCAGGATTTGGGATCTGATGGTGTAGGAGGAGGAGGAAGATGAAGCAGCAGGATGGATCACCACCAGGAGGACGACAGCCAGCCCAGGATGGGGAAAACCCAGAGATTGTTCCTCTTAATTAACAACCAGGACCAGCTGACCACAGGTGAATTGTTTGATCAGAAGAAGAGATCATCCAGAGATCAGACAGAAGAACTGAGGGAGTTATCAGACACTGAGGACAGACAGGAATCCAGAGACTCAGGGCTGCTGAAGGGACTCATTCCTGCTCAGTGTGTCTGTCAGACTCCGTCAGCTCTGTCACTGTTGGAGTGACCTGTGTGCTCTTCATCTGTGGCCAAGGAAACTGTTCACACCTGTGAGAAGATAAACTAACACATGCTCTACCTACATGTTTCAGTTGTGATATTAATATGACAAAGACTAAAGAATGGAAATGAAAAAAGTCTAGTTTCCTTTGTAAAACACTTTTCTTTATAAACTAATTTGAAAGTCCTGATCAGACCCCAGATCATCTGTATATATTATTACAATCTGAATTCAATGTATAGGAAATCAGTTTTACTGCAGATTGCTAACAGAGATCGAACTGATCGCTGAATATGTCTTTGGGTGCTGATTTTGGTGTTTTTTTACAAATGACCATTTGTATGATATTTCACTTTGGAAATATTGTTCACAGTAAGAATTTCTGTCAGTGTCCGAAGCTGAAGGCCTGACTCACACATTTATAACCTCAAGCCTTGATTCCTCCAACTCCTTCCTCTGCGGGCTCCATAACTGCCCTCTCAGCAAGTTGCAGTATGTTCACAAAGGACTTCTGCTGACTGGACGTTTTCTGTCTCTTATGGAATGCCCTTCCTCAGTCTGTAACAGAGACAAATTCCTTTACTCTCTTAAAATCTAAACTCAAGCCTCACCTTTTTTTTAGGGCCTGTATGATTGTTTTAACTTTAAGGTGTATAATAATAATAATAATAATAATAATAATAATAATAATAATAATGTCTTACACTTCTATAGCGCTTTTCTGGACACTCCACTCAAAGCACTTTACAGGTCATGGGGATCCCCTCCACCCCCACCAATGTGCAGCCCCACCTGGGGCCATAGTGCACCAGAACGCTCCCCACACAGCAGCTCTCAGTGGGGAGGAGAGCAGAGGGATGGGGCCAGTTCAGAGAGGGGGGTGATTAGGAGGCCATGATGGGTCAAGACCAGGGGGGTAATTGGGGCAGGACACTGGGGTAACACCCCTACTCTTCTCGAGAGACACCCCGGGATTGTTAATGACCACAGAGAGTCAGGACCTCGGTTTGACGTCTCATCCGAAGGACGGCGCCTGTTTACAGTCCAGTGTCCCCCGTCACTATACTGGGGCATCAGGACCCACACAGACCTCAGGGTGAGAGCGCCACCTGCTGGCCTCACTGACACCTCCTCCAGCAGCAACCTCAGCTCTCCTCCCAGGAGTCTCCCCTCCAGGTGCTGGCCAGGCTCACACCTGCTGGGCTCCAGTGGGGCTGTGAGCTGGGTGAGAGCGCCCCCTGCTGGCCCCACTAACCCCTCTCCCAGCAGCAGCCTCAGCTCTCCTCCCAGGAGTCTCCCCTCCAGGTACTGGCCAGGCTCCCCCTGCTGGGCTCCAGTGGGGCTGCCAGTTGTGAGTTGCAGGGTGAGATGGCTGCTGGCCTGTATGGTCTGGTTTAGGTTTTGGTACTTTTTATTTGATCTTTTTGTTCATCGCTATGTGATACAGGTGCCTTCTGAATAGGTTTTTATGTATCACTACAGTTATACTCGGCAGCTGTAAGTATGTTTGACCAAAGAGGAATGTGATGTGCAAGACAGGCAGGGCATTGAACTGGTCAGAATGATCAATCGGTATTGATCCCTGTTGAATGTCGAGCCAGAAGCACAGACTCCCAGCTGCCTTCCTGACTCACTGAGAAGGAAATAAAACTCTCTTCCTTCAGATTTAATAGTGTAATAGTTGTGTCAAACATGTACGTTTTTTTATAAAATAACTACAATGGACAATATGTTATCAGATATTTGTCTAGAAATGCAGGATATATCTGAATTTGCCAAAACGACCAAGCACCGATGTTACGAATCCTTCCTACAGGGACAACATCTCTCACCACGCGGGGCTGTGTACTGTCCTGTAATTGTAGTGGCCCACAGACTGTCTCTTTCAGAGTCTCCTGACACAAGCTCTTTTTATAAAGTCTTCCGGATGTCACAGACTGCCAGTCCAGTAAAAACAGTTATCTCTCTACAGGACTGCACTGAGCCCTGTGTCTTGTGAGGGGGTATTCTCTCTCCTCAGTGAGTCAGTGTGTCAGGATATACAGTCATTCTCTCTCTACAGGACTGCACTGAGCCCTGTGTCTTGTGAGGGGGTATTTTCTCTCCTCAGTGAGTCAGTGTGTCAGGATATACACTCATTCTCTCTCTACAGGACTGCACTGAGCCCTGTGTCTTGTGAGGGGGTATTCTCTCTCCTCAGTGAGTCAGTGTGTCAGGATATACAGTCATTCTCTCTCTACAGGACTGCACTGAGCCCTGTGTCTTGTGAGGGGGTATTTTCTCTCCTCAGTGAGTCAGTGTGTCAGGATATACACTCATTCTCTCTCTACAGGACTGCACTGAGCCCTGTGTCTTGTGAGGGGGTATTTTCTCTCCTCAGTGAGTCAGTGTGTCAGGATATACACTCATTCTCTCTCTACAGGACTGCACTGAGCCCTGTGTCTTGTGAGGGGGTATTCTCTCTCCTCAGTGAGTCAGTGTGTCAGGATATACAGTCATTCTCTCTCTACAGGACTGCACTGAGCCCTGTGTCTTGTGAGGGAGTATTCTCTCTCCTCAGTGAGTGAGTGTGTCAGGATACACACTCATTCTCTCTCTACAGGACTGCACTGAGCCCTGTGTCTTGTGAGGGGGTATTCTCTCTCCTCAGTGAGTCAGTGTGTCAGGATATACAGTCATTCTCTCTCTACAGGACTGCACTGAGCCCTGTGTCTTGTGAGGGGGTATTCTCTCTCCTCAGTGAGTGAGTGTGTCAGGATACACACTCATTCTCTCTCTACAGGACTGCACTGAGCCCTGTGTCTTGTGAGGGGGTATTCTCTCTCCTCAGTGAGTGGGTGTCTCAGGATATACAGTCATTCTCTCTCTACAGGACTGCACTGAGCCCTGTGTCTTGTGAGGGGGTATTCTCTCTCCTCAGTGAGTGAGTGTGTCAGGATATACACTCATTCTCTCTCTACAGGACTGCACTGAGCCCTGTGTCTTGTGAGGGGGTATTCTAAAACTTATGTTTTGATATATTGATATGTTTTGGTATTTTTAATATACAGTCTACATTCTTTGTCTTTTCTTTTGTATCTTCTGTAACATTTTCTGTGAATAAAAGTATAATAAATACACTTTCTTTTCATGGTGATTCTTCAAAACTGTGTCAAATCACACAGTCTGTAAGTCCTCGCTGTAAACATCAGCAGAGAAGTGTTAACTATAATATAAAGTACCCCAGGACTGGAATTGTTAAATCAGAACAATGAAAAGACAGAGAGGAAGGAAGAATGCAAAGCAGGTTAAAATAAACATGGCTAGATTATTGTAAGAGCTAAAATGAGTCTGGCAGGCTGAAGGAACAGAGTCTTGTCACCCTTGGGAAGGCCCTTGCAAAAGTATTCAAAATCTTCAAAGGCATTTGGTGTTGAGACAGTCAGCTTCTTTAGAATCAACAGTGAGACATGAACCAGAGAATGTGAGTGGAAACTATATGAAATAATTATGATAATAAAAATTGCTTTTCTGGACACTCCACTCAAAGAGCTTCACAGGTAATGGGGATCCCCTCCACCACCACCAGTGTGCAGCATCCACCTGCATTAAAATGCAGTGAAACCTGAGAGCAGGAGGTGTTTCTTTAAACAAAGGGTGGTGGGGGTGGGGAACAAGCTGGCCAACCATGTTCTTGAAGCCTGTACCCTGGCTTCTCTCCAGACATAGCTGGGTGAGCTCCTCCAGTCAGGACAGGAGGCTCTACTGTACACAGAGGGGGGTGGGGGTGGGGAACAGCCTGCCCAGCCCCTGTGGTTGAAGCCGATACCCTGGCTTCTCTCCAGACACAGCTGGGTGAGCTCCTCCAGTCAGGACAGGAGGCTCTACTGTACACAGAGGGGGGTGGGGGTGGGGAACAAGCTGCCCAGCCCTGTGGTTGAAGCCGATACCCTGGCTTCTCTCCAGACACAGCTGGGTGAGCTCCTCCAGTCAGGACAGGAGGCTCTGCTGTACACAGAGGGGGGTGGGGGTGGGGAACAAGCTGCCCAGCCCTGCTGTTGAAGCCGATACCCTGGGGCTTCTCTCCAGACACAGCTGGATGAGCTCCTCCAGTCAGGACAGGAGGCTCTTCTGCACACAGATGGGGGTGTTAACGATTGTCTAATACAGTGCTTCTCAAACTGTGGTACGCGAACCTGCAGTGGTACGCGGAGTGCCGCCAGGTGGTACGCCATACGACCCTGGAACTGTGTTGTGTGCGCTGAAAAATCTGGACGGGTTGTCATGTTTTCTATTTTAATACGTGTCGAATACACAGCCTACGTACTACGATACAGCGGGCTAATACTTGAGTGGACACAAGAGCTACAATGTAATTCTATTACCACTCTATAGGAATGCATGCTATGAAGTGACCAACTGTATTTAAAAAATACTATCTCCAGCAAATAGGGAGGCAGGAGAACGTGCGTGATCTTTGAACACCGCCAATCTTGTAAGCAAGGGAAAGCGTGATAGATAACAGAAAAGTATTTAAGGACTGTTCTGGGTTAGTTTGAGAAAAATACATCAAGTATCTCTGTTTCGCATCCATGCGCATGAAAGAAAAACTTCTGAGACGGACTTCTGACAGCCTTTAAAGGGGAAATGGGAAATATTTCTCCAACAGCTCCACATTCGCCAACAAATGATTGAAAATGAATACCTCGCAAAAATCAAGTATTACGTCCTGGCTGAAAGGAATAGACACCAAGAGTAATGATGCCAGCTCCAACAGATCACGCACACCTGTTGAGACTGAGGAGGATTATACATCGGCCACCGACACAAACTCTGCTGCTGAACCTGCTTGTGTCAGCAAGCGTCGGAAAATGGCTACAAGGCGGTAAGATCCAAATGATCTCAATTTGGGATTTACTTACACCGGGACAGAGGAAGAGCCAAGACCACAGTGTGTCGTGTGCTCTGAGAGTCTCAGCAATGAAAGCATGAGCCCAGCACATTTAAGGCGGCACTTTACCACGAAACATGCGCTCTTGAAGGATAAGCCTGTTGATTTTTTTCAAAGGAAACTTAAAGATCTGAAGCAGCGCAAGTCCGCCATAAGGAACAGTGCCACTCCAATTTCCAAAGCCCAAGAAGGATCTTACTATGCAAGCTTGCGGATTGCTAAAGCAGGTAAGCCCCGCACTATCGGTGAAGAACTTTGTTCACCGTTGGCAAAAGAGCTGATACTTATTGTGTGTGGAGAAAAAGCTGCTAAACAGCTCGACCTGGTGGCCCCTTCGAAAGACGCAGTCACTCGTAGAATTACTGATATGGTGGATTATATCAAAAGTACGCTGATAGAGCGCGTTAAGATGAGCAGATGCTTCTCACTGCAATTAGATGAGTCTGTAGATGTCGTCAATTTGGCAAATTTGCTCGTTTACGTTAGATACGAGTTTGAGGGCATGTCGCATGAGGACTTTCTGTTCTGTAAGCCGCTACCAACAGGAACTACAGGAGAGCGCGTATTTCAGCTTCTGGATGAATCGACCGACGAGAATGGCCTCGACTGGATCAAATGCGTCGGAGTTTGTACAGACGGTGCTAGAGCGAAGACAGGCCGACACAGCGGTGTTGTTGCACGAATTAGAGAGGTTGCTCCAGACATGAAGTGGGCACACTGCAGCATCCACCGGGAGGCCTTGGCAGCCAAGAAAATGCCTGGGGATTTGAAATCCATGTTAGACTCTGCTGTCAAAGATGTGAGTTGTATTAAGGCTCGACCGATGAATTCACGTCTGTTCGGTGTGCTTTGTAATGAAATGGGCGGCGAACATGTGCAGCTTCTGCTACTTCAGTGAAGTAACACTTCACTGAAGTGAGACGGTTATCAAGGGGCAGAGTGCTCACCAGGCTCTTTGAGCTGCACTCTGAGGTACAGATGTTTCTGCATGACCAGCAATCTCCCTTGGCAAGTCTATTTGATGATCCAGTGTGGCTGGTAAAATTAGCCTACCTGGCTGATACATTCACACGTTTGAATGAGCTGAATATGGGATTGCAGGGGCTCTCTTTAACCTTTTTTGATGTGTCTGACAAGATCACTGCTATGAAGAAAAAGCTGCAGCTTTTTGTTAATAAAATCAATGCAGGTGATGTGTCTGCTTTCCCAACTCTGGAGAACCATTTGCACACATACGGTGTGGGACTTGATGCTGCTGTTCGAGATGTGATTGCAGTGCACCTCTTGTCACTGAAAGAACAGCTCTCAGAGTATTTTCCAGTGGATCAGGAACCCCTTTACTGTTGACGACGAAGGAATACCCAAGAATCTCTCCTGCGCTGAGCAAGAGAAGTTGCTCGAGTTATCATCTGATGCGACTCTGATGTCAGAATTGAAACGACAGTCACTGTTGCATTTCTGGATCCAAAGACAGAGTGAATACCCAGCCCTCTCATTAAAGGCTGTGCAATTTTTGATGCCTTTTGCTACTACCTACCTTTGTGAGAAAGGCTTCTCTGCTCTCACTGCAATCAAGACAAAGTACCGCAACAAAATGGATGCTGAGCCAGATCTGCGTTTGAAGCTCACTGCCCTCGTCCCTGACATTGCAAGGCTTTGATAGATTAAACAGGCTCACCCCTCTCACTGAAATGGTAAGTGCTCAGTGCTATTTTTATAAGTGTTTCTATTTTTATTATATGTATGTATGTTGGTCATTGAGAGTTTCTGTGGTTCCTATGGGAAGATGACTTGGAGGTGGTACTTGGATGCTTTGGTTTGATCAGTGGTGGTACTTGGTCCAAAAAGTTTGAGAACCACTGGTCTAATAGATCCAATTTTTTGCTTGGTGGGTAATATTTGCTGGATTTTTTTGTTGTCATGATAAGACTGTGAAGTAGCTTTAGCAAATTCAGATCTATAGTGTCATGGTACTGTTTGTTATTTTCTGGTCAGTGCAAGTGAATCAGGCTTAACTTTTTATTCTACATCAGTGTGACAAGCATGTGATAAACAACTAGTAGTTTCAGCAAAACCACTAGAGGGCGTTCAGGTCTTTATACACCTTCCATGAAGTAGCCGATAAATTAGGTACTTAATGAAGGGCTTAGAGACACATTCTCACATGGGATTCATATAAAATAGTTTGGTTTGTTAAGGATGAGGATGGTTGGTTAGAGTACGTTTTTTTTAACATTTTTAAATTATATTCTTCTCCTATTACAGTGTTTTCTTTCTGTGGTGATTATGATGCGCTCAGACCTAACGAGTTGCACTCTGACAGGGAGGAATGTCACACTCAGATTACTCATCATCTCGATAGAATTCTTTTGAACTGCAACTATGAAAACACAGATGTGTTTTGATAAAGTCATTTCCCAAATTATCACTTGGAAAAGCAGTGCAGAATATAACTTCTGTTTTTTTTTTCTATTACACAGACCTTTTTGGCCGTATCCGTTCTTTTCCTTAACCGAAGAGGTTTTAGTAAAAAGTAATGATTTATACTACACAGATGCAGAGAAACAGGTAAGGTCACACTGCACTGTTGGAAACAGTTGTTTACTAGCTTATCTATCCCATTACATATAATTTGCTCAGCACATCATATTTGTCAAGGTCAAAACATTTATTGGAATGCAAATATTTAGTACTTATTTGAAGGTATTTAAACTAATCATCGTGAGATGTTATTTTGTGGTAAATTAAACCTTCAGACAGAGGAGGACAAAATCAGTTTTAGAGTCGGCATAGAATCCATCAAAATAGACGTGACAAACATGAGGAATTCAACACTTGATTTACAGGACCATGTCAATAAATGTTTCAGCAATTACATCTGAAAACAGAGACACTTATGTATTATGTATGGCATTTAATAATGGTTCTGTTGTTATATGAAAGACCTGTTTGTTCTGTGATGTTATCTAACAGGATGTGGTTGCGTCTCTGTGGAGCATAAAGGTTTGTCAGATGAGCTTTTCTTACTGTGTTCTATATGTTTCCTGCTTGCTCTGAGATATCATTACAGTGCATGTGAAGAGGTAGCTGAAAAAAAAACACTTTTTTGTGTAATCTTTATACTGATTCAGTCTGTTTGGGCTATTAGGTGGGTTAATCTGAGCTGGTGCTTCTTGATGGAGAAATATGAAAGTAGCTGCAGATTTTTACATGCAATTGCTCCGTCATTTTCTATAAAATACAAAATACCTCTAAAATAAGCATTTGTCTCACAAACCACATGCTTTACTACATCAAAATTATATTTAGCTTATTTTTTTACTCTTGAAAGACAGAAATGCCTTTAGAGACCTCTTTATCAGCTTTATATTATTTTCATTATAGAAAAACACTTTGTTTCTATGTGTTTGTGATTCAACATAAAAATCGGGGGGAAGTGCACACAGGGTAACCGCAGAGCCTGATCTTTTATAAATACATTTCTAAAGAATACAAAATGTCTGTGCTTAAGCTCTACCCTTTCCATAAGCTTTAAGATCAGAGTTGGAGATTAACTAAAAAGTGCGAAGATGTAGATCATTGGTTTCCAGTCTTGGTTCTCGGCAGGTTTTCATTCCAGTTTAGCAAAACCTGGAGACACTGTGACCAGTCTTTCCAGGACCTGGAATGACCAGCCCCTCCAGAACCAGGACTGGACAGCCCTGCTTTAAAGACCCCTGGAGACTCTGCAGACACACACACTGACCCCTCCAGGACCAGGACTGGACAGCCCTGCTTTAAAGACCCCTGGAGACTCTGCAGACACACACACTGACCCCTCCAGGACCAGGACTGGACAGCCCTGCTTTAAAGACCCCTGGAGACTCTGCAGACACACACACACACACACACACACACACACACACACACACACACACACACACACTGACCCCTCCAGGACCAGGACTGGACAGCCCTGCTTTAAAGACCCCTGGAGACTCTGCAGACACACACACACTGACCCCTCCAGGACCAGGACTGGACAGCCCTGCTTTAAAGACCCCTGGAGACTCTGCAGACACACACACACTGACCCCTCCAGGACCAGGACTGGACAGCCCTGCTTTAAAGACCCCTGGAGACTCTGCAGACACACACACACACACACTGACCCCTCCAGGACCAGGACTGGACAGCCCTGCTTTAAAGACCCCTGGAGACTCTGCAGACACACACACACTGACCCCTCCAGGACCAGGACTGGACAGCCCTGCTTTAAAGACCCCTGGAGACTCTGCAGACACACACACACACACTGACCCCTCCAGGACCAGGACTGGACAGCCCTGCTTTAAAGACCCCTGGAGACTCTGCAGACACACACACACTGACCCCTCCAGGACCAGGACTGGACAGCCCTGCTTTAAAGACCCCTGGAGACTCTGCAGACACACACACACACTGACCCCTCCAGGACCAGGACTGGACAGCCCTGCTTTAAAGACCCCTGGAGACTCTGCAGACACACACACACTGACCCCTCCAGGACCAGGACTGGACAGACATGCTGCAGACACTTATTAACATAAGAAGGAAGCATAGATGGTTTTTGTTTAATTTTAAAGATTTTTATTTAATGTATTAATTAAAACACAATTAAAACATTTACTATTTTCTGTATTTACATAAAAAAGGATTTCAGAATTAATTTGTTTCACTTCGTATAGAGAAATCATCAAGCATAGGATCTGCCCCACTATATTGAGAACAACCAGCTGGCCCCTTAATTATTGAAATATCCAGCAAGATCAATATAAAAAGAGGTTTCTAAAGTAAGCATTGCACTAGGGTGCATTGGAAGCATCACAGGTACAATTTTCTCATGTTAAACGAATGTTGTTTCAGTGCTTGTTCAGATAGGCTTCTTTTGCATTGAAACGTGACCTTGATGAAGTCATCACGGGTTCAGAACACAGCTCTAAGCACTTAGTACATGGGTGTGGAGTCCTTTCCCAGCTGCGTTCAAAAGAGGCATCTCTCAGGTCTCATCCCTACAAGACTGAAAAAAACAGGACCGTTCCATTGGCCTTGGAGAGACATTTCATTCATGATCGCGGGGAGAAATGGGCTTTAGGGTTAGTAGTCTCTGTTCCTGGGCTGCCTTGGAGCGGTGGAGAAGTCTACATTTCCATACTGTTCCTGTCCATTGTCTTCAACCTGATGGCACAGAAGACGAAATTAGCATCAGCATTTCAACCATAAACCCAGAGCGCCTGTTTGTCTGAGTCACAGGACTGCACCATTTGTCTTGTAGTACAGCATTAGTGAGCTAAAGCTGAAAAAGGACTCATCTTGGCAGTTTCTAGATGTGGTAAAAAGCTGTTATTTTTAAAAATGAGATTGTGTCTGAACGGATTTCAATATCGGGGGTAATCGAGTCAAAACTTCTCTATGTAGCCAAAAAGGTTTTTGCAGAAACAAAGCATGAATATAATAATTTTGTTTTAATTATAAAGTAGAATCCAGTGACCAGTGTGTAGGCCAGGTGCAAGTGCTGTAAGAACATATTATTTTAATTGTCCAAATTCCAGAATGCTGCCAACATGCATGGTAATTAGAATAACTGGAATTTATTATTGCAGCTTTTTTCCATGCCAAAAGATCTCAATGAGTTTTGATATAGTGGGGTGCCATTTCATCTCCCACTGAGTCTGTTCTCCATCATTTCCTGAAGGACACACTCTCACATCACATCAACCTGGAGAACATCTAGATCACAATCAGTCTGTTCTCCATCACTTCCTGAAGGACACACTCTCACATCACACCAACCTGGAGAACATCTAGATCACAGTCAGTCTGTTCTCCATCACTTCCTGAAGGACACACTCTCACATCCCATCAACCTGGATCACATCTAGATCACAGTCAGTCTGTTCTCCATCACTTCCTGAAGGACACACTTTCACATCACACCAACCTGGAGAACATCTAGATCACAGTCAGTCTGTTCTCCATCACTTCCTGAAGGACACACTCTCACGTCACACCAACCTGGAGAACATCTAGATCACAGTCAGTCTGTTCTCCATCACTTCCTGAAGGACACACTCTCACATCCCATCAACCTGGATCACATCTAGATCACAGTCAGTCTGTTCTCCATCACTTCCTGAAGGACACACTCTCACATCAACCTGGAGAACATCTAGATCACAGTCAGTCTGTTCTCCATCACTTCCTGAAGGACACACTCTCACATCCCATCAACCTGGAGAACATCTAGATCACAGTCAGTCTGTTTTCCATCATTCTGCACCAGTGTCCAAACTACACTCAGATGAAGGCACAGAGGGAGAAACTGATGTGGCAGAAGACCCCAGATGGGGACCCCAGACCCCAAACCCCAGATGGGGACCCCAGATGGGCCTTGAGTAAGGACTCCAGAGTGAATACCTCTCCTTATTCAAACCGTACCCTGGGCTCTTTCATGACCAAGGACTCAGAACCTGAGTTAATGCCTCATCTGAAGGACGGCACCTCCTGCAGGAGGGCGTCCCTGATCTCCATACTGAGGCATTGGTTTGGAATCTGTAGGCCCAATGGAAAGCGCACCCTACTAGTCCACTACTGGCTTGGCTTTTCCTTGGACATCTCCCACCCCATTACTGACCAGGGCCTGGTTGAGATTGGGTTATAGGCTGGTAGCATCACAATGCAGATGCCTCTCTGGGGGTTGTCTAGAGCCATTTAGTATCAAAAGTCAGAGGTATATATGTTCTGAACACATATGAGATGTTCTAATGAGATCCAACTGTAAAATATAGTATGACGCCTGGAAATAGTTAAGTAGACAATACTGGCACAGCAACTTCATGGCTTCTTGGTCCATTTTGGTGGTCTTTCCTTCTCCTTTTGCCTGTAATTAAAAGATTGAACGGACTTCAGAAGACTGAAAAGCATCGGACACAAGACAAACACTTGCAGGCTTCTGTTGTCTTGAAATATTCCAATGTGAAATGTGAATCTCACCTCTAATCCAGCCCCTGACCCAATGCATGCCCTAAAACTGAGCATTTATCATCTACAGGGGCCATTGTCTACCTCTTCAAATTGCTGCACCTGGGACTGTCCTGGGTCAGCTCTGCTGTGACCCTTTCGTTTCTTGAGGAGAATCAGTTTTTTGTTAGTGTAAATGACCGGACCCACAGTAGCTGTTGCGCGTGATAAATATAGTTCAGTCTTCTGATGTCGTCATACTGCCTGTCTGGGGAGAGGAAGAGGACGGTCCTACCTCTCCTGCGGAGGAGGATGAAGAAGACGCAGCAGGACGAGGCCAGGGCGGACAGAGGGAGGGCCGACAGCAGCACGATCAGGCAGGGCAGTCCGATTTCGGGGTGCTGGGGAGGGCTGGGGGCCTCCCTTTCCTTCTCTAGTCACGATAACCATAGGGGTCAAAAAGCAAATATTTTCTTTTACTTTTTTGAAATATGGAATCAGCGTTTGCATTGTTCATACTCAGTCAATTCAACTAATCAATGTGGCTCAGCACTGATTGGAGGAACTGGGAGTCTGGCTCAGCACTGATTGGAGGAACCGGGAGTCTGACTCAGCGCTGATTGGAGGAACTGAGAGTCTGGCTCAGCACTCAGTGCTGATTGGCCTAATTGAAGGTCTGGCTCAGCGCTGATTGGAGGAACCAGGAGTCTGGCTCAGCGCTGATTGGAGGAACCGAGAGTCTGGCTCAGCTCTGATTGGAGGAACTGAGAGACTGTGTGTTGCACAGGTGGATCAACACTTCAGTGAGGGATGAATGGACCTTCTTCTGTATTATACTGTAGTTAATACTGTACTTGATTATTTTTTTAATTGTTTATTATTTTCCAGTGTTCATGATTTGCAGTTCCGTGCCAAGTGGTCTACATCATTAATAGTTCTTACTCAACTGCATCCTAGCTCTACATGTACACCATAGTAATTATAGATCAACCTAAATTAAGCATATTATTTCCTAATGTGCTTTCAAATAAAATAGCACTTCTTTCATCCCAAACGAGATTGCGTTAGTGTGGACTTTCACATTTGTTTGTTTACTAGGAACATTAACTCTCCCATCATTGAGAATGTGGCTGTTCTGAGTTTAAAATCAATATCTGCCCCTAGCTAAAGGTTTGATTCTCACCTTCATGCAGACTGATTGCGTTTCCGATGTTAATTCCTCCCTTGTCTTTGGTGGTGCAGTAGTACAGCCCCTGGTCTGTCTCTGTGATGTTCTCAATCCTCAGATCAGGAGAGTTAGTGGAGGGGTTCAGCACCAGGCTGAAGCGAGAGTCCGGTCTCCTCTTGTAGGTGAAGGGGTGCTCCTGCTGCTCCCCAGGGTTCCTGCTGGCGAAGACCCCCACAGACAGGGTCCTGTTCCGAAGTATGAACCAGGTGGTCTCGTGTGTGAGGTGCAGGTCACAGGGCAGGGTGACCGTGTCCCCGAGCCTGACGGCTCCCGGAGAAGGCTCCCCAACAAGGACCCCCCAGACAGCCGTGCCTAGAGTGTCTGATACACAACATCGCAATGATGGAGACCCCAGGGCACAGCGCAGAGAACATGACACTGCAGACCCACACAGCGCGCTGCAGACTTTGTCCGGCCTGCCTGAGCTCGGCAGTGAATCTCCACAGGCTGCAACCATTTCTGCCCCTGTTGCCTGAGCAGCCTTCTCTGAGCACCTTTTCAAAGAGCAGGTGGCACTGGTGTCAGCACGGCCCCCTCACTGAGAGTCTTACTAAGCAGTGTCTGCAGTATTGAGTACAAATCGAGGCTATAGCCAGGATCTAACGCACTAGACACACTCAGCAACAGGCCGAAGTCACCTTTGACCCCAGAGAGAGATGGAAACGTGTCTCACAGGGAGGAGCTGTCACAGAAAGATGAAGCCTTGTGCGTTAATATCACTCGAATCTAAAGCAGGATATTCTACTTGTGGACATCGAGAGGAAACAGAACCTGTTGGGTAGCAATGTTTCACGCAAATGGATGCACAACTTGCCTTCCTCTACCGTTATTGTTATAAAATAAAAATGAAAAAGACGTTTAATTGCAATGTTTTTTACAATTTTGACCAGCTTGAAAGCTTCATGTGATTTATGTGCTGATACCTTTATTGTAATTCGTATGAAGAAAGTGCAGGTGCCATCTCTTTGCCATTAACAAATACCATCTTATTGCCTAATAAAATACTGCAAAAGTGTTGCTTAAAACTTGCCTCTTCTGTCCCTCTTCTGAATCTGATAAATATGACTCCAGAATAGAAAAAGATCTAAAGATATCAAACTGGTAGCCCCCCACCCCACCCCAAAGAAGGGATTTTGTTTGCTCCTCATACAGTATAACAATTAACTGTACATCTCTGGTTTCATCATAAATGCATTCTGCCAGTACGATGAACGAGCTCTCTCTCTTCACAGCAGCTCGTAAAGGATGCTTGAAGGATTTATTGAGCACAGGACTAAGAGTGCAAGAAGGCTCTTCGATGAACCTATCTAACGATGAGACAAGAAGAGGGATTCAGGGGTGCTGGTGCCCCCAGAGCGACCGAAATCGAGTGTACTCACAGGTGAGGAAGAAGACCGTCGTTCTAGTGCACAGTGCCCTCATCTCAGCTGCTGCTTGTGTTGGTGTGAAAGTGAGGAGAGAGAGAAGCAGGGGGCTTCCTCTATACAGGACGGAGCGAGCCTTCACTGCTTCTCAGAAAACTTCACCATATCTACGCTTCTGATGTCAGAAGCGACAGAGGCCACAGTCAGCATTTAGTCATAGTCATAGCGGTGTTGTTTTTCTCATCAAGAGATTTACTCATCCAGTTAATGTCCCCCATTCCACCAGTCCAGTTAGTGTACAGACCTCCACACAGTGGACAGATCTTGACACAGTGGACACCGAGACCAGTCCAGTCACCGTACAGGCCTGGACTCAGTGGACACTGAGAGACCAGTCCAGTCAGTGGGGTTACAGGCCTGGACACAGTGGACACTGAGAGACCAGTCCAGTCAGTGGGGTTACAGGCCTGGACACAGTGGACACTGAGAGACCAGTCCAGTCAGTGAGGTTACAGGCCTGGACACAGTGGACACTGAGATCTTTGGTGGGTGGGTGGGGTTACCGAACTGGAGTGTGAGAGCACTTATGCCAATGGGGCATCTTGTCTGCAGTATTGAGTACAAATCGAGGCTATAGCCAGGATCTAACGCACTAGACACACTCAGCAACAGGCCAAAGTCACCTTTGACCCCAGAGAGAGATGGAAACGTGTCTCACAGGGAGGAGCTGTCACAGAAAGATGAAGCCTTGTGCGTTAATATCACTCGAATCTAAAGCAGGATATTCTACTTGTGGACATCGAGAGGAAACAGAACCTGTTGGGTAGCAATGTTTCACGCAAATGGATGCACAACTTGCCTTCCTCTACCGTTATTGTTATAAAATAAAAATGAAAAAGACGTTTAATTGCAATGTTTTTTACAATTTTGACCAGCTTGAAAGCTTCATGTGATTTATGTGCTGATACCTTTATTGTAATTCGTATGAAGAAAGTGCAGGTGCCATCTCTTTGCCATTAACAAATACCATCTTATTGCCTAATAAAATACTGCAAAAGTGTTGCTTAAAACTTGCCTCTTCTGTCCCTCTTCTGAATCTGATAAATATGACTCCAGAATAGAAAAAGATCTAAAGATATCAAACTGGTAGCCCCCCACCCCACCCCAAAGAAGGGATTTTGTTTGCTCCTCATACAGTATAACAATTAACTGTACATCTCTGGTTTCATCATAAATGCTGTCCCTGAAAATGATTTGTGTTTAAGTCTGCTGGCTGAAGGTCAAGGACAGTAACAGAAATAGACCAGCAGGTGGGAGTGCAGAGCTAAAACACACTCACTTGCCAGTTAGAACAAAATTGATTTGGGACAAAACTGACAGGGCTGCAGTCTATCACAGGACACACACACTCACACACACTCACACACCCTGGACAGGACAGCAGTCCATCACAGGACACACACACACACCCTGGACAGGACACCAGTTCATCACAGGACACACACACACACACACACACACACACCTGGACAGGACACACACACACTCACACACCCTGGACAGGACACCAGTTCATCACAGGACACACACACACACACACACACACACACCCTGGACAGGACACACACACACTCACACACCCTGGACAGGACACCAGTCCATCACAGGACACACACACACACTCACACACCCTGGACAGGACAGCAGTCCATCACAGGACACACACACACACACACACACACACACACACACACACACACACACACACACACACACACACACACACACACACACACACACACACGAGCCTGTTTTCCCAGAAGCCCATTAACCCTCCAGCCTGTCTCTGGACTCTGGGAGCACATGCAAACTCCTGGCTTCCAGGAATAGATAGGAAATAACTGAGGCAGCGACTTTAGAAACACCCACCTGTGAGAGGGACATTGACTCAGAGCTTTGGTCAGTCTTAACCACCGGTTCAGTCCCTCACCAATGAAGGCTCGCTCCGTCCTGTATAGAGGAAGCCCCCTGCTTCTCTCTCTCCTCACTTTCACACCAACACAAGCAGCAGCTGAGATGAGGGCACTGTGCACTAGAACGACGGTCTTCTTCCTCACCTGTGAGTACACTCGATTTCGGTCGCTCTGGGGGCACCAGCACCCCTGAATCCCTCTTCTTGTCTCATCGTTAGATAGGTTCATCGAAGAGCCTTCTTGCACTCTTAGTCCTGTGCTCAATAAATCCTTCAAGCATCCTTTACGAGCTGCTGTGAAGAGAGAGAGCTCGTTCATCGTACTGGCAGAATGCATTTATGATGAAACCAGAGATGTACAGTTAATTGTTATACTGTATGAGGAGCAAACACAATCCCTTCTTTGGGGTGGGGTGGGGGGCTACCAGTTTGATATCTTTAGATCTTTTTCTATTCTGGAGTCATATTTATCAGATTCAGAAGAGGGACAGAAGAGGCAAGTTTTAAGCAACACTTTTGCAGTATTTTATTAGGCAATAAGATGGTATTTGTTAATGGCAAAGAGATGGCACCTGCACTTTCTTCATACGAATTACAATAAAGGTATCAGCACATAAATCACATGAAGCTTTCAAGCTGGTCAAAATTGTAAAAAACATTGCAATTAAACGTCTTTTTCATTTTTATTTTATAACAATAACGGTAGAGGAAGGCAAGTTGTGCATCCATTTGCGTGAAACATTGCTACCCAACAGGTTCTGTTTCCTCTCGATGTCCACAAGTAGAATATCCTGCTTTAGATTCGAGTGATATTAACGCACAAGGCTTCATCTTTCTGTGACAGCTCCTCCCTGTGAGACACGTTTCCATCTCTCTCTGGGGTCAAAGGTGACTTCGGCCTGTTGCTGAGTGTGTCTAGTGCGTTAGATCCTGGCTATAGCCTCGATTTGTACTCAATACTGCAGACACTGCTTAGTAAGACTCTCAGTGAGGGGGCCGTGCTGACACCAGTGCCACCTGCTCTTTGAAAAGGTGCTCAGAGAAGGCTGCTCAGGCAACAGGGGCAGAAATGGTTGCAGCCTGTGGAGATTCACTGCCGAGCTCAGGCAGGCCGGACAAAGTCTGCAGCGCGCTGTGTGGGTCTGCAGTGTCATGTTCTCTGCGCTGTGCCCTGGGGTCTCCATCATTGCGATGTTGTGTATCAGACACTCTAGGCACGGCTGTCTGGGGGGTCCTTGTTGGGGAGCCTTCTCCGGGAGCCGTCAGGCTCGGGGACACGGTCACCCTGCCCTGTGACCTGCACCTCACACACGAGACCACCTGGTTCATACTTCGGAACAGGACCCTGTCTGTGGGGGTCTTCGCCAGCAGGAACCCTGGGGAGCAGCAGGAGCACCCCTTCAGCTACAAGAGGAGACCGGACTCTCGCTTCAGCCTGGTGCTGAACTCCTCCAGTCTGAGGATTGAGAACATCACAGAGACAGACCAGGGGCTGTACTACTGCACCACCAAAGACAAGGGAGGAATTAACATTGGAAATGGGACCTGGCTGAGGCTCAGTGCAGGTGAGAAGAGTTTATTTGTGAGGAGGGGTGATCTGTACTACAGAGAGAGAGATTCACAACAGAAACAGAAACAGAAACAGACTGAGACTCATTGCAGGAAAGGACAGTTCTGATGATAAAATTCAGAGTGGGGAAATAATTTTAATAAAGGAATTAATGCTAATAATGTAAAACTGCAGATTGCAACAGAACAAAAAGATGCCTGTATTCCTGTATAAAAAAGAACAAGTTTATCTAAAAAATTAGAAATGCTTTATGTAGATTATGATGTAATTACTTTTACGGAAGTACTGTACTTCTATATAAACATAACAAATGATATGAAGACACTGACGTATATTTTTGGATTAATTCCAGAAGAAAAGAGCAAAACTCCCAGCACCTCTGATGCCTCTGGAATCGACTGGCCATGTCTGACCATCCTGGTCATGACTCCCCCTCTGTCCACCCTGATGACATCATGCTGCATCTTCTGTCTCTTTTACAGACCAGGTATGAAGTTCACACTGCGCAACGTCTATGTCCAACAGTACCAATGATTTCAGATAAAAGATAAAAGGAACATGCCAGACTTCCCAACACTGCCAGGCCCTCCTGATCTTGGCCCTTCCCCTAGTCCAGCCTATACAGGTATTTGACCAGGTCACACCTGGTCCTGCTATTTAATAAAACAATAAAACAGACTATACTATACAATTATACGTTGGTGTTTGAATGAAGATGTATTTCAGTTGCAGCTGCTAGGACTGTCTGGCTCAGTAACATTGAGGGCAGAGTTAGAGCAATGTGAGAAACTGACAGCGAGAGTGACAGCAGTGTGAGAGAGAGATCAGTGTGAGTGTGAGATCAGTGTGACAGTGACACTGAGAGTGAGATCAGTGTGATAGTGACAGTAAGAGTGAGCTCAGTGTGACAGTGAGAGTGAGATCAGTGTGAGTGTGAGATCAGTGTGACAGTGACACTGAGAGTGAGATCAGTGTGATAGTGACAGTAAGAGTGAGCTCAGTGTGACAGTGAGAGAGAGATCAGTGTGAGTGTGAGATCAGTGTGACAGTGACACTGAGAGTGAGATCAGTGTGATAGTGACAGTAAGAGTGAGATCAGTGTGACAGTGAGAGAGAGATCAGTGTGAGTGTGAGATCAGTGTGACAGTGACACTGAGAGTGAGATCAGTGTGATAGTGACAGTAAGAGTGAGCTCAGTGTGACAGTGAGAGTGAGATTAGTGTGAGTGTGAGATCAGTGTGACAGTGACACTGAGAGTGAGATCAGTGTGACACTGACTGAGATCAGCGTGAGAGTGAGATCAGCGTGACAGTGACAGTGACACTGAGATCAGTGTGACAGTGAGAGTGAGATCAGTGTGAGAGTGAGATCAGTGTGACAGTGACAGTGAGAGTGAGATCAGTGTGACAGTGACAGTGACACTGAGATCAGTGTGATAGTGAGAGTGAGATCAGTGTGATAGTGAGAGTGAGATCAGTGTGACAGTGAGATCAGCGTGAGAGTGAGATCAGTGTGACAGTGAGAGTGAGATCAGTGTTTTACACACAGCTGAGACAGTCTGGGTGGAAGAGAGGGGTAACTGTGTGTACAGCGCAGAGAGAGGACTGGAGGAATCTCTCTCTCCAGTCTTCTGAGAGTCTGTTTTTATCATCAGGCCGGCTGCAGGACAGAAAAGGACACCGAGGCGTCGCGCAGGTATTGTGCCTTCAGGTTTTGTCACAGCTAGCGAAAAATAGCGACATGATTCCAGCGCACATTTGGAAACTGACGAAGCTGTTTCACACGTCCTCACCTGTAAACAGCACGTTCTTCCATCAGATCACAGCCTGGCCTCGAAGCTGAATGGTTGTGTGACACAGCACCATTATTAATATCATAATAATTAAAAGCTCCTCGCACATCTAGAGCTCTTCTCTGGACCCTCCACTCCGGGCTCTTCCCAGGTCAGGGGGATCCCCTCCAGCCCCACCAGTGTGTACCCCCACCTGGGTGATGCTCCAGTCCGCTCAGCACACAGCAGCTCTCAGTGGGGAGGAGAGCAGAGGGATGGAGCCAGTTCAGAGAGGGGGGTGATTAGGAGGCCATGATGGGTCAAGACCAGGGGGGGAATTAGACCAGGAAACTGGGGTGACACCCCTACTCTTCTCCAGAGACACCCCGGGATTGTTAATGAGCACAGAGAGTCAGGACCTCGGTTTGACGTCTCATCCGAAGGACGGTGCCTGTTTACAGTCCAGTGTCCCCCGTCACTATACTGGGGCATCAGGACCCACACAGAGCGCAGGGTGAGAGCGCCCCCTGCTGGCCCCACTAACCCCTCTCCCAGCAGCAGCCACTGGCCCGGAAAATAAAAGCAAGACTCCGATGCCCTGGAAATAAAGCTCAGGGCGCGAGTCCCCTGCAGAGGCACGAGACGCGTCTTCCTCGCTCGTCTCCTGAGCCCAGCCTCTGTGTGTCCCCAGGGGAAGGGACGGCAGCAGGACGTGTACGAGATCATGAGGCTGGCCGGGGGCCGAGAGTCCGGAAGCGCGCAGAGCGATCGTCTCCCCCGGACGCGAGCCCGGAACCTGTCGGGGTGAAGCGGCGCTTCTCTTCCCCCTCTCCTGCTGCCTCTCTGCCTGCCCGCGCTGACGATGCGCGGCGTGACCGCCCTGCTGTTTCACAGGAAGCTCTCTGAGGCTGGGGCTTCGGGGGATGTGAATAGAAGAGACCTGTCCAGGGTGTGTGTGTGTGTGTGTCCTGTGATGGACTGGTGTCCTGTCCAGGGTGTGTGAGAGTGTGTGTGTGCGTCCTGTGATGGACTGGTGTCCTGTCCAGGGTGTGTGTGTGTGTGTGTGTGTGTGTGTCCTGTGATGGACTGGTGTCCTGTCCAGGGTGTGTGTGTGTGTGTCCTGTGATGGACTGGTGTCCTGTCCAGGGTGTGTGTGTGTGTGTGTGTGTCCTGTGATGGACTGGTGTCCTGTCCAGGGTGTGTGTGTGTGTGTCCTGTGATGGACTGGTGTCCTGTCCAGGGTGTGTGAGTGTGTGTGTGTCCTGTGATGGACTGGTGTCCTGTCCAGGGTGTGTGAGTGTGTGTGTGTGTGTGTGTGTCCTGTGAGGGACTGGTGTCCTGTCCAGGGTGTGTGAGTGTGAGTGTGTGTCCTGTGATGGACTGGTGTCCTGTCCAGGGTGTGTGAGAGTGTGTGTGTGTGTCCTGTGATGGACTGGTGTCCTGTCCAGGGTGTGTGTTGTGTGTGTGTGTGTGTGTGTGTGTGTCCTGTGATGGACTGGTGTCCTGTCCAGTGTGTGTGTGTGTGTGTGTGTGTGTGTGTGTGTGTGTCCTGTGATGGACTGGTGTCCTGTCCAGGGTGTGTGTGTGTGTCCTGTGATGAACTGGTGTCCTGTCCAGGGTGTGTGAGTGTGTGTGTCCTGTGATGAACTGGTGTCCTGTCCAGGGTGTGTGTGTGTGTGTCCTGTGATGAACTGGTGTCCTGTCCAGGGTGTGTGTGTGTGTGTGTCCTGTGATGGACTGGTGTCCTGTCCAGGGTGTGTGAGTGTGTGTGTGTCCTGTGATGGACTGGTGTCCTGTTCAGGGTGTGTGAGAGTGTGTGTGTGCGTCCTGTGATGGACTGGTGTCCTGTCCAGGGTGTGTGAGTGTGTGTGTGTCCTGTGATGAACTGGTGTCCTGTCCAGGGTGTACCCTGCCTTGTGCCTGTTGCTTGCTGGGATAGACTCTTGGTCCTCGTCAACCCGGAAATGGAAAATAAAATGGATGAATATTCAATAATTGTTGAACGAATGTTCAGTGGTTGTTCAAAATGTATTTAATTTATGTCACACAACTTCACATCTTCTTCTTTTCTTCTTGTCATCATTAAATTTGTAATTTCACCTGCAGTGTCTTCCTCTTGCACTGTGTTTATTAATTTTAATGTTGCTGTTCGAGAAAGATCCCAGCCCTCTGGACACAGATATCGCTTGAATCAGGAGATTCAGTCAGACTTCACCTGATTGTTCTGCGATATTTGTCCACACCGGGAATGCAGTAGTTTGGACGCTGTTGATGTGTGGACTGTCTACATTCGCCAGCAAACCGAAATGAGAAGCGAATTCAACACAGCACATGGAGGTGCTTTGCAGACCCCCTGCGTGATGTACTTCTGCACTGACAGGAAGCCACAGCCTGTATCCTGTGCAGTAGCTCAGCTCTGTCAGCCCTGCAGGTGACGCAGATAGAGGCCACACACACACACACTCGCATACACACACACACATACACTCGAACACTTGCACACACTAATGCACAGACTCATATACTCACACACACACACACTCATATACGCACACACAAATGAACAAACACACAAGTTCACATATGCACAATGCACACAGACTCACAAATGCCCACACAGATTCACACGCACACACTCATACACTTACACCACTCACAAACCCACATACAATACTTATACAGTACACTTACACACACATTCACACACACTCATACAATCACTCACACACTTAACACACACAGGCGCGTGCACACACACACACACTCGAACACTTGCACACACTAATGCACAGACTCATATACTCACACATACACGCACATTCACATACGCACAACGCACACAGACTCACAAATGCACACACACATTCACACACACACACCAGTTGGCAGTAAATCAGAGCATCACCTGTAAGAGCTGAGAGTACAGTACTGTGAATTGAGTTAGCAAATGACACGTGAACTCTGGGCTGCCTGTATTTGTCCCATCTGCCTTGTTTTCTACATTGTAATTTATTTATTTTTTAGGCACTTGTCTCAAAAATAAAAGCAAGATACTGGCGTCTACTGTTGCCACTCACAAATCTCTCAAGTCATGAGCACTCTTACTGACGGGACAACCCAGCTCGTCAGTCCATCGGTGTTGCTTGGCGTAGAGAGCCACCTACTGGCCCAACAACACCACTGCAACAGGAAACTGGTTTTCCTTACAGCAGGGCTGCCCGTTCCTGCTCCAGTTTAAAACTGGTAACAGGGGGATCAGAGGAACAGACACTTTTGAAATTAACACACAGGTCAATGAAAAGTGAAATGAAGGGCACTTCTGTACACAGAGGGGGGTGGGGGTGGGGAACAAGCTGCCCAGCCCTGTGGTTGAAGCCGATACCCGGGCTTCTCTCCAGACACAGCTGGGTGAGCTCCTCCAGTCAGGACAGACAGGAGGCTCGTCTGTACACAGAGGGGGGTGGGGGTGGGGAACAGGCTGCCCAGCCCTGTGGTTGAAGCCGATACCCTGGCTTCTCTCCAGACACAGCTGGGTGAGCTCCTCCAGTCAGGACAGACAGGAGGCTCGTCTGTACAGTCACTTGTTTGGGACATTTTACTTTCCTATGCTGTGTAAGTACATTAATCGTACAAAGTAGAGTCTAAGGCAGTGCTGAATTTGTGGAGTGGTGTGGGGTGAACCACTTGGAACTGAATGTTACAAAGACAAAGGAACTGGTGGTAGATTTCAGGAGGAAAAAGGTCAAACCTACTCCTGTCTACATCCATGCGAGTGGCGTGGAGATGGTGGACTCGTACAAGTACCTGGGAGTGCACATCGACGATAGACTGGAATGGTCTAAGAACATCGAGGCCATCTATAAGAAGGGACAGAGCCGACTCTACTTCATGAGGAGGCTCAGGTCCTTCAATGTGTGTAGTAAGATGCTACACATGTTCTATCAGTCGGTGGTAGCGAGTGCCATTTTCTACGCAGTGGTATGCTGGGGCTCTGGGATTAGAGCAGTAGATTCCAAAAGGCTGAACAAGCTCATCAGGAGAGCAAGCTCTGTCATTGGGTCTGACCTGGACTCCTTGGAGGTAGTGGCTGAGAGGAGAATGATGTCCAAACTAGAGGCCATCATGGAAAACATCTCCCATCCCCTCTATGACAGGCTTGCAGGAATGAAGAGCACGTTCAGCAATAGACTGATTCATCCACGGTGCAACAGGGAGCGCTACAGGAGGTCATTCTTGCCGTCTGCCATAAGACTGTACAACGCATCCACCTTGCGTCTGGGCAGAGGCAACATCGACAGTGACCTGTTTCTGGACTAAACGCATCTACACATCTACTGCTACATCTGTTCTCTTTCTTTTCTTTTTTCCGTTTACAACCACTTTTTGTGCAATATATGCCAGGGACCTGTGCAATACATTTATATTTATATCTATAGTTACATCTATATTTATATTCATATGTGTGATACGATTTTCTGTGTACTGTTCTGTTCTAGTTTGTTCTTGTGCGTCCGGACTGTGAGTAACTCTTGTATTGTATTGTACGTATTGTACTATTATTATATAATTCGTTACACTGTGGCTGTGTTGTGTGTGTTAAGCTGCTGTTGCACTGCAATTTCCCTCACGGGATCAATAAAGTATCTATCTATCGAATCCTTCAGCTTTCACAGGTGTCAGTCTGTGGTCAAAGATCACATTGAAATCCAATATTGTTAAACCATTTATTAGATCTATTAAATAAATGAATTAGAACACGGTCTTGGGAAAGCCTACGTTAGGTATGGAGGTCATCATAAGGGCTATGATGGGTTAATATTACATTTATAACCACCAGTTACCTGCGATTAATACTTGCCACTACTTCTTGTTGACTTCGGTCAGTGGCGCTGTGCTGATTACGTAAACTAAAGTAATCCAATCGGGCACCGAAACGCCCATTAGCCCCGCCCCCTTGTGCTCGCCGGACTCCTCTGACGTCACAATCCCTCGCCGGTGCTCATAGATCGTGTGTTCATAGACACGTTATAGTTAATAATATAAACAACGAGAGTCTCCTGCTCAGCTGAGACCTGAAGACTCTTAACCGGGGTCTCACCTCGCCGTGGGCCATGAAGTAGCCGGGTTTTCAACAGACGGGTGTGTTTGAGGCGCTGAAGTTGAACCTCGGAGGCGACTGACCGGCGTGAGCAGTGAGTATCTGGACTCTCGCTGACCGAACACCACCGAAAACACAAAAAAATATTCATGCATAAACAATAACGAAAAGTACAATACAAGCAAGAGTCCATATAACATTTCAAGACATCGTCAGGGGTACATATAACAAAATACATTCACATCATGAAAATAGTTTTAACAAATTATATAAAGATGACGTCCGCGCCACTTTCTCATGTTTTTACAATTTGAAATAGTCTGTAGAAATAGTTCAGGTGGGTAGTTAACTGTTAACTGCGAGTAACTCTTGTATTGTATTGTATGTATTGTACTATTATTATATCATTCGTTACACTGTGGCTGTGTTGTGTGTGTTAAGCTGCTGTTGCACTGCAATTTCCCTCACGGGATCAATAAAGTATCTATCGAATCCTTCAGCTTTCGCAGTTACTGTCACACCTGGAGAAGGCTCCACGGCCGAAACGTTGTGTTCTCTTTCTTCTCTTTTTCAGCATGGAATAAACCTATTACTTGTTCGTCTGTAGAAATAGTCGTTTACATCCACTTCAAAATGCTCAGACATAGGATTCTTCCCAGACCACGTGCCGTTATAATAATTAAATTTATTACAAACGATATTTTAGTATTGTTTTCGATGGGGCTCAAGCTTAACATAACATATTTTTCTTTAAAACAAATATCAGTATTTGTCTCTTTTTTAATATAAGTCTGCAATTAACATAACCACCACCGGATGTTTCAGGGGTGTAACTGTGCGTGATGATCGTTATAAAATAACTAAATCAATAGGAATTCTAATAAGTGTTCTCTGTATATTGAAGATGTTTATTTCAATACATCCGGGATTGAATTAGGAGCTTTTCTGACTGACTAAAGACACTTGCTAAATATATTAAATGAACTTTATAAGGCGAAAGCAGTACAGTACAAAAACACATTTATGTCCTCAGTTAAAGAGCACAGAATGGCCCGGGTTCTGGGTGGGTTCCCTGTGTGAACTGGGCTGCAGTACCAGTGACAGAGCTGACGGAGTCTGACAGACACACTGAGCAGGAATGAGTCCCTTCAGGAGACCTGAGTCTCTGGACTCTGCTGCTCTCCAGACTCCTGTCTGTCCTCAGTGTTTAATAACTCACACTGTTCCTCTCTCTCAGCTGGAGGGTCTGTGTGCTGGGCAGTGTCCACACCGGGGTCAGATGGTCCTGGTGCTGTAGTATGAAGAGGATCAGACTCTGGGGCTCCCTCATCCTTGTGTCCTCCTGATGATGATCCATCCTGCTACGTCCTCCTCCTCCTCCTACACCACCAGATCCCAACTCCTGCTGCTGCCAGACCTACTGCAGCTCCCAGGACACCTGCTATCACACCAGTAGACCTGTCTCCCTGGTCAGAGCCTGCAGGGAAACACAGCAACAGTAACAGACTGGTCTACTGCACTGGGACTGGAGCTCCTATTGTAACAGACTGGTCTACTGCACTGGGACTGGAGCTCCTATTGTAACAGACTGGTCTACTGCACTGGGACTGGAGCTCCTATTGTAACAGACTGTTCTACTGGACTGGGACTGGAGCTCCTATTGTAACAGACTGTTCTACTGCACTGGGACTGGAGCTCCTATTGTAACAGACTGTTCTACTGCACTGGGACTGGAGCTCCTATTGTAACAGACTGGTCTACTGCACTGGGACTGGAGCTCCTATTGTAACAGACTGGTCTACTGCACTGGGACTGGAGCTCCTATTGTAACAGACTGTCCTACTGGACTGGGACTGGAGCTCCTATTGTAACAGACTGTTCTACTGGACTGGGACTGGAGCTCCTATTGAAACAGACTGGTCTACTGCACTGGGACTGGAGCTCCTATTGTAACAGACTGTTCTACTGCACTGGGACTGGAGCTCCTATTGAAACAGACTGGTCTACTGCACTGGGACTGGAGCTCCTATTGTAACAGACTGGTCTACTGCACTGGGACTGGAGCTCCTATTGTAACAGATTGTCCTACTGGACTGGGACTGGAGCTCCTATTGTAACAGACTGTTCTACTGGACTGGGACTGGAGCTCCTATTGTAACAGATTGTTATACTGGACTGGGACTGGAGCTCCTATTGTAACAGACTGTTCTACTGCACTGGGACTGGAGCTCCTATTGTAACAGACTGTTCTACTGGACTGGGACTGGAGCTCCTATTGAAACAGACTGGTCTACTGCACTGGGACTGGAGCTCCTATTGAAACAGACTGGTCTACTGCACTGGGACTGGAGCTCCTATTGTAACAGACTGGTCTACTGCACTGGGACTGGAGCTCCTATTGTAACAGACTGTTCTACTGCACTGGGACTGGAGCTCCTATTGTAACAGACTGTTCTACTGGACTGGGACTGGAGCTCCTATTGTAACAGACTGGTCTACTGCACTGGGACTGGAGCTCCTATTGTAACAGACTGTTCTACTGCACTGGGACTGGAGCTCCTATTGTAACAGACTGTTCTACTGGACTGGGACTGGAGCTCCTATTGAAACAGACTGGTCTACTGCACTGGGACTGGAGCTCCTATTGTAACAAACTGGTCTACTGCACTGGGACTGGAGCTCCTATTGTAACAGGACTGGTCTACTGCACTGGGACTGGAGCTCCTATTGTAACAGACTGTTCTACTGGACTGGGACTGGAGCTCCTATTGTAACAGACTGTTCTACTGCACTGGGACTGGAGCTCCTATTGTAACAGACTGTTCTACTGCACTGGGACTGGAGCTCCTATTGTAACAGACTGGTCTACTGCACTGGGACTGGAGCTCCTATTGTAACAGACTGTTCTACTGGACTGGGACTGGAGCTCCTATTGTAACAGACTGGTCTACTGCACTGGGACTGGAGCTCCTATTGTAACAGACTGTCCTACTGGACTGGGACTGGAGCTCCTATTGTAACAGACTGTTCTACTGCACTGGGACTGGAGCTCCTATTGTAACAGACTGTTCTACTGGACTGGGACTGGAGCTCCTATTGTAACAGACTGTTCTACTGCACTGGGACTGGAGCTCCTATTGTAACAGACTGTTCTACTGGACTGGGACTGGAGCTCCTATTGTAACAGACTGGTCTACTGCACTGGGACTGGAGCTCCTATTGTAACAGACTGGTCTACTGCACTGGGACTGGAGCTCCTATTGTAACAGACTGGTCTACTGCACTGGGACTGGAGCTCCTATTGTAACAGACTGTTCTACTGCACTGGGACTGGAGCTCCTATTGTAACAGACTGTTCTACTGGACTGGGACTGGAGCTCCTATTGTAACAGACTGTTCTACTGCACTGGGACTGGAGCTCCTATTGTAACAGACTGTTCTACTGCACTGGGACTGGAGCTCCTATTGTAACAGACTGTTCTACTGCACTGGGACTGGAGCTCCTATTGTAACAGACTGTTCTACTGGACTGGGACTGGAGCTCCTATTGTAACAGACTGGTCTACTGCACTGGGACTGGAGCTCCTATTGTAACAGACTGTTCTACTGCACTGGGACTGGAGCTCCTTTTGTAACAGACTGTTTTACTGCGCTGGGACTGGAGCTCCTATTGTAAAAGACTGGTCTACTGCACTGGGACTGGAGCTCCTATTGTAAAAGACTGGTCTACTGCACTGGGACTGGAGCTCCTATTGTAACAGACTGTTCTACTGGACTGGGACTGGAGCTCCTATTGTAACAGACTGTTCTACTGGACTGGGACTGGAGCTCCTATTGTAACAGACTGTTCTACTGCACTGGGACTGGAGCTCTTATTGTAACAGACTGGTCTACTGCACTGGGACTGGAGCTCCTATTGTACCAGACTGGTCTACTGCACTGGGACTGGAGCTCCTATTGTAACAGGACTTTCCTGCTGGACTGGAAGGAAACCCTTCTACAAACCAGTACCTAATTTTGCAATAAGGCTTAAATTGGGGGAAAAAATGAAAAATTAACTTTATCACCATGATGTAGATTTTGTTTGTCTGAGTTGTCTGACACTAAATATGAACAGAAGAAAGATAAATTGATTATATTCTGTTTTCACTTTATTTCAAGATATGAGTGTAAAAGGAGGAAATAGTTTCAAGTTCTTGAAGATCTAGCAGATCAGCTAGCAGAAGTTGAGAAGCTGAACATCTTTCTGAATTCTGTTCTAAGAGTCAATAACCAAAATTGGACTGATTAGTGATGTTTGGAGTTTACATTTCACAAACATGGGACTACTACTGCTACTACCACTAAATCTTATTTATGAAGAGCCTTTCCAAACCCCAGGATGCTGAATGCAGCTTAAAAGTCATGTTACTGTATATGGTTAAAGGATATTTCTTTATTCTTCGTTATCACTAGTCATGTGTTTTAGTTCTGACACGAAAAGGGCTCAATTCTGGACATACAGAGACGGTAGAGTTTTGGATTAAAATCGATGAGAGTCCTTCTCTGAACTGTATTCAATATCTCTCTGTTGCACCTAAGATTTTGAGTCAACCTCGAATCTTTCAACACCCCAATATAACATTTCCATTCTCAGCTGTAGACAGGACCCTGACTTTATGTGATATACTCTGTTGAACTCTGTCTCCGTTGTAATTTAAGAGCTCAAAGCTGAGGAACAGGAGAAATGAGAGTGTAGGAGCTCTCCTCACCTGTGACAGTGACAGTGATGACACTGATAGTCCTGTTCTTTTTCTTGTCTCTCACAGTGTAGATGCCCTGATCAGCCTGCGTGACTCTGTGGATGACCAGAGAGCCGTTCTGCACTGAGACATGCTCATGTTGGGTGTCTGAGCTTCTGGGATAAACCACAGTGTTGTTAAACAGCACCTCCACCTCATCGTCATCAAACACAGGGACTGAGAGATCTCCTCCAGACACTGCACTGCAGTTCTCTGTCCGAACTGAAAGAGACAGATGGAGTCACCATGGGATTCATCTCACTTCACAGAACAGAGAAGAGGGTCACATCCCAGAGGACAAGGACAGAAGAGGTTGGATATAGAGGAGGCTGTGGCCTTTTGAATTATTGGGCTCTAAATCTAGTCAGGTTAACAAAACCTCAACATCCTTTGCCATCGTTTCGCTCGTAGGATGACTGCTTTCTCATCATGTTAAAAGACAAATTAGGTGCTGAAACCAGGATTTTGTTTTGTTTTTTTTAAAGGGGCAAGTTTTCTGAATTACAACTCTATTCCTTTTTGAAATATTGGGTTTTCTTGTTTGGCAAGTGCTGTCCTGCAGAGACTCACACTTCAGTTGCCTATAATTGATCATTTGTTAAAATAACAATCAACTGATTAATAATTCCATTAGGGAGCCACGGACATGTTAGGACTTTGCTAATTAACTATGGTACCTCCCTGTTATGTACAAAGTTCAAATGTGCTCCTGTTTAGCAGTTATGTAATCAATGTTTTCGGGGCGCATGAGCACACAGTACCCATGGAGTTGGTGCCTACAACTGGATGGAACATTTGTTGACATTATCTGTACCTCAGAATATACGATTTATGTCATCGGTCTTGTTTCCCTGCACATCCAGGAAAGATACCTGCAGGTTTAAATGTTTAAATCTTCAAAGTCCTGCAGGCCAAGCAGGTGGAATTCTGTTTTCTAAAATACAGATCTGGAATCGAACCCAGAGCCCCAGCAATGCTGACCACTGTGCACCTTAAATGAACTAGATGAGCCACATGTCTCTCTCTTGTTTGCGAGTTGTGTAACCACATAAAACCGTTTCAGTAACTGATTCAGGAAGTGATGAAGGGACAGTGTGCAATGCTGTATAAGATTACTGTATGATTTTTTTTTTAGAATATCTTTAAGAAAAAGAAATGTTACTAAACTGGAAGTGGTTGTTTAAAGTTTTTTGTTCCTGTATCGGCAGTGGAATGAATGAATTTGCAGGGGCACTGTGCTATACTGTGGTCCAATCGACAGGTTTGGGGTTTCTACAGATCTCCAAGAGCAGAGCTGGGAGCAGCAATGTCTCGGGTACCTGAAGGCCAGAGCACTGGTCCAGTGCTGTTTCGGGGCTCAAACAGGATGTTTAATTGGATTGATGAGGACTGGGTGCAGTGGGGCAAACTGTCGGGCAGCCTCATCCTCATCCTCACGGCCTCAGAAAATGTGAGCTGTGGTTTCAAGATTTACTGTATGACGTGAGCCTGTATGTTCAAAAGGTGATTCGTGTTATTAAAGATAAGTATTGGAATGTGTTACCTGTCACAGTGAGTCGAACTTCATGGAGAAACTGCAGGTGATCATGGTTCCCTCTGTAATAACACTCGTAGACGTCTTCATCTGAGAGCTTTGTGTGGTGGAGGGTGAGAGAGAAGTTCCCCTGTCTGATCTTCTCTCTGGACACCTCAGCTCTGCCCTTATAGTCAGGGCCAGGATACTGTTTCCCACTGGAGACATCAAGCACTGATCTGTCTGGAGTCTGCCAACTGATTCTGAGCTGCTCCTCAGGGATTCCAGTAGCCCTGGTCCCATCACAGGGCAGAGTGACCGAGTCACCAAGACGCACCGATAGTGGGAGAGCTCAGGAGACAGAGACACAATACAGCATTATACACACATACACACCCTCACAGATGCACACTGGAGAGAGACAGCAACACAACTAGACACCCCCTCACAGAAACACAGCAACACAACTAGACACCCCCTCACAGACACACACTGGAGAGAGAGACACAGCAACACAACTAGACACCCCCTCACAGACACACACTGGAGAGAGAGACACAGCAACACAACTAGACACCCCCTCACAGACACACACTGGAGAGAGAGACACAGCAACACAACTAGACACCCCCTCACAGACACACACTGGAGAGAGAGACACAGCAACACACCTAGACACCCCCTCACAGACATACACTGGAGAGAGACACAGTAACACAACTAGACACCCCCTCACAGACACACACTGGAGAGAGACACAGCAACACAACTAGACACCCCCTCACAGAGACACACACTGGAGAGAGAGAGACACAGCAACACAACTAGACACCCCCTCACAGAGACACACAAGAGAGAGAGACACAGCAACACAACTAGACACCCCCTCACAGAGACACACTGGAGAGAGACACAGCAACACAACTAGACCCCCCCTCACAGACACACACTGGAGAGCGAGACACAGCGACACAACTAGACACCCCCTCACACACACACACACACACACACACACACACACACACACACACACACACTGGCCTTGAGACCTGAGCTCTCAGCTCTGTGTGACTCTACTTACCCCCAGGACAGCAGGAGACACAGAGCAGAGTCAACACCCTCCACATCGTCCAGCCAGACCCTAGAACACAGAGCTGTTTTAGAGTTCAGTGCTTCACTGCCTGAAGACTTCTTCAAACGTGATATAAAAACACTGACTTCTGTTAAATGATGGGTTTCTGTGTGATGCATTTTTTCTGTCACCTATAGACAGTGTTACATTTTATAATATTTAATATCTTATACAATATATCCATCTGGGCCGCTGGTGTGGAATAAGTCAATCTCAGGGCTGTGTGCTGTACTGTAACCTGAGCCTTCAGAGCTCTCACGGACCTCGGGGTGCACAGGGTGACACCCCAGGAGTGGGGGACAGCAACTGAAACATCTGATCCTACTGAACCCCATTTTAATGGTCCTGCCACGATTATCCACAGTAAATACATGACACTGAAGTAGGCCTGCAAATCACCATTACTGCAGGCAGTGTAGATTGATTAATTATCCATCATGATAACCTGAGAGTATTATGGAACCGACTGATTTTTTTTACATCTATAACTTCTCTTCGTTACTGTGAATTATTTAGTTCTTTATTTGTGTTGGATAATTCATAGTAAAATATTAAATCCAGGTCTAAAGGAAATGTCATACACAGATTCAAGAAACCAAGTGTCTTCAGTTTCACAGAAGGTGTTTTGATAGAAATCCTGATAAACCCCATGCATAGCAGTGAATGAAGAGCACGAGGAAACACTGCAAGTGTTGAGGGATTAAGAAGTGTGAGGCTCTTCTGTACACAGAGGGGGGTGGGGGTGGGGAACAAGCTGCCCAGCCCTGTGCTTGAAGCCTATACCCTGGCTTCTCTCCAGACACAGCTGGGTGAGCTCCTCCAGTCAAGACAGGAGGCTCTTCTTTACACAGAGGGGGGTGGGGGTGGGGAACAAGCAGCCCAGCCCTGTGGTTGAAGCCGATACCCTGGCTTCTCTCCAGACACAGCTGGGTGAGCTCCTCCAGTCAGGACAGGAGGCTCTTCTGTACACAGAGAGGGGGTGGGGGTGGGGAACAAGCTGCCCAGCCCTGGTGTTAAAGCCGATACCCTGGCTTCTCTCCAGACACAGCTGGGTGAGCTCCTCCAGTCAGGACAGGAGGCTCTACTGTACACAGAGGGTGGTGGGGGTGGGGAACAAGCTGCCCAGCCCTGTGGTTGAAGCCGATACCCTGGCTTCTCTCCAGACACAGCTGGGTGAGCTCCTCCAGTCAGGACAGGAGGCTCTTCTGTACACAGAGAGGGGTGGGGGTGGGGAACAAGCTGCCCAGCCCTGCTGTTGAAGCCGATACCCCGGCTCCTCTCCAGACACAGCTGGATGAGCTCCTCCAGTCAGGACAGGAGGCTCTACTGTACACAGAGGGGGGCGGGGGTGGGGAACAAGCTGCCCAGCCCTGTTGTTGAAGCTGATAACCTGGCTTCTCTCCAGACACAGCTGGGTGAGCTCCTCCAGTCAGGACAGGAGGCTCTTCTGTACACAGAGAGGGGTGGGGAACAAGCTGCCCAGCCCTGGTGTTGAAGCCGATACCCTGGCTTCTCTCCAGACACAGCTCGGTGAGCTCCTCCAGTCAGGACAGGAGGCTCTACTGTACACAGAGGGGGGTGGAGGTGGGGAACAGGCTGCCCAGCCTTGTGGTTGAAGCCGATACCCTGGCTTCTCTCCAGACACAGCTGGGTGAGCTCCTCCAGTCAGGACTGGAGGCTCTTCTGTACACAGAGGGGGTGGGGAACAAGCTGCCCAGCCCTGGTGTTGAAGCCGATACCCTGGCTTCTCTCCAGACACAGCTCGGTGAGCTCCTCCAGTCAGGACAGGAGGCTCTACTGTACACAGAGGGGGGTGGAGGTGGGGAACAAGCTGCCCAGCCCTGTGGTTGAAGCCGATACCCTGGCTTCTCTCCAGACACAGCTGGGTGAGCTCCTCCAGTCAGCACAGGAGGCTCTTCTGTACACAGAGGGGGGTGGGGGTGGGGAACAAGCTACCCAGCCCTGCTTTTGAAGCCGATACCATCAAGACACAGCTGGGTGAGATTCTGGGATCAACTTGCTAACTCTGGTAGTTAGCTTATGACCACTTTTCATTTGTAACCTTATGCCCTTAACGTTTAGTTAAGTTAGCTGCGTATAATTTTACCTAAATAATTACAGGACGTTTTTTATTGTCCCTTAAAACCGAATTTGTGATATATCACATTTGAAAACAATTGTAACGCTTACGGCCGACAGGCACTGTGTAAGAGCCGGCGTAACAGAGCAGGTGACGTCACCGCCCTTCCCTGTGATAGCAGGACTACAGCTACTGGGCTGTAGAGAGACCTCTCTTTAGCTCACGGGGCTAGGTCGCTGCAGAGAGACGCCAAAGTCCCGGGTTCGAGCCCCGGACAGTGTGGGGCCGACCTGATGCGGCCAGGGCGCCCGCCTGAGCCCCCGCTGCGTTACACAATTTAGTGAAACGATCAACCGCGATTAACTAAAATGGCGAGTCGTGCCTCGAGCAGGGAAGTAAGTCAAAGTAATTTAAATTGTAATTTGTACAATTTACAGCGCCCGTTCAACCAAAAGGAGCATCTAAAAAAGTACATCTAAAAAAATATAGCTACTTTCCCAAAACCAAAACGAATATGCAGGTACTATTCTCAAGTCAGCCCAGATCAGCGCGAGAGAGGAAATGACTCACCTTCTGTCGCACTCTCCAGAACTGTCCATGTGTATAAAGCTGTATGTATGCATATTGTAACGCCCTCGCCTGGTGGTGAGGAGGAAGCGCTCATAGTACCGCGGGGCATACTGGGAGTGGTAGCCGGGGAGAGTCTGAGGGTCAGCACGATGACCAGCGGCTGACCCTGCCTGTGTAAATAATGTCCTAGTAGTTCTAGTGCCCTGTGTAGTCCTGTAAAAGTGTAGTGTGTTGTTAGGTAATTACCAACCTAAAGTTGTGTACGTGTTCCGTCAGTCTCCTCATGTGTGTGGAGATCCTGTGTCTGGTTTTGTGTGGTTGGAAACGAATAAAGCTAATGCTTGTTTGTTAATCGCGTCTCCACTCGTCCTTGTTCTGAAAAGAACCTGCAAACGCTACAGTATAAAGCTGTATGGCTTGTTTCGCCGAGAAAACTCGCCTTTACTTTAAATTCATCATCCCGAGTTTTTCTTTTTCTTTTTATTATTCTCTAGTTTCCAGTACTTGAAATCCTGCTGTCACTCCTCCTGGGACAGTGAAACCAGTGACTTCCCCGTCCGGGGGGCGGTGCTGAGCGCGGAGGCGCAGAGAAACACTTCTTGGAGTTGATGATTATGTTTGGTTTGATTTGTTAGAGCAGTATACACTAGTGTTTGTTTAGTGTTGGTTTGGAATGCTGTAGTTGTGTATTAAGGACTGTTATAGCTCTGCTTCTTGAAAAACTCAATGATTGAGAGTGACAGTCTTAGAGTTAGTTATCTGCTTTTGTGTGTGTCTTTTTCAGGAATGCCAGAGGTTCTCGAAATGCTGTAAAAAGAAAAGCGGTTTTTTTTGTAAAACAAGTGAGCGCTGAGTTTTATTTTATACAGGAAACGCATGCGTGTTGAAACACTATTTAAATTATATAAATGAGAAATAATCAAGCAAGGAAAACATGATCTATGTAAAAAAAATACAATTTGATCACATGATTTACATCATTACCTCTGGCGGTTAAAGGTTTTTTTTTTCTCTTGTACCTGTTTCTGATCCTCTGGTTGTAGTTGTATTTGTGAATTCTATACGTTTAATTAAAAAACAAAAATCATTAAAAAAAAACGAGAGAACAACGTTCTTCCAACGCGCCTGCGCGGCTCGGGTGTTTCCTGGGCTGTACGTCACACTGATCTTGCAGCTGTCGCTCCTGAGCTGGGCCGGGATCTGTGGGGTGTGGGGTGTTGGGGAGGCGTCTTTCAAAACATTTTTAAACCCCTTGAGCTCCCTGAGGTGGGTCAGGGTTTCGAGATAGTGGAACGCATACGGCCTCCATTGTGGGTTGTGAGAGCCGGCTTACCAGCGCGGTGACGTCACCGCCCTCCCCTGTAATAGCAGGGCCACAGCCGCTGGGCTGACGGCAGACTGTCTTTTGGCTCAAGAGGCTGGGTCCCTGCTGTGTGACGCCGGAGACCCGGGTTCGAGTCCCCGAGGGTGGGGGGCCGACGTGAACCCCGAAGCATTACAATATTATTTTGCAGAATGTCGCAACTGGAAATGTAGTATTTCCTCGGTATCACACCCGCGACACCAGTACTTACTGGAATAAGGAGAAAGGCGGGGCGGCGGAAGTATTGATCCGTTTCTGAAGGTTCAACAATGACCGTGTTTTATTTTCGAGCCTCGGCTGGCGCTGAACAACACAGAAACATTTTTTAGTCTTAATTCTTCAAAGGTGAGAGTGGTCGCTCCTCGCAGTCCCTCCCCGCACAATGACACGTGCAAGAATTACTTCATTTTGAATGTTCAGTGATCACCAAAAGCGACTTAAGGGGCCACTGTTTAGCATTTCGTATAATGAATGGAATGAAGCTATTGTGAAGGTATTGAATTCAGTTATAAAGTTCTACTACACTGTGCAAGTACAAGAAACAAAAAAATGACGTCCTTACCCGAGCATCAGCATCAGGAACACAAGAAAAAGGAATCGCGTAGTGTATTCACGGCTAATTTGGGCCGTCATTCTCACACTGCAGTGCACAAAGCTGAACTGAACACAGCGAGCTGCCCTGGTGTGAGAAGAGATCACTTGTCTCTTGGTCACCTGATACAACCTTAGTGGCCCTCGCCAATAACAGCGCGACACAGGTACACGCGGTGGGAAGTTAGAAACTCTTCCAGTTCTATCGGCCACCAGACACACGACACAGCGCCGTGACATGGAGGCACAGACTCCACTGCTCTTACTCTGTGGGTAACTCGCCCTTTCTTCCTTTCTTCCTTTATTGCAACCTGCTATGATCTATGTAATTAATAAGACAATCCAATTAAAATGTCAGGAGCGCAATTTAAGTTCAAGATTTCGGTTGGCGCATGTTGCTCTTGAATTAATAAAAAAAAAAGTATTTTGCTTTTCCACCGCGATATCAACTTTAAAGTTATAATTAACAACCCAGTTTATTTTATCCTTTATTTTAGGATAAAAATAAACTGCTTCGTCATTTTGAAACTATTATTATTATTATTATTATTTTATTTTGCTTTAAGACTAGTGTTTTTCAAGACGTGATTGCCTGTTCTCAGGAGATGTTTTTACAGTCCTCACGATCCATGAAGAAATGACATTTATTATCACCGATCTGACATTAGTACAACCAATCCATGTTGTTCAAGCCGAATGTATAAAACTACATTTTCATATTAAAATAGAAATAAAGGCATCAAATAGAATTGCTAAGGTGGGTAATAAGAATTACACCCAGTTGAACTGATAAAGGAGTCGGAACAGGAGGAAAGATGAAATTTCGTGTGGGTGTTCAGAGCTGGACGGCGGACAGGGGCTGAGAGACCGAGTGTGTGTGTGTCTGTGTGTGTGTTCACATTTCCAAAGCAACCCCCTGTTTGTCGAGCTTAATTACAATTACCACAGTATTGCTCAAGTACAAAAACAGACCCCGCTTGACTGCAACAGAAGATCTAACTACAGTGTACGGAAATACTAACATGAACATACGCTGTGCTTACTCGCTCGGGGTGCCCAGCTACTCTCAACAACACATCATCAGTAGGGCGAAACTAACCTGTCTCACGGCGGTCTAAACCCAGCTCACGTTCCCTATTAGTGAACAATCCAGCGCTTGGTGGTGAATTCTGCTTCACAATGATCGGAAGAGCCGACATCGAAGGATCGAAGAGCGACGTCGCTATGAACGCTTGGCCAGTTATCCCTGCGGTAACTTTTCTGACACCTCCTGCTTCAGACCCCAAAAGCCATACTGTCTACTTACAGTATTTGCAAAGTGCCAGACTTTGTTCAACTAATAATTACCGACTAGCCATTGTAAGTAGCTCTGCAATTTTCAATAGGAACACAACTCGCTATAATTTGAAAACTGTTTTAATTCTGAATGTAAAAATTCTCCAATAGGCCTTACGATGATGTAGTATGATTTCCTATGCTTTCCAAACCAGCATAAAGTCCTTTCCGAATTCTCTGCAGGCGCTGCTGTGTGGGCTGTGGTCTCTAGAGCAGTCAGTCTGGGAGACACAGTCACCCTGCCCTGTGACCTCGAGCTCCGACACGAGACCACCTGGTTTCTGCAGCGTAACGAGACCCTGGCTCTGAGGATTTTAGCCAGTAAGAACCAAGTGGAGCAGCAGACTGAACCTTTTGACTACAAGAAGAGACCTGACTCTCGCTTCAGCCTGGTGCTGAACTCCTCCACTAACTCCTCCAGTCTGAGGATTGAGAACATCACAGAGACAGACCAGGGGCTGTACTACTGCACCACCAGAGAGAGGGGAGAGGTACAGATAGGAAAAGGCACCAGGCTGAGGCTCCATGGAGAAGGTGAGAACAGTTTTGTTAAGTGTCCTGTCCAGAGTGTGTGTGAGTGTGTGTGTGTCCTGTGATGGACTGGTGTCCTGTCCAGGGTGAGTGTGTGTGTGTGTCCTGTGATAGACTGGTGTCCTGTCCAGGGTGTGTGAGTGTGTGTGTGTCCTGTGATAGACTGGTGTCCTGTCCAGGGTGTGTGAGTGTGTGTGTGTCCTGTGATGGACTGGTTTCCTGTCCAGGGTGTGTGAGTGTGTGTGTCCTGTGATGGACTGGTGTCCTGTCCAGGGTGTGTGAGTGTGTGTGTGTCCTGTGATGGACTGGTGTCCTGTCCAGAGTGTGTGTGAGTGTGTGTGTGTCCTGTGATGGACTGGTGTCCTGTCCAGGGTGAGTGTGTGTGTGTGTGTGTGTCCTGTGATGGACTGGTGTCCTGTCCAGGGTGAGTGTGTGTGAGTGTGTGTGTCCTGTGATGGACTGGTGTCCTGTCCTGGGTGTGTGAGTGTGTGTGTGTGTGTCCTGTGATGGACTGGTGTCCTGTCCAGAGTGTGTGTGAGTGTGTGTGTGTCCTGTGATGGACTGGTGTCCTGTCCAGGGTGCGTGAGTGTGTGTGTGTCCTGTGATAGACTGGTGTCCTGTCCAGGGTGTGTGAGTGTGTGTGTGTCCTGTGATGGACTGGTGTCCTGTCCAGAGTGTGTGTGAGTGTGTGTGTGTCCTGTGATGGACTGGTGTCCTGTCCAGGGTGTGTGAGTGTGTGTGTGTCCTGTGATGGACTGGTGTCCTGTCCAGGGTGTGTGAGTGTGTGTGTGTGTGTCCTGTGATGGACTGGTGTCCTGTCCAGGGTGTGTGAGAGTGTGTGTCCTGTGATGGACTGGTGTGCTGTCCAGGCTGCGTGAGTATGTGTGTCCTGTGATGGACTGTTTCCTGTCAGGACAGCTTGTAACTGTTCTGAAGTTCTGGTGTAGTGACGTCCTGTGATGGACTGGCTCTGGTGTCCTGTGTACCAGGAGAACAGTCCTGTTCCCTCTGTCTCTGGCCTGTCTTGAGCCCAGGGTTTCCAGGAGAGGTTCTGGGTTTTACTGTGACAACAAGGGGCTCTCTGATAAGAGATGGATGGAATGGTGATAATAATCTGCAGTCTTCTAGCAATCTTCTGATCTTTACAACATTTTTGTTGTAGCACCAGAGCAACTGAACAACACGTCTGAAAATGCCACCTGTAGGACTGAACCCCATCGTGAGTGCTGTACCCTGCTGGTGTGGGTCCCTCCAGTCTGCGCCCTGCTCTCGGCCCTGGTCTCCTCCGCCTGCGTCTGCTGCCTCTGTCACCGGAAAGGCAAGAGACTTCTGCGCCCGTCCTGCTGATGGTGTCAGATACAGTCGCTGCCTCATGCCTGAAGCGCTTCTTCCTGCTTCTAGTGTAATAAGGGGAGTAACATACAGACACAAAGTACAGGCCAATCTGGACTGCCAGGAAACCTGTGATAATGACAGTGCTCAGTAATATGGTAGCAGTGCTCAGTGAGACAGCGGCAGTGCTCAGTGAGACAGCGACAGTGCTCAGTGAGACAGCGACAGTGCTCAGTAATATGGTGGCAGTGCTCAGTGAGACAGCGACAGTGCCCAGTGAGACAGCGGCAGTGCTCAGTAATATGGTGGCAGTGCTCAGTGAGACAGCGACAGTGCTCAGTAATATGGTGGCAGGGCTCAGTGAGACGGCGACAGTGCTCAGTGAGACAGAGAGTGCTCAGTAATATGGTGGCAGTGCTCACTGAGACAGCGACAGTGCTCAGTAATATGGTGGCAGTGCTCAGTGAGACAGCGACAGTGCTCAGTGAGACAGCAACAGTGCTCAGTAATATGGTGACAGTGCTCAGTGAGACAGCGACAGGCGACAGTGCTCAGTGAGACAGCGACAGTGCTCAGTAATATGGTGGCAGTGCTCAATGAGACAGCGACAGGCGACAGTGCTCAGTGAGACAGCGACAGTGCTCAGTAATATGGTGGCAGTGCTCAGTGAGACAGCGACAGTGCTCAGTGAGACACCGACAGTATTTGTTGATATAATAACTTTGCTCAATGCTTACCTTTAGTCAGGTAGATGATTCCCTTATACATGTATAGGTGATAAACAGCAGGGGTGTCCAGACTTGATTAAATACCTTTAGAAGTACACATGTACAGTAGCTCACACGTCTGGGGACAACATGAACAATCTGCAGTGTTTATTTCTGATTAAACTCTGCACTGCTGTCTTTTTCATAGAACTATTGTCCTGTTATAAATTGTGGTGAACAGCAGACAGTGCAGACTACCTAGATAGATAGATAAGACTTTATTGATCCCAAAGGGAATCATGATTCCCTGACTGAGTCTAGTCTGTCTCCTTGTGCTGCTCCTGCCTGATCGCAGCAGTGTGTGACAGCAGGTGTCTGTTTCTTCCTTCTCTGTCAAGCCAGGGGCCAGACACACTACAGACCCCCCGCAGAGCAGGAGGAGCAGGAGAGGAGAGCAGGACCGCCAGCAGGTACCCTGTCTCTCTCGCAGCAAATATTATTCCCACAACATGCCGAAGTACATTTCCATGACATACTCTATAGAACAACACACTCCAGGAACATGTGCTAGAACACATGCCAGAACATGGCTAGGACATGTGCCAGAAAAAAAAAATGTGTTCTGGTACGTACTGTAGAACACAGTGGAAAACAGAGCAGAGAGTCCAATGGAACCGAAACCATCTAAATATTCCGTCTGTTGAGAAAGGTACGGTTAAGGATTCAGTCTTTTATTGTGATTGATATATGTGTTTGCTCAGTACTGGACGCTGGAGATCTGTAGGGCTGCAGTAGTACTGTGCGATACCAGGGACTCGCTACTGCGCGCCGAACACGGTGCCCCCGGTAGGCGAGGATTGTTTTGACCTCGGAACCGAGCCCGCTGGCCCTTTTCCTGTCGGTGAAGTGAGTGTAAGCCAGCAGGTTGAGAAGTTGCTGTCAGCTGTTCGTTAACTGACAGTAAAGAGTGTGGGGGTTCATTAAAGTGTGCGTATCGAGAGTTGCCGCAGTCCGAAGCCCGGAGCCGTGCTCAGCTGTCCGGTGAGCTTCGTGTTGGCTTTTCCCAGGACGAGGAGAGAGAGGTCCAGTACGGCACCCTGGACATCCGAGCCGCGCCGAACCGCAGCAGGAGAAGTCCGGTCCAGAGCCCGGAGTCCTGCACCTACTCGGACATCGGCCGCGCCCGGACCGTGTTTGGCTCAACCCGAGATTAAACAATTAAACAGAGTATTTTCCCAGTTAAGACATGTGCAGGGCTTTTGTGAAAGGTCTTCCGCAGTTAATCAGTCATCAAAATGTTCATTTCGATAACAGTTCGGTACCTTTCTCGATCAAAATAGAAACCCTCAGGGCGGGTGAGCAGTTTTCACAGTAAACCGTCGGTTTAACGGGCTTCGGATTCAACAGACGAAATCTGCTGAAGAGGAATTTTGTGTCTGTAAAATCAGAAATACGAGACTCTCCGCGCGTTAAGCGGAAAATAACACAAATATGAATGAAATGTTAAACAGGACTGAAGTTCAAGAAAAGCAATGTTTAGCCTACCCAACGCTAGCCTAAAGAGGTACTGTAGGTCAGTTGTTCACGACGAATGTTGTATGCTGTAGCGAATTTTATACAGTAATAAACAGCTTATATACTTAATCATAAAATAACCAACTTTTTGAATTGACTATCTTAATTTCACATGTTTATATCTTTTTTTTTCTCATTGAACCGTGTGATTTTGGGGCTGGAAATTCGTGATGTAATTATATGACATTTGTTCGGTTATACTGGGTGTACAATGCATGCATTTCTACCGTGAGGAACAAGTTGGGTTCCGTTTTCGCTTCCAGTTTACGTGTGGAAACGCGGACATAATTGCGATTAATTGTGCAGCGTTGGAGAGCCAGTATTCCTCCACCCGTGTCGGCAATTTGTCGTGAAAAGACTCGAGTGGCGAAGCTGTGGGTGCACAATTGCTGCTGCTGTTCAGTTTTTGTGTCAAGAGTTTCACTTCCTGTTTCTGAAATAGTGATTCCTCAACAACAACAACAAAAACCCGCCTCAGGCAAGTTCTGGCGACCAGCAGTGCTCACGGTATTACATAAATTAGCGATTAGTAATTATCTGATTGTCTGAAGCGAATTCTGTCTTCTGACCCGAAAGCGTTAGGGGTGCCCACCCCCGTGTGAGTGGGGGTGACTGTTTAATGAGCCCGTTCGCAACTGGTTTATGTGACACAGACCCACGCCCGACGTGTCTGGAATTTAGGAGGGAAGAACATGCAAACTCCACACAGACAGAGCGTCTCAGCCCGGGAATCGAACCCGAGACCCAGGAGGCGTGCAGATGTCTTCGCTGTAGCCAATGTGGACAGATGCATAACAGTCTTGTTCTTCAAAGGACCCGACGAAATTGAATTGATGTCACCCTCTATTGTCTATTGTCTAATTTGCACCAAAACCAAAAAGCAGTGACAAAAAGGCTGCTTTAGTCTCATTTAAATTCGAGGTCAGCTCATCGGGGCTCAGAGCTTTTTTTTCCTGCTGCTCCACTCTGACCACCCAGAGCTGGTTCCTCTACCTGAGTTATATTAAGAACATGAGTGTGACTGTAGCTGGTGTCAGTAGACTCTGAAAACCACAGAGCCCAGTTCTGTGTTTTAAACCTGCGCAGAGCACAGAGCTGGGGAGAGGTGTGAGGACATCAGAGGTGACAGAGACCTCATCTCCCCCCCCCAGTGTTTCCACTGACAGCGAGACTGCAGGACCTGTGTGATCTGAGGGGAGAGCAGAGGGTGTGGGGGTGTGTGAGTGACCGATTCTTCTCCGTGTGCAAACTACATGAGATCACAACTTTCTAAAGATGTACAAACCCACAGTTCTCATTTTCTCAACCACAACTATTTCCACCAGCCTGTAAAAACACTTTATTAATATTCACAGTAAAAAAGAACGCAGTTTATCCCCTTTGTGTCTTTGTGTCTGGTTAGTATTTCACTGTCCCTGCTCCCAGTTTGTCTTGTGTGTTGAACGTGACACACTTCACTGGTGTTACAGAAATGTTTTTATGAAGCAGTGAATTGTGTCTCTTCAAGCCCACAGCAAACCCTACTGACCGATACTGACTGGCCCTGCAGGACACAGTACTGACCGATACTGACTGACCACAGAGGAGCTCAGCTCTGGACCTGCAGGACACAGTACTGACCGACACTGACTGACCACAGAGGAGCTCAGCTCTGGACCTGCAGGACAGTGTACTGACCGACACTGACTGACCACAGAGGAGCTGGGCTCTAGACCTGCAGGACACAGTACTGACCGATACTGACTGACCACAGAGGAGCTCAGCTCTGGACCTGCAGGACACAGTACTGACCGACACTGACTGACCACAGAGGAGCTCAGCTCTGGACCTGCAGGACAGTGTACTGACCGATACTGACTGACCACAGAGGAACTCAGCTCTGCACCTGCAGGACACAGTACTGACCGATACTCACTGACCACAGAGGAGCTGGGCTCTGGACCTGCAGGACAGTGTACTGACCGACACTGACTGACCACAGAGGAGCTCGGCTCTGGACCTGCAGGACACAGTACTGACCGATACTCACTGACCACAGAGGAGCTCGGCTCTGGACCTGCAGGACACAGTACTGACTGATACTGACTGACCACAGAGGAGCTCGGCTCTGGACCTGTGGGACACAGTACTGACCGACACTGACCACAGAAGAGCTCAGATCTGGACCTGCAGGACAGTGTACTGACCGATACTGACTGACCACAGAGGAGCTCAGCTCTGGACCTGCAGGACAGTGTACTGACCGATACTGACTGACCACAGAGGAGCTCAGCTCTGGACCTGCAGGACAGTGTACTGACTGATACTGACTGACCACAGAGGAGCTGGGCTCTGGACCTGCAGGACAGTGTACTGACCGATACTGACTGGCCACAGAGGAGCTCAGCTCTGGACCTGCAGGGACACGGTACTGACCGATACTGACTGACCACAGAGGAGCTCGGCTCTGGACCTGCAGGGACACGGTACTGACCGATACTGACTGACCACAGAGGAGCTGGGCTCTGGACCTGCAGGGACACGGTACTGACCGACACTGACTGACCACAGAGGAGCTCGGCTCTGGACCTGCAGGGACACGGTACTGACCGACACTGACTGACCACAGAGGAGCTCGGCTCTGGACCTGCAGGGACACGGTACTGACCGATACTGACTGACCACAGAGGAGCTGGGCTCTGGACCTGCAGGGACACGGTACTGACCGATACTGACTGACCACAGAGGAGCTGGGCTCTGGACCTGCAGGGACACGGTACTGACCGATACTGACTGACCACAGAGGAGCTCGGCTCTGGACCTGCAGGACACAGTACTGACTGATACTGACTGACCACAGAGGAGCTGGGCTCTGGACCTGGGGGACACAGTACTGACCGATACTGACTGACCACAGAGGAGCTGGGCTCTGGACCTGCAGGGACACAGTACTGACCAATACTCACTGACCACAGAGGAGCTCGGCTCTGGACCTGCAGGACCGTGAACTGACTGATACTGACTGACCACAGAGGAGCTGGGCTCTGGACCTGCAGGGACACGGTACTGACCGACACTGACTGACCACAGAGGAGCTCAGCTTTGGACCTGCAGGGACACAGTACTGACCGATACTGACTGACCACAGAGGAGCTCGGCTCTGGACCTGCAGGGACACGGTACTGACCGACACTGACTGACCACAGAGGAGCTGGGCTCTGGACCTGCAGGACACGGTACTGACCGATACTGACTGACCACAGAGGAGCTGGGCTCTGGACCTGCAGGGACACAGTTCTGACCGATACTCACTGACCACAGAGGAGCTCGGCTCTGGACCTGCAGGACACAGTACTGACCGACACTGACTGACCACAGAGGAGCTCGGCTCTGGACCTGCAGGACAGTGTACTGACCGATACTGACTGACCACACAGGAGCTCGGCTCTGGACCTGCAGGACACACTACTGACCGATACTGACTGACCACAGAGGAGCTGGGCTCTGGACCTGCAGGGACACGGTACTGACCGATACTGACTGACCACAGAGGAGCTCGGCTCTGGACCTGCAGGGACACGGTACTGACCGATACTGACTGACCACAGAGGAGCTCGGCTCTGGACCTGCAGGGACACGGTACTGACCGATACTGACTGACCACAGAGGAGCTGGGCTCTGGACCTGCAGGACAGTGTACTGACCGATACTGACTGGCCACAGAGGAGCTCGGCTCTGGACCTGCAGGGACATGGTACTGACCGATACTGACTGACCACAGAGGAGCTCGGCTCTGGACCTGCAGGGACACGGTACTGACCGATACTGACTGACCACAGAGGAGCTGGGCTCTGGACCTGCAGGGACACGGTACTGACCGATACTGACTGACCACAGAGGAGCTGGGCTCTGGACCTGCAGGACAGTGTACTGACCGATACTGACTGGCCACAGAGGAGCTCAGCTCTGGACCTGCAGGGACACGGTACTGACCGATACTGACTGACCACAGAGGAGCTGGGCTCTGGACCTGCAGGGACACGGTACTGACCGATACTGACTGACCACAGAGGAGCTGGGCTCTGGACCTGCAGGACAGTGTACTGACCGATACTGACTGACCACAGAGGAGCTGGGCTCTGGACCTGCAGGGACACGGTACTGACCGATATTCATAGCTTACTGTGCCACATGAATGTTATTTTTGTATCCGCAAACATTAAGAGAATGCCTTTCACACGGGCTGTGGGTGCCCACTGAGGCAGAGAAATCCAGTTATTCCTCTCTGAATCCGGTCTTATACTTTACGCTCGTTCTGCCTGTGTGTCTCCAAGTTACACAGCTCAGGCCGTGAGAACAGAGGGATGGAGCCAGTTCACAGAGGGGGATTATTAGGAGGCCATGATTGAGGAGGGCCAATGGGAAATTTGGCCAGGACACTGGGGTAACATCCCTACTCTTTTCGAGAGACACCCCGGGATTGTTAATGAGCACAGAGAGTCAGGACCTCGGTTTGACGTCTCATCCGAAGGACGGCGCCTGTTTACAGTCCAGTGTCCCCTGACACTATACTGGGGCATCAGGACCCACACAGACCGCAGGGTGAGAGCGCCCCCTGCTGGCCCCACTCACACCTCCTCCAGCAGCAGCCTCAGCTCTCCTCCCAGGAGTCTCCCCTCCAGGTACTGGCCAGGCTCCCCCTGCTGGGCTCCAGTGGGGCTGTGAGCTGGGTGAGAGCGCCCCCTGCTGGCCCCACTGACACCTCCTCCAGCAGCAGCCTCAGCTCTCCTCCCAGGAGTCTCCCCTCCAGGTACTGGCCAGGCTCACACCTGCTGGGCTCCAGTGGGGCTGTGAGCTGGGTGAGAGCGCCCCCTGCTGGCCCCACTAACCCCTCTCCCAGCAGCAGCCTCAGCTCTCCTCCCCGGAGTCTCCCCTCCAGGTACTGGCCAGGCTCACACCTGCTGGGCTCCAGTGGGGCTGCCGGTTGTGAGTTGCAGGGTGATGTGGCTGCTGGCACGCCATTGTAACCCTGCTGTACGCATGAATTCGCCTCTCACCTGCCAGCACTGTAGCTGGTCTTCACTGCCACCTAGCGGTTACACCGGGATACTGCAGTTTACTTTTGCTTTCAGTGGGAGTGTGCTATCAACTTCGAAGCCCTGTTTTGACAACGTCAGCTGGGTTTGTCAGGGTGGGTATTATTTAAGGTTTAACACGAGGTTTTGGTGTTCCTCGGATGTGCAGTACAATACATTTTAGCCGCATCTTACCTCATTGCCCGCTGATGAGCTTTTTCTTCCATTAAATGTGTCGTTAACCTGAAAAGAAGTACAGAGACGAACAGTTCCACAGTGAAGGTAACAGGGCTGTACTGTATATGAGGTGGGGTTTGCAGTGTAGGTCTTAACCAGGGGAAACTGCAGTGCTTTTTACGCAGAGTGTAAAAGAAGCCCCTATATAAATATTAAAAGTGCAATACTGACATAAGTGGAAAGAATCCTGTGTTAAGTTTAATTGTTTACACTTCTATAGCTCTGGACCTGGACCTGGACCCTCCAGAGTGTGTGTGTGTGTGTGTGTGTGTGTGTGTGTGTGTGTGTCCAGGGTGTGTGGACAGGACACACCATCCACGTGTCCGTTTCTCACCGTGAGTCTTCATCTGTCACGGTCTCTAACCCCTCCTCTTGAGGGCGCTCCAGCCCTTCCTCGTTCCCTCCCATCGTCTGCACCTGTTCCCCAATTCCCGCTCCCCCCTTAAAAGCCAGACGCGGACCTCACTCCTGGCTCCTCACTGATTTCCGCATCCTGAGAATCCCGGGGTTCCTGCTGCGTCTGGCTCCGCTATGGTTTCACTCTCCTGTTCCCGACCCCCCTCCCTTCGCCGGTCCCGACCCGGTTCGTGTTTTAACTCCCTGGATGGGTCCCCTGGGCTCGGACTCGACCCTTTGTCTCGGATTTCTCTTCGGGATTTCGCCTTGTTCCCCTGGACACCAGCACTGCATGGACACGCCCCCCCCCCCCCCCGTCTCCAGACCCCCTCCCGCATGACTTTCCCCCTCGTGTATCTTCACTATTCTGGATCGCGTCGTCCGCATGGGGCCCGGAAGGAACTGCTTCGTGACATCATCGCTTTCTTCATCGTGAGACTGTGCTGAGGTCTAGAAGATCGAGGTAAGTTAGCCCCAGTGCAGCTGGCAGTGAAAGACAACAAATTGTTCTCGGCACCCAAATAAGGCCTTATATGGTTAAAACCTGATTACTTAAATTACAAATGTCATTTACATTTCAAATGTCCCGGGCTCGTGTACTGTAAAGGCGGTTTTAAAACGACAGGGGTGTCATCGTCGTCGTGCAGCTCATCTGCCCGATAGAACATTGATTTCCACAATGTTGCTTGTTATTTACTGGGGCATTAGGACCAACACAGACCGCAGGGTGAGAGCGCCCCCTGCTGGCCCCACTCACACCTCTCCCAGGAGTCTCCCCTCCAGGTACTGACCAGGCTCACACTGCTGGGCTCCAGGGGGCTGTGAGCTGGGTGAGAGCGCCCCCTGCTGGCCCCACTCACACCTCCTCCAGCAGCAGCCTCAGCTCTCCTCCCAGGAGTCTCCCCTCCAGGTACTGACCAGGCTCACACTGCTGGGCTCCAGGGGGCTGTGAGCTGGGTGAGAGCGCCCCCTGCTGGCCCCACTCACACCTCCTCCAGCAGCAGCCTCAGCTCTCCTCCCAGGAGTCTCCCCTCCAGGTACTGACCAGGCTCACACTGCTGGGCTCCAGGGGGCTGTGAGCTGGGTGAGAGCGCCCCCTGCTGGCCCCACTCACACCTCCTCCAGCAGCAGCCTCAGCTCTCCTCCCAGGAGTCTCCCCTCCAGGTACTGGCCAGGCTCACCCTGCTGGGCTCCAGTGGGGCTGTGAGCTGGGTGAGAGCGCCCCCTGCTGGCCCCACTCACACCTCCTCCAGCAGCAGCCTCAGCTCTCCTCCAGGTGCTGGCCAGGCTCCCCCTGCTGGGCTCCAGCTGGTGTCTGGTCCAGTATTCCTGTCCTACTGCACAGGGTCCCCAGTCGCTGCACTGGGGAGCAGGTTTAGAAGTTCTTCCCCACTGGAGAAACAGACCCCCTCCAACAAGCCGGCTCTGCCTGGAGTTCTGCCGTCCCAGTACCGACCAGAACTGGTCCCGCTGGGTTCGGGATCGGACTGGATCCAGCTCGGAGGAGGTCATCATCATCATGATAAACTTCAGTTCATATAGCGCCTTTAAAGGTGGCTTCTCAAAGCGCGTAATGTGAGCACGCTGTCATCCGTCTTGTCCCTGAGCGACCCAGGGAGCCTGGTGTGGGGTCCACTGGAGAGACCCCCCCCCCCACTGATCTGTCTGGTGCGCATTTTGGGGTTCCTAACATCTGCAGAACATCCGAGCTGCGATCATTGCTGAAGCGCGTATTGACTGTGCGAGAGAGAGGGGGGCACAGGGATGTCTGAGCAGAGCCCCCCGCCCTCTGCCCAGCTTGTGGTGACGTGACCCCTGACAGAGGTCGGACTGGTGGCACAGTAACCCCTGGGCGCTATAGGAACAGATACTTCTGTACACGGTAGCTGTATACAGAGTGCGTAACTTTTCTTGGCTGCCTTGTTCAGGGAATTCTGCGGGAAATGTTTTGCTCGGAGATAAGTGAAAGTGGAAATGAAGGGCACCGCGCCCTTCCTGACAAGTAGATTTTTTTTTTAAAGATTTTTTTTTTTTTATTCAAATGTATAAAGAATTTACAAAAACAACCAGAGGGATCAAAACGGGTACAAGAAAACAAACAGAAAAATAAACAATTAACCGCCAGAGCTAATAAGTAAGTTATGTGATCAAATCGTATTTGTTTTAACATCTATCATCTGTTTATTATTTCTCCCATTTTTTTAATAGAATTTAACTAGTGTTTCAGCTCCACCTCAGAAGTACTAAAAAGGGGAGTATTGTTAGACCGTTTGGATTTATGGATGTGAAATTTACCCAGAATGATTAATAAATGGACTAGAAATAAAATTCCTGACAAGTAGAAATTCCTTCTCTAACTCCGGACGCGACGACTAAGTTAAGTAAAGGAATCACGGCTTGATTGGACTTTGATTGGACTTTGGCGAGGCGGATCCCAGAGACACGCAGGTGACATCACTTGACCAGTTGATTCAAATTGGCGTCTGATTTCCCGGACTGGCATTAAACCTGTCGCTGGTGCCCCTGTCCTCTCTCTCTCTCTCTCTCTTCGATACCTGAAACAACAGCGACAACCCATAATATCGTTTTTCGTATTTTTGTTGATCGATTTTTTTTTTTTTCCTGACTAATCAAGTTAAAGAAAGTTCACCCGCTTGAAAACCGCGACTCCGCTTTTTGCCGGTAAGTGAAATTAAACTTCTTTTTTTTTTTTTATGTCCACCGTGTTTTAAGTCCGTCTTTCGCAGTCGACCGAGGAATTTGCGCGTGTAGCTCTACATCAGGGGAGTGAAGGACTTGGATCTTTATTGTTTCTGTACACACGAGTGACAAACAAGTGAAAAACGTATATTCTCTTTAATACTTTGAGCTTTCGGTTTCATTTCGTCGGACATTTCATGTCGCTTAATTCATGAGGAATAACGCTAAACAAATAAGAAAAATAACATCTGTACAATTCCGCAAGCCTTGTCGTTATATATAAACGACTGGATGAGCTCCTCCAGTCAGGATAGGAGGCTCTTCTGTACACAGAGGGGGGTGGGGGTGGGGAACAAGCAGCACGGCTGGGATGTTGAAGCCTGGGGCTTTTAAGTCATTTCTAAGCAAGATCAAGTTGAGGTTTATTCTCATACGTACGTGAGTTTCATGAAAACTCCAGAGCGCATCCGTTACACGGTTTTGCTGTTGCATGAATGCATTCCGTTCAATGTTCAAAGAGTCGGCGAAAACTACGCACAGGACCGGTTTCTGCAGCCTCACGTCAAGACAGCCGTGTGTTTGGAAAGTCCTATCATTTCTACTTGTCACAGACACGGCGAGAAACACGCGTGTAACCCGGGAAAGCTCGCGGACACGGTGCTGTACTGCATGTTTACAAAAGACAGAACATGTGCCCCGTTAGAATATTTTTTCCCCCAAAACAGAGGAGTGCGAGGATATCCTGCTGTTGTTAAAGTCACTGTGCACGGGACAAAATCACTGCATTTACAGTTCAATGTCATTTACAGTATTTGTATAGCATGCAACATTGTGCAACATTGTGCACAGATCAACTATTGCGTTTTTAACACAATCATTTTCTCGTATAAACCGAGTTTGTTGTTTTTGTTTTTCTGGTAGCTGACATGAGGATCTCTCTCATTCTGCCCATTCTGATGACTTTCCCACAGGGTAAGTAGAGCTGAAGAAGGTTCAATCAAAGTACCGAACTCTTTCAGTTCGGAGCCCATCACGATGATGCGAACGCCAGCGTGTATATCCTCTCGCTGCGGAAATCTGAAAGGTGATATCACCGCAGACATCCTTCGCTATGAAACTCCTTTGCTGCGTCTTATAGTTTTGGAGTTTGTGAACTAGTTTACTTCCAGACTCGGGCGGTGATCCAGCACAGACCCCTGTGATTCTCCACTAATTCCACCACTACGAATTGGAGGTTTCCCCCAGCTTTTGGAGCTCGGTGAAGTTGGGGGGGCCCCCCCCACAGACAGCACACACGACAAAGTCCACCTCATTCGTCAGTGCTGCGTTTGTGCTGCTTTCGGTCCCGAGATATAGCGCCCTGTCTTTCGGGTGATCGGTACTCTCGCGCCCGTATCGCGTAAAATAAAATGCCGATGAAATGGAATTTTACTGGACCTCAGAAATGTCATGGCAAAAAGTCAAACTTCACACCTCCAACACGTTCCGGAGTTGAACACGGTCCAGACGTTCGTATGAATCTCATCGAGTCGGTTTCGAGTTCAGTTGTGTAACTGACACTGGGATGGGAAAACAAATCCAGAAGTTGTGTTGCTGTGTGTCTCTCTCTCCAGTGTGTGTCTGTGAGGGGGTGTCTAGATGTGTTGCTGTGTCTCTCTCTCCAGTGTGTGTCTGTGAGGGGGTGTCTAGTTGTGTTGCTGTGTCTCTCTCTCTCCAGTGTGTGTCTGTGAGGGGGTGTCTAGTTGTGTTGCTGTGTCTCTCTCTCTCCAGTGTGTGTCTGTGAGGGGGTGTATAGTTGTGTTGCTGTGTCTCTCTCTCTCCAGTGTGTGTCTGTGAGGGGGTGTCTAGATGTGTTGCTGTGTCTCTCTCTCTCCAGTGTGTGTCTGTGAGGGGGTGTCTAGTTGTGTTGCTGTGTCTCTCTCTCTCCAGTGTGTGTCTGTGAGGGGGTGTCTAGTTGTGTTGCTGTGTCTCTCTCTCTCCAGTGTGTGTCTGTGAGGGGGTGTCTAGATGTGTTGCTGTGTCTCTCTCTCTCCAGTGTGTGTCTGTGAGGGGGTGTCTAGATGTGTTGCTGTGTCTCTCTCTCTCTCCAGTGTGTGTCTGTGAGGGGGTGTCTAGTTGTGTTGCTGTGTCTCTCTCTCTCCAGTGTGTGTCTGTGAGGGGGTGTCTAGTTGTGTTGTTATCAGTCCCTTCAGATCCTGTCCAGGTGTCGGGGCCGTATGGAGACTCTGTCACTCTCCCCTGTGATGGAAGAGCTGCGGCTAAAATCCCAGAGGACCAGCTCCACATCCAGTGGAAGACTCCTGACAGATCAGTGCTTGATTTCATCAATGAGACACTGTACCCTGGCCCTGACTACAAAGACAGAGTTGAGATAGCCAGAGAGAAGATCAGACATAACTTCTCTCTCACCATCAACTACACAATCTTCTCTGACGAAGCTGTGTACGAGTGCTCTTACGAAGGAGAGGATGGTCTCATGAAGTTCCTCAATGAGGTTAAAGTCACCCTCACAGGTATCAACGTTTCCTTTTTAATTTGACACTCAGCACATCATTAATAAAAGAGTGTGTCTCCTCGTCTCTCTGTATGGGAGCTCCTGTCTCTCCTGGTGCCGGAGATCAGGGTGTTAAACGCTATCCAAGCTCTTTTTCTGGACCGGAGCTGCCACCTCGATTTCCAGGACAAAATCGCAAAACGTGTTTGTATGAGCCTGATGACGTTCTCCGTCTTCACTCCCCTCAGTGCGAAGAGAAAACCACAGTCCGGCAGCTGGGGCCGATGTCTCCCTGCCCGTGTTCACGCGTGAGCCAGTGGAGGTGCTGTTTAACGACACCGAGGTGTACCCCAGGGGTACAGTCCCCGGACAGAACGTCTCGGTCGGGAACGGCACCCTGACGATTCACAGAGTTACTCCAGCACATCAGGGCATCTACACTGTGAGAGACAAGACAACCAGGCGGACCATCAGCAGTATCAGAATCACCATCAAGGGTGAGAGGATCAACTGTATATCTTTCCTTCCATTCTTCAGTATGTGTGAACCAAATTCAATTCAAAGGTACGAGTGAG